>NC_056735.1:757753076-758125576 GCF_019279795.1 Protopterus annectens | reverse complement strand
CCATGCCAACGGCTCCTAACAACACATCTCCCTTTACATTCTCACCTGTCCCAACCACTACAATAAAAAAAAATACCTCTTAAAACTTAATCCAGTACTCTTGCAGCAGATGGTATACTAGCAAATTTCCTAAAAATGGCTGCCTACTCCATATCCTACCCAATCTCAATCATTATCAACTGCTCCATACAGGAATCCTATATCCCTCAACTGTGGAAAATCTCTTAGATTATTTCCCTTCATAAGGGTAGAAATCCCTATGATTTCTCAAACTACCACCCCATTGCCATTCTGTCTCCTTTATCAAAGATACTTGAGAAATGCATACACTCTCAGGTCATGCATTTCCTAAATCCAAACAATCTCCTCTCCTCTACACAACATGGCTTCCACCCAAACCACTGCACAACCACTGTGCTTCTCTCTTTCACAAACCTGGTTAACCAACATAGAAATGACAACAGATTTGTATCTGCTATATTCCTGGACCTCTCTAAAGCATTTGACATGGTTTCTCACTCCATACTAATAGATACTGTAACCTCTTTATCCTTTGCCTCTGATACTATTGCATGGTTTAAAAACTATCTATCAGACAGACAACAAGCTGTCCAATGGCAAGGAGTTTTATCACCTTTACTCCCAACCACCGTTGGAGTACCTCAAGGTTCCATATTGGGTCTACTTCTCTTTTCTGACTTCACTAATAATCTGCATACCTCTACCCTGCAAGCCTCACTCATACAGTATGCAGACGATTCCACCCTAATCTGCTCAGCCCCATCTCTTACCACTCTACAGCACCTCACTCACAAATCTTTTGCCTCAGTAGAAAGGTGGATCACTAATATTCAACTTGTCTTAAATCCCAGCAAAACTAAATTACTTCTGTTTACCCGAAACAAATAAAAAACCTCTCCACTCTCCTTCTCTGTCTCCTCCAACAATGGAACTGTCAATTTACCCTCTCTCCACACTAAGCTCCTTGGCATCGAAATAGATAACCTCCACTTTGACATCCATATCTCTCAAACTATTAAAAAGATACACTAAAAAATGGGTTCCCTATACAAACATAAAAACTTTCTGTCAGATCAGGCTCAGGTCACCCTAGCTCAAACCCTCCTTCTTTCCACACTAATGTATGCAGCACCAGTTTTGACTTATGTTAGAACATCTGACCTAGGCAAACTTGAGTCTTGTTATAACAAAATCGCCAAGTTTGCTAAAAATTCCCCCTTTAGAACCCATCATTGTGTACGTCTTAGGCAACTTCAGTGGCTTGAACTCCCATAGTTATTAACCTATCTCCAACTAGTCATAGCGTATAACAGCCTAAAACATTCTGACAAAACTCCAGCTCTAAGGCAATTACTTACTAACTATACACCAAATCATCCACTCCGCTCTGCCAACAAATCACTCCTCTCTATCTCCTCAGCCAACAACACAGCAGGTAAAGATCTATTTTCACACAGTATAGCAAAAAGTTGGAATAACCCTCCCCCCTGTGACTTCTGCATCAAATTCCACACAATTCAAAAACTCCTGTAAGGCTCATCTTTTAAGCTCTTGGCTCTATCCATGTTTTACATAATCCTAAAATTTGCTACCTCCATCCTTCACTTTTCTCTCCTATTTCAGGCCCTCAGTAAGCATGGTTGTAACAAATGGTATACCTTGACATACGGTAATTTTGTTGTGATCTCTGTCCGTATTTTTCACAACTAACAAAATGTACATATGTAATTATTGCTGATGAGAACTTTTTTACTGTTATTTTTCACAAAATACCGCTAGTATAACAATTTTTTTTACATTATGTATAATGCCATTATTTTTCATATTAAGCGGAGCTTTTCTCCCTGGGCCTCTGCTGTAAATGGACCTCGTCCAGTTGGTCCATCCCAGTTAACAAATGTAAAATAAAAATAAATAAATGCTGGCAGGAGGAGGAGAAAAATTATCAGAAGTCTGTTTCAGTAATGATTCACAAAACTAGATTCTGTTTGCTGTCTAGTAGCTGCAAATGTGTAAACATTAAGGAAAATAAGATAAAATGGAAACTAGGTGCAGTCCTCAGGTTGGGTTGAACCTGACCTATAATTAGAGTTGAAATGTAAACATGTTATAGTAAAAGAAGGCCAACAACTGGGGAAAAAGAGGTGCACCTTACATGCAGACTGCACATGTATGCACTTGTTTATAACAGAATAAAGATGTCTGCTTTAATAAAATAAATAATAATAAAACACAAAAATAACACACTTTTTGCCTATAAAAGTGTATAATTTGGTGTTATATGTGGTTAAGAGGTTGTAACCACTTATAAAGGTTTGCTATTCACACTTGCTCCAGTTCATGACCATTTCAATGTAAAATAAAATCTGAAAAATCTCAAATGTCTGCTGGCCATAATTTAGCAGCAGGTAAAAAAAAAAAAAAGCTATCAACAAATTTTGATAATATTTCTGTGAGTGACCCCTTCCCACAGAAACCTGAACTTTTAGTAATCCACAAATTACTAGAAGTCTTAGAAATAATGTGGTCAGAAATCATAAACAGTATTTAACACCTCAAACCTGTGAATGCACATGAGCATGCGCACACATATATTTGTATTATACTGCTGCAGTTCATTTCATTGAATCGCATTCCCTCAAATCACAAATTACTGAAAAATAACTGCAATCACATTTTATTGAATCCCAATTCATAGAAAACTGTTGAAGTAATTAATCACTGCCAGTGCGGTCTGTGTTTGTGCACAGCAGTGATTCATTTTGCATGTGTGTGTATTTCTCTTTTCTCGATAGTTGTGCAACCCTGGAGTAATACATGTAAGTGATGGACTGTTAAGGGATGGGAGTGGGTAATGCCTAGCAAAAATCAACTTTTAAGGTACACTTGCCATATATGCAATTTGCTTTGAATTGTGAGTTAACAAACTGTGTTTTCAGTGAAATTTTTCAGTGTTATGTGATTAAATTAAGTGAGATTCAGTAAAAAGCAATAATCATATATGTGCATTTATGGTTATCTATCACAAGGTTAAAGTCCACAATTGTGAAATGCATAATCCTGGTAACATAATATAGAAGACCAAAATGCTGAAGACAGCAATGTCTAATAATCTTGAATATTCCTACCAGCGTAAACCCAAGAGCAAATGCTAATATGGGTCCTGTGGGGGAGATATGTCCAGAAGTTCAAGATTGTGGTGTTCAGCGTTTTGGGTCTTTTTTATTATGTTACCGTGATTATGCATTTCAGGACTGTGGGCTTCAATCTTGTGATAGACAACCTTGTGTGTGTGTGTGTGTGTGTGTGTGTTTGTGTGTGTGTGCGTATACACACACACACACACATATATATTTATATACGCTTGTATTGTCAGGCTCTGGATTGCATTGCATAAGTGGAAATTCCTTAAGATTCCAAGAGCTGGCTAAGTTATTTCTTACACTTATTTCACTGAATTGCACTTCTGAAACGCTTATAATTGTGCTATACAGTTGATCTACTATATTTTTGCACTGTTTTTTTATTGTTTCACTGTATTTATGTACTGTTTTAAACTGTTTTAACATTACTTAACTGTAAACTGCTTTTTCATACTGAGAGTTGTATTTTCTGTTTGTGATTGCTCTATCCGAACCTTTATGTGCATTTTTGTCTGTTAAAAGCATTCTCTAGTCTGCTCCTTGATCTGTTTAAAACTTTCATTTAGTGGCTACAGTTAGGAACTGTAATAGTGTACATTACTATAATTGTTTTTGTTTTATTTAAATTACTAAATTGTAAACTGCTTTTTCATACTGAGACTTGGATTTTCTATTTGTGGGTGTTCTTTATATGCTTTTAAAGTGAGGTTTCTGTGTTCTGCTTAGGTGGCATAATCTTAATAGAGGCCTGTTGTGTAGGCTGGAAGTTTTGTTTGTGTTTCTGGCAGCCATTTTCTGCTGATTGTCTTCATTATTGAGAGTAACAAGGCCTCCTGACCTTCTGTCGTACGAGTGATTGGATAATAGCAGGGGCTGAGGAGTAATCTGATCTTCCCAACTCTTCCATTCTTACTGCTATATAAACCCTGTGTCTTATAAAGGCTCTGCTTGTATTGTCAGGCTCTGGATTGCATTGCATAAGTGGAAATTCCTTAAGATTCCAAGAGCAGGCAAAGTTATTTCTTACAATTATTTCACTGAATTGCACTTCTGAAACGCTTATAATTGTGCTATACAGTTGATCTACAATATTTTTGCTCTGTTATAAAGCTTTTTTTTATTGTTTCACTGCATTTATGTACTGTTTTAAACTGTTTTAACATTACTTAACTGTAAACTGCTTTTTCATACTGAGAGTTGTATTTTCTGTTTGTGATTGCTTTATCCGAACCTTTATGTGCATTTTTGTCTGTTAAAAGCATTCTCTAGTCTGCTCCTTGATCTGATTAAAACTTTCATTTAGTGGCTACAGCTAGGAACTGTAATTTTTTCCCACCCACCCTAGTGTTGTCTGTTTTTATACTTGGTGGCTTTGCAGTTGCCCACCCATTCTGTATATTTGATCTGTGACACTCCTCCCAGTCTAGTGTCATTAGTTCACTCAATCTAATAGAGAACATTTGTGAAGGCCAACCCACTCAGATTCTTAACGTTGAATTAACTTCTGTTCCAGTTTTCTCCATTTCCACTTTACTGGGAAAAAAAATTCTAAGCTTGCTTCCCCCCTTTCCTGTGGCAGGTCAGATACGGATTTGCTGTGTCCAGGACTGTTTGTGAGCTCCTAAGCCCCCCCACCACTTAACTGGGGTTAAACTATTCCTGGCGCCATAAAGTCTATTTTTCAAAATTTCCCTTGCAACTAGCCAGCTTTTTAGTTTTAGCACTCATCTGTTTCTTTGATCTCAGCACTTGTTCAGAACTCACTGTAAGCACTAAATAAGTTACAAATTACTACAGCACTCAACTTTCCTCACTTGTCTAGAGGAAAACAGTTTTTAGTACTTAATAAATAAGCACCTATTCAGGCATGTCTAAAGGTCAGCTCCCTGTGTTTTCTCCTGTCTACCTGATGAATCAGGGCATCTTGAGACAATGCAGCAATTGCCTCACATACACAGACGACCCTCTCCTCCTACCACCCAACACTACGACCTGTGAGAGATGCACTTATATAGCCAAACTGGAAGCAAAGCTCTCTTTACCAAAGACAGGCCTAGACAGTCAAGAGGAGAAGGTAAACACTTGCACCGCACCACACTCATCACATAGTCCCTCAAAACCTACACCACCAAAACACACACACAGAACCACAAAACACACACCTACATTCGTGGAGGCTCTCTGTACTAATCTGCCCAAACAACAGAGACCTCCAAAGCAGAAATGCAAGCAACCTCCACCCCCAACACAACCCAAATGACACATAGTCAACATATTCAGTGTGCCACTCAACTACAACCCATAAGGCATAGCGTATCCAACACTCTAGTCATAAGTGACTCTATAGTTAGGCACACTGATGTTCCACTCACCAGGCTAAACAAGGAAAAAGTTACTGTCAGCTGCCTGTCAGGTGCCAGGATCTGCCGCATAACGCATGCACTCAGGTCACTCCACAACAAGTACAAATATGACTCTATCATTGTCCATGTTGGTGTGAATGACCTGAGATGTACCTCCCTGGACTACATGAAAAGAGACATGGAGGCGCTCTCTGATCTTGTAGCCCAGGCCGGTATGACCCTAGTCCTGAGTAGCATCCTGCCATCACCCAGAATGACACCACAGTACAAGGACAAAATGATTGACTTTAACAATTGGCTAAGCTTCTGGTGTCATTCTAAGGGAATCCAGTATCTGTCTGCCTGGGATGACATGATCGACAGACCACGCTGCTTTGCCAGAGATGGCCTGCACCTGTCGCCCTTGGGATTCCGGATACTGGCAAAGGCTCTTGCCGCCCCTATAGTGCCTTTTTTAGGAAAGGTTCAAATGACATATTCACCACCGTAACAGGTACAAGCAAGCAAAATCTGAGGGTAATGCTACTCAATGCTAGAAGTCTAAACTTCAAAATGCACTCACTCGAGGCACTCCTTAAAATGGAGAACATTGACATCTGTGCAGTGACAGAGACCTGGTTCAAAGCTCCAGAGAGCACCCCTGCATTACCAGGCTATTATTCATACCACACCTTTCGGCCACCAAACCCGGACCGAAACACTAAAGGTGGAGGCGTGTCCATATTCAATAAGGATATCCACACCTCCAAGCTAGTTGCTCAGCATAATGCATCCGAGATTATCCAAGTTCAACTAACTCTGGGCAAAACCGCAAACCAGATTGTAGCTTGCTACAGAGACCCCCCCCCACCATGCCCCAGGATTCCCACTCCTCTTTTCTTGATACACTGGAAAATATTAAGGTACAACTCAACACTCTAATAATGGGTGATTTCAACTACCCTACCATTAACTGGGAAAACTACTCATGTACCAACTCTTTTGCTCAACGTTTTCTGGAAATCATCAATTCCAACGCTTTGGATCAACTTATCCACACCCTCACCAGAAGCAGCAGTATCCTAGACCGGGTCATCACCAACATGGGTGATCAGTGTTCCACACCAGAGGTCAGCTCCTCGTTGGTCAAATCCAACCACAAGCTAATCACCCAAGACATCCACATCCTGCTCCCACCCCCCATTAGGAAAACAACCATAAAAAATTTCTCCAAAGCCAACTTCACACTTCTTAAGACAGAAGTGGCAAACTTCATGACACCCATGCAGATGGACAATAGAGGTACGACTGCTGAAACCTACACAAATGCACTTTATAAGCACTTACACGAGTGCATGGATCATGCTATCCCTAACAGAACCAAGATGCTATCCTCCAAAAAAAGGAGGCCAATCTGGTGGTCTTCTGCCATAAACAAACTCTACAACAGGAGAAAGAAACTGTTGCAAAAATGAGTAAAATCCCACGATTGGAGGAACTCCCTGGTCAGCCTCAGTAAGAAGCTGAGATCCCTCATAAAATCCTGCAAAGCTAGTTATGAAAACAAAATTGCCACTGATTCTAAAGACAACCACAAAGCATTCTATAGCTATGTTAAAAATCTCAATGGCAACACTCAGATCTGCTCTGAGTTACAGCACGATGACACTAAATATACAGAACCTACTGATATTGCCAACATCCAGGTAGATAGGTTCAGTGCTAACTTTACCCCCCTCTCACCACCTAAAGGGGCCTATCTTTTTACCGGAAGAATGCAAAGTTCCTGTAATCACGGCTGCACAGGTAAAAACTTCACTGTCCAAAGCCAAGAACACAGCATCCATGGGACCTGACAACATCCCAGGCTGCCTTCTACATGAATTACAGAATGAACTGGCGCCCCACCTAAGTACCATGTTCAGTCATAGCCTCACCTCAGGCTTTGTGCCCATTGAATGGCGCACCGCGACAGTTATCCCACTCCACAAAGGGGGGGGGGGCACAACAGACCCCGGGAACTACTGTCCCATTAGCCTGACGAGCCTCGTCTGCAAGGCCATGGAATGTATCATCATGGAACTCATAAACAAAGACATTGGAGATCTCCAAACCCTGGACCCCACACAGTTTGGGTTTGTAAAAGGCAGATCATGTCTCCTAAACCTGATAGACTTCTTTGAAGTAGTCACCAAGGCCATGGATGAGGGTAAGGTGGTTCACACAGCCTATCTAGAGCTCGCCAAGGCGTTCAACACCATCCCCCACTCTGGAATTATAGATAAACTCACTAAACTAGGTATAAATCCCTATGTCACAAGATGGGTTGCCAACTGGCTTACTGAAAGAACCCACACTGTGAAAGTAGCAGACTCCAAATCAGACTTCAGACCAGTGAAAAGTGGAGTACCTTCCTGGGTCCTCTCCTGTTTGGTATCTACTTCTCTGAAGTGCAGGCTAACACAGAAGGTCTTTGGCTAACTAAATTTGCAGATGACTGCAAACTAGGAGCCATAATTGAAACTCCTAATGATGTGGACATCCTACAAAAGGGCCTCACTGAGACAGATGCCTGGTGTCAAAGACATGGTCTCAAGCTCAATGCCAAAAAGTGCATTGTCATCCCCTTTGGTAAAAATTCTGTACCCATGAACTACCACATAGGCAGTAGTCTACTTAACACCGAAAGTGTGATAAGAGACCTTGGGACACAGGTGGACAGTAGTCTCTCCTTTGATAATCACATCGCCAAAGTGGCCAGGAAATCCTTCTATGTGGCACACCTCAGCACAAAAGGGTTCTCATCCAGAAAAAAGAGGTCATTGTTCCCCTCTACTCATCACTCATTAGACCCATTATAGAGTGCAATGCCCCCTTTGGTATGTACCACACAAGACATCTACAACAACTGGAAAGACCGCAAAAATACCTCACAAAGAGGATTACTGGCCTCAAACAGATGCCTTACGCAGACCGTCTCAAAAAACTTCAGCTTTACTCCGTCGCGTATTGCCTACTCAGAGGCGATCTCTGCCTAACATACAAAGCTATGTCAAACCCAGAGCTGGTGGACATGCTCCACTTAAAGAAATCACACTCCCTCCGAGCTACACGCTCTAGGGACCTAAACCTTGTCACCACAATAAACAGAACATGCTGGAGGGATAGATTCCTGTCCCAGAGACTTCCCATACTCTGGAGCAGACTACCTATCTATGTCATACAGAGCACCTCATTAGCACTCTTCAAGAAAAATCTTGATGATTGGATGGGTAATAGGAAATTCATCCCAGGGATCACTTCTGTGGTTCTGCTTGACAGGGGCACAGGAAAATAATTTTCTTGGGTGGCGAAAGCCAGGGTACATTTTTGGCTAGGCTTGTATAGGCCCTAGGGCCAATAGCCTAGTACCTACCTATGAACCTATATATATATATATATATATATATATATATATATATATATATATATATGTACACACACATACATGCTTGCACTTCAGTTTCTTTTAAAGGGCAACAGCACCCCGAAACTGAATAGGATATGTTTTATAATATCTTAATACCTTATGCAGTTCTGATGTCCCAGTATCAGGCTATTATTTATCTTGTAATTCATCTTACCTGAAATGGTCTGACTGGGTCGGCCATGCTGGATGATTTTGTTATACAGTCAAAGTAATTTTATTGAGGAACATAGTTCACTGTGTGAAAAATTACTTCTACTTTAGTAATATGTGTTCCCCCCCAACTTGCATTGAAAATACTTTTCTTTCCTACTGTTTGTACTTTCTCTGGCAATGTGATCAGTTAATATTTTGCAAAGACATCATTTGCTACTTTTTTTGGCTTTCTCTTACACAGCATTTAAAGTTGCATTTGAATATTAAGCCTGAATGAGAAGCATATTTTGCACTTTTCAGATTCAGAACTGCAGCTGTCACTGAGGTATTAAAAATATCCATCAATGACCAAGTGATAACACATGCATGGCTGCATTCAGTTCCTAGCTTTAAAACATTTTATCAGTTCTGCATTTAGAATCAGTGACCTCCCCAGTTACTTTATGTACTTAAAGCATAACAAATCTAGGATCTAGCTTCCCTTCCAACCTACAGAATGTCACAGATGATGTGAAAATTTCAGAAGAAAGTAATGTAAGACTTCACTGGGTCAGACAGCTGTATATAAAATAAAAATGGCTTAAAGCTTACATCAATAAAAGGTCTAATTAAATTATCTTTGTTTGTATCCTGTGCTCTTGGGGTTGGATTAAAGACAAGGAAACACATTGTGATGGGAAGCTGTTGACATTTTGGTAGAATTGGGTGGATTTAAACACATTTAAGCAAAAATCAAACAAATTGATCAGTTCTGAAAAACGTTTTTAAGCAAATTATAGTCATCTCCTTCTTCCTCTTTTATTGTCATATTGCAATGTATGATTGAAACCTACTTTTTTATTCTAGAGGCATGTCATATATATTGGCATAATGAGGCTGTATTGTACACACTGTAAATCATTCAAATCCACATTTGCTATGTTCCAGTATTGTACTTTCCTCTAATTGTAGCTCTGTCTTTGCGAAAATCCTCATCAAAAGGAACATATGGATTTTTGTAGCCCTTAAGTAATTTGTTAAACAATACCATTCTATAACGTTAGAAGCTTCAATTTCCTCTTGTTGAAGAAAAGTTAGTCATGTTGGTATTTTCTACATCCTCTAACACAGTAATGTGCAGTCTGCTCTTTCTTTGTCTGATTTAGCAGTCCATTGGTTCTTTTGTTAACAGTCCCATTTTCTTCAGATTAAACATTTGTCCACTTAAAAGTAACTTCAACAACTGGCAAATCTAATTAATTTACAATACCCTGTCTTGGTATAAAAATAATGAATGACTTATCTGACTCTGCATGGTATTTGATTAGTCAATGCTTCAACTCCTGTGTCCTATTTCTCATTCTCATCCTATATTGCCTGTTCTGTATGTTTAGTGTTCTTCAGTATGTTTCATTGTTCCACTGCATCTTCAACAATGCCTTTCATTATTCTTTGTCACAAATGAGGGTTTATTTGCTTTATATGCATTTTTCTAAACATAATGGTACTCCATTACAGAACAGGCAGAAAAGATGTACATTACTGCTGATACTACACATTTAACTGCATTTCATATTTTAAAAGCATCTCTGTCAGCTTGTCCGTTTGGATTACATCAACTTCATTCTTACCTTTCATTAAAAAGTGGAATATTAGAAGTTATGGTTCTTGTGCTATACTGATGATGCATGCTAGTTATAAAATGGCTGAAAAAAGACACCTATAACTGTAACACGTCTGTATTACTAGAACGAACGCTTAAATGTTCAAATCTGTAAAGGTCGCCCTTTACAGATCGAACACTTAAACGTTCGAAATAGTAAAAAAGTATATAAAAAAAAAACAAACATGTAGAAAGGGTTTAGCCAGGGGGGCAAGCCCCCCTGCTGCACCCCCCACACCCCCTGCTACTTAAATATACCAACTCGAAGATCGCACTTCAGTGAACTACAGTGTGGAAATGGGAAATTTCCCATTCTCTACACTGTAGCACGATCTTTGAGTTGGTATATTAAAGTAGGGGGGTGTGGGGGGTGCAAGGGGGCTTGCCCCCCTGCTTAAACCCTTTAGTTTTTTTTTTCTATTGTGTATTTTTTTTTTAATTTTTGTAAAATTTTGATTGCTTAATTGTTCGATCTCTAAAGGTCGACCTTTAGCGATTCAAACATTTAAGTGGTTGAGCATATAATATAGACCCAACTGTAACAGGTAGTTCTCAATGAATAGAAGATTAGTTGCAAAAGAGAAGCACCACTTGGCATAAAGTAATAAAAGAGATAACGTTTAGTAAAGTAACATTTTGGTAATAACCCCTCATCTGTTTTATATTAGAATATGAGGAGGAGCTGAAACCTAGTATACATATTAATGAAATTAAACTCATATGAGTAAACTAATAACATGACTAATAAACTACTAGTCACATGAAAAAAAAAGCTACATGTTATTGGTTGGTTCATAGGTTCATAGATGTTTACTAGGCTAAGGACCACAAGGGCCTTTTTAAGCCTAGCCATGCATCCCACATCTCTGACAAGTTCTGATACCCTTGATAAGTGTAAGCACGGGCCTGGGAGATTAACCATTTACATGTTACCTCTGTCCATTAGAGACAAAGGTGCCAAACCTGGGATGAATTTCTGGTTTTCCATCCAGTTGTCCAAGTTGCACTTGAATTGCGTTAGGGAGGATCTCTGTTTCCCATGTTGCATAGACAAGGTAATCTCTGGGATACATACCTGTCTCAAACAGGTCCTATTTATATCACAGCCAGCAGGTCCTTTTTATGTCACAGGCAAGATTTAAGTCTTTAGCATGGGTAATTCCGGTGCTGTTTGATTTGCAGATATGCAGGAGGTGCATCCGAGTGGGGTCTGACAATGCCCTGTATGCTCAAAAGCCTGTAGGAGACAGAATACAGGGATAGGGCCTTGTGGCGGGCTGCATAGGACATATTACTTATGCCCTGTATTCTTTTAGTGAGGAACCTCTGTGGACGTTTCAGTTGTTGGATATGCCTGGTTAGGTACATACCAAAGGGGGTAAAAAGGGAAGGGTTTCCCATTAAATAAATATTTGTAATTCATTCATATCTACCGCAAGAGTGGTTTCTGGCCCAGAAATTGTAGCTTATTGGCCGTTTGGGCAGTTTTTCCATCTCTTTCAACTTTCTGGTTTAAAAGCTCACATCTGCGCTTTTTTTCCACCTTTCCTGTAACTAGTCTAGTCCAGATACAGATTTGCTGTATCCAGGACTGTTTGTAAGCTTCTGAACCCTCTAAGCCTTTCTGTGTTGGAGGGAAGCCTTCTAGCTTGTCAGTGGGAGTGGTAAACACTAGGTAGCCTATCTACCACAAGAGAAGTGGTTTCTGGCCCAGAAATTGTAGCTTATTGGCCATTTGGGCAGTTTTTCCATCTCTTTCAACTTTCTGGTTTAAAATCCCACATTTGCGCTTCATTACCACCTTTCCTGTAACTAGTCTATTCCAGATATAGATTTGCTGTATCCAGGAATGTTTGTAAGCTTCTGAGTGGTGCCAAAGTCTGCTCTTCAATGTTTCCCTTAGATCTGCTAGTTCTCTCCTCTCCTACACTTTTACTAGCTTATTAGTTTAGCACTTTACCAGACTTCTTGTAGCAATTATTGTAGCACACAAAAGTGCTACCAGCACTAAAAGTTTGCAAGGAAACAGCTCCTGTACTTATTATTAATGCCCACCCCTCCAGGCATATCTAAAGGTCAGTTTCCTCTGCTTTCTCCTATTGACTTGGTGAACTTGGGCATTTTGAGGCAATGTAGCAACTGTCTCATGTACACTGACAACCCTCTCCTCTTACCTCCCAACACCCAGACTTGTGAGAGATGCAGTTCTATATCCAAACTGGAAGCCACACACTCTCCAGCCAAGACTGGAATAGCTGGTCAAGAGGAGAAGGTCAACACTTGCACCACACCACATGGAACACATAGCTCTCCAGAACACACACCAACACTGCCTTCACATAAAAACACAAACTACACATCCACCTTTGCTGAGGCTGTCAATAAAAATCTACCCAAACAGCAGAGACCTCCAAGGCAGAAATGCACTCTACTACCACAACACAACCCTAAGACACAAAACTCTCTTGAACAGTGTGCCACTCAACCAAAGCCCCTACAGCAAAACAGCATGCCCAACACACCTAGTCATAGGTGACTCGATAGTGAGGCACACTAATGTCCCACTCACTAGGTTGAATAAGGAGAAAGTAACAGTCACCTGTCTGTCAAGCGCCAGGATCCACCACATAACGCATGCACTCAGGTCCCTCAACAACAGGTACAAATATGACTTTGTCATTGTACATGTGGGTGTGAATGACCTGAGATGTACCTCCCTGGACTACATGAAAAGAGACATGGAGGAGCTCTGATTATGTAGCCTAGCCCTAAGCAGCATCCTACCATCACCCAGAATGATACCACAGTACAAGCAGAAAGTGATTGAGTTCAACAATTGACTAAGTTTCTGCTGTCATTCTAAGGGGATCCAATATCTGTCTGCCTGGGATGACATGACTGACAGACCTCGATGCCTTGCCAGAGATGGCCTGCATTTGTCACCCCTGGGCTTCTGGATACTGGCCAGGGCTTTTGCCATCTCAATAGTGCCTTTTTTAGGTGGTGTTCCAAAGACCAAATTACCACCGTAACAGCTGCAAATAAACGGAATATGAGTGTCATGCTGCTCAACACTAGAAGTCTAAATCTCAAAATGCACTCACTTGAAGCACTCCTTAAAATGGACAACATCGACATTTCTACTGTAACAGAGACCTGGTTCAAGGCAGCAGAAAGCACCCCCTGCACTACCAGACTATAACTCATTCCACACCTTTCGGCCCCAGAACTTGGACCGAAGCTCCAAAGGTGGTGGTGTTTCCATATTCATAAAGGATGCACACACCTCTTGACTGGTAGCCCAACATAACCCATCTGAGATACCGATTGAGGTCGTAGCCTGCTATAGATCCCCAACCATGTCCCAAGACTCGCATTCCACATTCCTAAGCACCCTGGAGAATATTAGGGTCCAACCTAACACTCTTTTACTGGGCAACTTCAACTATCCCTCCATTAACTGGGAAAACTACTCATATACCAATACACTTGCCCAGCATTTCCTGGAATTCATTAATTCCAATGCCCTGGACCAGCTCGTTCTCACCCTCACTAGAGGTAGCAGCATCCTTGATCTGGTCATTACTAACATGGGCGACCATTGCTCTACACCAATAGTCAACTCCTTCCTAGTTAGAGCTGACCACAAACTAATCAACTTGGAAATCCACACCCACCTCCCCCCAGCAAAGGTAACCACCATGAACAATTTCTCTAAAGCTCCTAAAAACAGAGGTGGCCAACTTCACGGCACCCATGCAAATGGAGAATAGTTGCATGACCGCCGAATCATACACCAATGCACTGTACAAATACATACACAAGTGCATGGATCTCACCATACTCAGCAGAACCAAGACCTTCTCCTCGAAAAAAAGGAAACCTATCTGGTGATCTAATGGAGAAAATACAGCAGGATGAAGAGTCAGTTGTAAAGGGGAAATTGTATGCAGAGATGATGGTCAGGAGCAGAGAATAAGAAAAAGTCACAGGTGGAAAAAAGAAAATCATTTTTATGGTACATATTGAGAAAAAGGAAGACACTGAGCTGGACAGATATAAGGTATGGGATAAAGTAATTTCACTGTTAGGAATTAAAGCAAGCAAGGTAAGAGATTTTTTTACATATAAAAAAAAAAGAGACATTTTGTTAGATTTTTTTTTGAGACTGGTCAGATAATGGAAAGATTTTTAGAACAATATGAAAGTAAAACAGTATGCCATGGAATGTGTGCATATTTAAAACTTTTTTATAGAGAAATAAATTATGTAAGAATATGTTGGATATGTCAAAAGTATATGATAATAGAGGTTTATGGACTGGGGCATCGGATTGCAGTGTGATTTTGAAAATTGAAAATGAAAGCATTGTGCGTTTACCAAGTGTTATAAATGTTGAAGATGATAGAGGCATGGTAAGATACTAGGGTCAGCTTAAAACATGTTTTTTGTGTGGTTAAAATGATAATTTAATTAGCAATTGTGCTGAAAGATGATGTTTCACGTGTGGAAAAATAGGACATAATGAAAGGAATTGTGAATTGAGATGTTATGAATGCAACAAAAAGGAACACTAGGGTGGGATGTGAAGAAAAAAAAGGAATGAGATAGAGGTAGATAGTGTAGAAGTACTAACCGAGCAAGATCAAAAGAGTGAAGTGGGGTAAAAGAGCTAGAAATAGTGGAAACACAAATGGAAGCTATGGATAAGCGAACAAGTTAGAATGCAGGATGAACTTAATGCAGAAATAAACGAAGAAGAAGAATCAGGGATGAACAGTAGTGATGTTGTAAAATGGAATATAGTTAAAAAAATTCTGTCAGTAAAAGAATGCAGGAGAGGAAAAAGAAAATTACACAAGGATTTAAAAAAGAAAGGGAAGAGTTGAATAAATATTACTTAAACTCATTACCCCCGAGCACCATCTCACAGCGCCTCTGTGCTTACATCCGAGCGCGCTATGAGAAGAGAGGAATTTCAGGCTCTTACCTCCCCTCCGAGTGCTTTCCACATGTGCGGGAAACTTTAATGGTGATTTTTTGCTATGCTCACTTCAAAACATGCTGAAATCGTAACTAAAGTTGTTATTTAAAGTCTATAGTTACGATTCAGCATGTATTTAGTAGCTGCTCACATTAAACTTTGTTGAGAAAATTGGATTTTTATGTGTGTGAGAAAGCAGGTGGTGGCAGCCAATCGGATTATTGCAATCTAAGCCACCACCTGCATAACACTCCCACCCCCGACCTATGTTTCTGTTGTTTTCACCAAATAAATAGAGGGTCCAGCAGCGTGTATTTTCTTTCTTTCTGCTGATATTTGCAGATTTTACCTGCTACTGGATCCCTCTATTTATTCTGGGCATGGCTTGCACACATTGCTATTGAAGCAACACCGGTTTCTTCTCCGGAGTTTCCTCAGTTTACTGCTCGTTCCAGGAAGTGCTTTTCTTGATAATTCAGGTAAGCTGTATGTTTTACAAGTGTGAGTAAGTGCATTACTGTTACGAGATTTAATCAGCAGTAGGGCAATGATCCTTTCAATCTTTCACTTCTCCTCTCTGTTGTAATGTTTACCTTGTATTCTGTTAATTTTATTATTGTATACCATTAGTATTTGCTGAAAGGTATCGTATACGTTAAGGAAAACAATATTTTATTTGCCTCTTGGTTAGATTATGTAAAAAGCGAGTTGCCGGTTCTCAATCACAGTATGAAGTGCTGAACCAACTGTTCTTTGACGATGTTTGCATGTGTGTTTTGGTAATGGAAGTGATCTTGCTCTAAACATTGAGATTGAGCCGGCAGGGTTGATCTCCTCTTTGTTGTAATTTTTATATTGCCTGGCACCGGAGTAGTGCAGAGAACACTGGAGCTGTTGCTTGGAAAAGATAAGTATTGCCTGCAGGCTTCGTAAGTTTAAATGTATAACCATTTGCTTTTATAACTTTATTGTGAGTTGGCTAGAGTTGGGCTGGCGCCATTTATGGATTTTTAAGACCTTTCAAGTTGCTATAGCAGAGTCCCGAATATTTATACAGTTTTAGTTAGAAACTGCCTCGTGCTCCAGAACTATGTCCTCGTCATTTCCGCTACCTGGAGTGGTGCAAGTAGGTAAAGTAACAATAGGACTCGCACTCTACGTACCTCTGCACTATCCAGAATTTAGCAGATTCCACAAATCTATAACTATTTTATTCCCGTTTTGCTCATGAGGTCGGGCTATTTCATCAACCGTGACCACCATACAGAGCCAGTATTTCATTATCTTGTGTCATTGGCATGTTCTTCGTGATGTGTATGTACTTATGTCAAATCGTTAAGGCTTCATGTCCTTCAGAACATGCTTGCTAATGCAAAATCTGTCATTCTAGCAACTTTGTCCATTTTAAGAACAGTATGTCGAGCCCTTGTTTAGGGCTTTGTCTCCCCATTAATTGTGGCTGTTTGCTTGGAGTTCTTACTCCGAACTATAAGCAGTTTTGATTTGGCTTTTGTAACTCTTCAAAGTCGAGTACCTCCCATGTGTAGGTAAACTGCAGTGTTGGAAAAGCCTGAATCACATGTTAAAATCCTGACAGTAAAATGGAAGTGTGGGGTGAGGTGGCCCTTTGGAAAGGTGATAGTCTATCATTTGGGGGTGCTCTCATAACTAGGATTTTGTTTTTCCTGAAATCCATGGTAAGTTACACTGCATCAATTCATCAAAAGAACAGCCCATAACCATACTGTCAGCTTCCCCGTTGGAGTTGTTGGCTTATAGAAGTGCCGCGTGTTTTGTAGTTGTGTCCCTACTTATTTTTGGATTGCCTGATTTATCCCGGGATGTGGCATTGTTTATGACTGTAATCTGCTTGATTTACTAAATGTTCAATGTGTATTCTTATGTTGGAGCTTTTCTCCCTGGGCTTCCGCTGAAAATGGACATATATCCAGTCGGACTATCCCGGTCAACAAATGTAAAATAAAAATAAAAACATGTTGAGAATTTTGGAAGTGGAAGTAGAGAGCAAATAAGGAAGTGACGAGAAGAAAACCAAAGGAAATAAAAATAAAATGTCTTTGCTGCCACCACTGTGTATGACTAAATGGGGCAGACAGGGCAGGAAGTGGGGTATAAAAATAGTAGATTTCCCTTGTTGCCACCAGGCACTGTGCAGGTGAGTAACATTATATTGTTCTATACCATTGTGTTTTTCAGCTTAGTGTTCACCCTTAAAGACATCACATCCCTCAATGAAGATGCCATCTGCTAAGAAGTCAACCAACATTTACTCTTGACAGGATACTGATTCTGCAGTAATACCAGTGGGTCCGAAATGGAATTGGACCTTGATTCACAACGTAAGGCAAATCAGAGTGAGGATGACGATTATGATGCCGATAATGATATTCCACTGGCACGTCTGCGTGAGAAGGCCATTACCGCTGATAAAGATGATGCCTCTGACCCAGCCATTCCTGCCAGACCCCTACACTCTGTCAGCCCTGGCCTCACCACTGTTGATCAAACTGACCGTGACAGTGAGGGTGATGTGCCACTAGCCCAGCTAAGGAATGATGGCGCACACAATAGTGGTCATCAACTTAAATCCGATTTTGACACAGAGGATGAATTGCCTCTATCAGAGTTAAGGCACGGACATGGACTGACTGATGGACCTTTTCAGTCCTACATCACCCAGGCCAGGCCTAGTGCTGACAAGGAAGTGGATATGCCTCCTACTATACAAGAGTTCAGGCGTAGTCCACAGCAGGTTGATTCTGATGGAGAAAGTCTACTGGATCTGAGCCGAAGTAGCTCCTTGTCAAGCAAGGATCTGAGTGTGCCGCAGCATGGAATGTGTGCGAGTACTCCACTCATAAGTGAATACAAACCAGTGGGTAGTGAAACTGATCACAAGGTACCATCTCTTAAGCATCCTGTAGTTTTCGTTTCACAGTGTGGGAGGCTAACCAAAAAGATACGGCGAGCATGCCCACCACATAACATATCGTGGGAGAAATGCCTAACACCAGTTTGCATTGATGAGTTTGTGTGTCCGGTCGGCCCAGTAACCAACCTGGACTCAGACAGCAAAGAGAGGGACTTCCTCAATTTGATGTTCCCAGAGGAACTCTACTCCATTATTGCTGATGAAATTAACCGCTATGCTGCACAGAGGCAGGCTGCAGCAGGCAAGGCTGATAAGCGATGGAGTCCTGTTTGTCCTGGTAACATAAGCACATTTCTTGCTGTCAGAATATACATGTCTATTGTACATGTTCCAGAATATAGGCCGTACTGGGAATCACACCATGTGTATGGTCATTTCCCAATAGCTGAGTGCATGACCTGAGAGAGGTTTGAAAAAATTCAGCAGTATTTCCATTGCAATGACAAAAACCTCAGACTGCCAGAGGGCTCTGTGGGTCATGACAAGCTACATCATGTATGGCCAATACTGGATGCCGTATTTCATGCATGTAGGACGCAGTGTAATGTGCATCTGGAGGTGGCAGTAGATGAAGCCATGGTTGGCTTCCGTGGATGTGTGACATTCAGACAGTTTATGTCTGGCAAGCCGGAGAGGTACGGCATTAAGGTATGGGTGCTGGCTGACTCACATAATGGTTATGTGTGTGAACTGGAAAGGCAGAGCAGACCACAGAGGTTGGACTGGAGCACCGAGCTGTGGTTGACCTAACACGGGGGCTGGTTGGAAAGAAGCATCACATTTACTTTGACAACTTCTTCTCCTCTGTCCCTCTGGCACAGCAACTGCTGCAAGTGCTGCAGTACTGCTGTGGAACCATGTGCACCAATAGGTCAGGATGGCCTGTAACGTTCAACAGACAGGCCATTGGTAAAGCACCTCGAGGGTTCTACATGCAGTTGCAGAGTGGACCACTGCTTGCAACTGAATGGAAGGCTAGCAACCCAGTATTTCTACTGTCAACTAATAGTAACCCAGTCTCCAAAACACGCAGGAGACAGCACGATGGGACAAAAGCTTCAGTGCCATGTCCACCAGTCGTAAACATGTACAACACATAGATGAATGGGGTAGACCGAGCCGATCAGCTCAGGAAGCAGTATCCAACTGCACGAAAGGCAAGGAAATGGTGGCGGTACTTGTTCTGGTTCCTATGGGATGTGGCCATAGTGAATGCTTACATTTTATTCCGTGAGAATAGCAGCCACCGACAGCTTTTACATTCTGGCCGTGTTATTGCAGCAAGCCAGTTATAGTTTAGAAGAAACCTAGGCATGCACCTCCTAGCCACCTACAAGAAAAGGAAAAGATGCATTGAGATTACTGGCCCAGAACCAATGAGCCAATTTGAACAAGGCTCACACTTCCCAGTGAAATGGCAGAAGTCACGATGCAAACACTGTTCCAGCAAGGGTAAACATGCTGAGCTATCATGGGGATGCCCAACCTGCAAGATAAACCTGTGTTTGGAATGCTTTGGTGAGTACCATAGCCATAAGGGCCTAGCAGATTGCTGACAGCAGTAATATGTGCAGTGCACACTGTACAACAGAAAGGTGTGTCCAGGCTGTTAGGTGCATCACTGTGTGTCATACCCCACCCCCGTGGATGTTATGATCCACTTGGATCGCAGTTGGGAAATTGGAGACTCTTCAGCTCAGTCCCGTAGAGCTGCTGTCCTAGGTAAGCATGGCCTTGGGGGTGCCACTGTGGTGCATTGTTTCTTTTCACATGTTGTCTTGGTGTAGCTCTCCAGTCAGTCTCCCTCCCTTGAGGTGTAGTCAATGTATGCAGGTCAGGGCAACAGGGTTTACATTAACTCTTCCCCTCCACTCCTTATGGCCATTGCCGAAAGGACACATGTAAATGGAAAAGGCAAAGGTAAAGGAGAGTGCCTCACCCTGCTTTTTCCTTGTACATGTGCCCTTTCTGTGCCCCCTTGTCAGTTACCGGCCAAGCCCTTCAGCACCAAGGCTAGGAAGGTCCTTCAAAAGTCTTTTTTTGCCAACCGCTCTTTTGTTGGTGGATGCATTGCGGGGAGCATCCCCAGCAATCATGGATCTTATGATCCACCTGGATTGCAGTTGGGAACTTGGAGACTCTTCAGCTCCGTCCCATAGTGCTGCTGTCCTAGGTAAGCATGGCCTTGGGGGTGCCACCGTGATGCAATGTTTCCATGGAGGAAAGGACACATGCAAAAGGATACAGCCTGGGTCAGTCTTGGTCTTTTCACATGTTGCCTTGATGTAGCTCTCCAGTCATTCTCCCTCCCTTCAGGTGTAGTCAATGTATGTAGATGAGGGTAGTAAATGTATGAAGATCAGGGCAGCAATTAGTGAGTTACTTCAGTCCCTCATTCCTTAGATCCATTGCTGAATGGGCACGTGTAAAGAGAAAAGGCAGCAGTAAGGCAGACTGCTGACACTGAAGGAGATCGTGAGACCATAGTGGTATCAGCATTCTGAGTGGGCAGCCAGCACAGCTATGGGACACTTCAGATAACCAACATCTGGAGCCTCATTCCTGTCCTTGGCATATTAGTGGAGTGGCGGTCCTTAACCTGCTTTTTCCTCTTTACATGTGCCCTTTCTGTGCCCCCTTGTCAGTGTCCACCCATGCATTATTTCAGATAAGGTAAGACTGTGTTCTGCTGCTCTGTAAATCACTGGAAAGGGAGCAGCCAAAACGCTAAGCTGTCCCATCACAGAATCTTGGGTTGGTGGATGCATCGCAGGGGGCATCCCCAACCACCCTGGATCTTGTGATCCACCTGGATCACAGTTGGGAACTTGGAGACTCTTCAGCTCAGTCCCATAGTGCTGCTGTCCTAGGTAAGCATGGTCTTGGGGGTGCCACTGTGATGCAATGTTTCCATGCGGGAAAGGACACATGCAAAAAAGACAAAGCCTGGATCAATCTTGGTCTTTTCACTTGTCTTCGTGTAGCTCTCCAGTCATTCTCCCTCCCTTCAGGTGTAGTCAATGTATGCAGGTGAGGGCAAAATGGTTTAAATTAGCTCCTCCATTCCCCTCCTTATGGCCATTGCCGAAAGGACACATGTAAATGGAAAAGGCAGAGGTAAAGTAGAGTGCCTCACCCAGCTTTTTCAGTGTACATGTGCCCTTTCTATGCCCCCATGTGAGTTAGCGGCCAATCCCTTCAGCACCAATACTGGGAAGGTCCCTCTTCAGTCTTTTTTGCCAGCTGCTCTTGTGTTGGTGGATGCATCACAGGGGGCATACCCAGCCAGCATGGATCTTGTGATCCACCTGGATCACAGTTGGGAACTTGGAGACTCTTCAGCTCAGTCCCATAGTGCTGCTGTCCCAGGTAAGCATGGGCTTGGGGGTGCCACTGTGGTGCAGTGTTTCCCTCCGGGCAAGGACACATGCAAAAAGACACAGCCTGAGTCAGTCTTGGTCTTTTCACTTGTTGTCTTGATGTAGCTCTCCAGTCATTCTCCCTCCCTTCAAGTGTAGTCAATGTATGTAGGTGAGGATAGTAAATGTATGAAGGTCAGGGTAGCAATTAGTGAGTTACTTCAGTCCCTCATCCCTTAGGTCCATTGCTGAATGGGCACATGTAAAGAGAAAAGGCAGACTGCTGACACTGAAGGAGGTCGTGAGACCATAGTGGTATCAGCAGTCTGAGTGGGCAGCCAACACAGCTATGGGACACTTCATATACCCAACATCTGGAGCCCCATGCCTGTCCTTGGCATATTAGTGGAGCGGCAGTCCTTACCCTGCTTTTTCTTCTTTACATGTGCCCTTTCTGTGGCCCCTTGTCACTGTCTACCCAGCCTGTATTTCAGGTAAGGTAAGACTGTCTTCTGCTGTTCAGACGTTTACAGAATGGGTTCATGGATGGCTTGATGCACAGGGTCGGTGGATCTACAATCTGTCATAACAGCATCACCGTGGAAGATGTTCACCTGTTCAGAAGGGATGGCGTTCACCTAACTGAGGACGCCATTGCGTTGTTCTTGACTGACCTCTACAATGCAGTGAGGACAGCTATGCAGGATTGCTAACATGCAGCTTGTGAGAAAAATGGAAAACACCCATGACCAAGTTGGACCAGTATAGTAAGTAAAACACTATTATGAAATGTGTTGTGTAAAATATATTTCTCTGAGTTTGGCAAATAACTTTGGTAAGGGGCTGGTGAGGATGCTGAGAAACAACAACTGTTTCAGGAGAGTACTACCACATAGAATCTAATATGTCGGTGACCATCCTGCAATACTTAGTCTTCTTTTTTCAGGCATGTGTAGATTTAGATGACAGGAAGGGCTTACTAATACAGAAATTGATCCCTTAGGTCCATTGCTGAATGGACATATGTAAAGAGAAAAGGCATAGGTAAGGCAGACTGCGACACTGAAGGAGATCATGAGACTGCAATGTTATCGGCTATCTGAGTGGGTAGTTAGCACAGCTATTGGACAGATGAGATGGCCTTGCCTGCCACTGAAGTCCCATGCCTGTCCTGGGTTCATTAGTGAAGTGGCGGTCCTTGACTTGCTTTTTCTCTTTACATGTACCCATTCAGCAGTATGTTGGCTACACCAAGAATTTGTATATTTACAATCATGTGTGTCTACATGGTAAAACAACTGGTTTTGAATGCTGTACATATATCAGTTTTGTTAAGACTTAGGTTATGGAAATTATGATTTTTTTTTCATATTTTGGTAAATAACTTTGAAAGGGAGCATCTGAATGTGCCAAGTAATACTTCATTTTGAAAACAGTATTGATAGTTCTAACATGGTAAAAGAATTGTGCCTGTATGTTGGACACATGTTTAGATATCAAAGTTTGTTTCGGACTTAGGTTATGGAAATTATGACTTTTTTTCAAATTTTGGTAAATAATTTTGCAAGGGAGCATCTGAATGTGCTAAGTAATTCCTCATTTTGAAAACAGTATTGATAGTTCTAACATGGTAAAAGAATGGTGCCTGTATGTTGGACACCTGCAGATATCAAAGTTTGTTTTGGACTTTGGTTATGGAAATTATGATTTTTTTCATATTCTGGCAAATAACTTTGCAAGGGAGCATGTCAGTGTGCAAAGTAATACCTCATTTTGAAGACAGTGTTACCCCTTACAACATAGTAAAAGAACTGTGTCTGTGTGCTGTACACATGTACAGATATCACAATTTGTTTAGTCTTGTATGAATATGAAAATTATACAGTTACAATACTTCTTATTATTATGCCCATTTCTTTGCAAGGGAGCATGGTGATCACACAAATGATGCATCACTTTGAAGCTGACAATTCAGATGCACAACTTATACACTGATATGGAGGCTCTGTCTGTTACAGGTGATGAGATCAAATAAAAAATGGAGAAAAGACCACACTGAATCCAACAATAAAGTAAAAGTTAGCGCTTTCATTTACTGAAATTAGCAAACTTCTTCAGACAAAGAAAAAATGAGTACACTTATATAAATTTACAAATCATGACATAATTTCCTTATAAAATAAACCAAGCCTCAATTTAAAATGCCAAACCACCTTCATGGTAAACAGACAAGTAAATACAACCTATTCAAGAAATACAAATATGTAAATGTGTCAAAGCAATGAATATATCAAGTCACAAATATACACATATATAAAAAACACATATAAAAATATATATATATATATAAAAAATGAAAAATAAAAACAGTATATATCTCTCATTTAAATATTATAAGGACTATATATATATATATATTTATATATATATATATATATATATATATATATATATATATATATATATATATATATATATATATATACATATACATATATATATATATATATATATGTGTGTGTGTGTGTGTGTGTGTAAAACCCCATCTAATCAAGGCCCTCAAGCCCAGGGGAGCTAAAGCGTTCAGTTTCAGTTGCCAAATAAGTTCTTTCTCTAACTTCAAATCCATTGGTCCACTCCTAATTTGTCAGATATTTTTTCAATAACTAGAAACCTAAACTCATGCTTAGGAAAAGCATTAATATGCCTAGCTAGTGCATTATTCAAATTCATTTTATAAGTTGCATACATATGCTCATAGATACTACTTTTGAGGGGTCTTTCGGTTTTGCCCACATAAAAGGCAGGGCATTTCAGACATGAGCTCAAATAAACAACCCCCTTTGTTGCAATCGAATTTATCATTGATGTGATATTTTTTGCCATTTATAACAAAAAAGTGACAACATTAATATATTTACACCAACAGCAAGCCTGACATTTAAACATGCCACAATGTGGTAAGTGGCATTTTAAGATGCCATTTTCAAGAAGGACTTTCAAATTCCTACCTTTCCTAAATACCACAGAAGGAGAATCACCCACATGGTTTCTAATTGAAATATCATCCAACAGAAAAAAAACAATTCTTAAAAAGAAATGATCTCAATAGAGGGGCATTAATGGAAAAAAGTGGTAATAAAACTCAATCTAGCTATATCAGCATCAGAGGGAACACACAATTGATTAGAGTCAGATGTTATACTGTTAGGGCCTTTTGTTAATTCATTAGAATTAATGCCTACATGATCCATATGAGTGTTCAAATGACTGCCATCTGTTTCAACAATACTATAGCTGTCATCTACAATCAATAAAGGTTTAAATAAACCACTTAATCTTTTAGAAGAGACCTCATCAATGAGATCATCCACTAATTTAATGGGATATCCACATTTAATAAACATTTCCTTCAATAGGTTGCATTCATCCATAAAATCACATTCCAAAGAAACCATCCTTGCAGCCCTTACTAGTTGGCCTTTAACAACCCCTCTCTTCTGGGGGAAAGGATGGCAACTGGAAAAATGAAGGAATGCATTTGAATAAGTAGATTTTCTAAAATTTTTTTAAATATACTTATTCAAAGAAATGTGTTTAATCAATTCCATGTCAAGAAAGGAAATTCTATCAGTCTTAAATTCCCATGTAAATTCCAAAAAATTTGTAAATTTAGTAATATGCTCAACAAATAATTTAGCAGAAGATTTATCACCTCACCAAAGTATGAAAATATCGTCCAAATAACGAGTGTACCATGCGGCCCTTTCTTGGAAAACCAAATCCTTAAACAGGAATTGTTTCTCCCAATAAGCCATCACTGTGTATGCAAACGTGGCCCCACAGGGAGAGCTCATGGCCACACCCGATTTCTGTAAATAAAAATCCTTGTTAAATAATAAATAATTGTTATTTAAAACCAACTCTAACAGGTAAATAACTAAGTCAATAGAGGGACCATCAAAACGTCGTTCCAGCAAAAAATCCCTGATCCATTCACAACCGATGTCCTGAGGAATGATAGTATATAAATCACGGACATCAATTGTGAGGAAATTAAGGTTCTCAGAAAATGGGAGATCATTCATGGCCCCTAAAAATGCCCACAGATCCTTACAAATATGGGTTTCATTTCTCAAAGCTTCCTTAAGCTTAACATCCACATATTTAGCACAACCATATGTGATGGATTGTCTCCCATCGATAATATGACGAAAAGGGGTTTATCCAAATTTTTGTGGATTTTAGGTAAGCCAAACAAGGTAGGGGTAAGTGGGTGAGAGATGGAAAGAAAATTGAATAAATCCACATCAATGCGTCCTTCAATAAATAAATCATTAATAAAGCCTTTAATTTGTTGGTATGCCCCATTTATCTCATTAAGAAAAACTTTTAACATAGGCCTCATTTGCCAAAAGTGAACACATACTGTTATTGTAATCCTCATTATCCATAAAAACCAACCCACCCCCCCTTGTCAGGTTTAATAACATGAATGTTAGCAAAACTCAAATCTTCTAACACATCCCTCTCTAGTCGAGACAGATTACATAATTCTGTACTAAACGACACTCTATTGTTCAAGAATGTCCTAAAATCATTCTCACAAATTTTTTCGAATAATAGTATGGAAGGGTATAGAGCAGGATTAAATACACTAGCAACCCTAAAGTCTTTAATAAGACTAGAATTGTTACCGAACAACACATTCAAATTCAATTTCCTGGTAAAGGTCTTAAGGTCAATAAGAGTTCTTGCCAAATCGCTTCTAATAGAAGGGACAAAAGTTAAGCCCTTAGCAAGAACATCTATAAGTAAAGGAGCAGGAACAAAGGCAGAATAATTATAAATTCTGAAATCATGTGTGCTGTTCAGTAAAATTTGAACAGATTTTTGTTGAATCCTAACAGGGCTAAGGTGACTTACAGAATAGGGAGAAATATCTATCTCCTCCTCCTGTTCTGAGCTTTCTTCTTCCAAAATTGTTGCTGTTGTGGACGATTTTATTGTCCACCGGTGTTTACTTTCTTGCACCCCTGAAAACCCTGAGGTGGAGCTAAGCCATCGGTGTTAATATTACTATTGTTGTTCACACTGTTACTAGTGTGTCTATTGGAAAGCCTCTCACTTCTTCTAATCGGGGACACATCATTCGACGTAGTACCATTCATTAAACTCCCATTATTGTCAACATTGATAGAATTGTTACCAGAATCAATCAAGCCCCTATTCAAACCTAAATTAGCATTCCCATTCAAATTAGAAGGAGGTGAAGGATATGCTAAACCCTTCCCATAAGCTAAAGAATCCCTGTTGAGTTTCCTAATTTTGTTCTCTTTAATTTTTGACAAAGCATTTTCAATACTTGAAAAAATATTCAAAAAATCATATTTATAACCCAAAAAGTCTTTATCCAAACGAATACTAGAATCCAATTCAGCCAGTTCAACCTTCAAACTATCCATCTGGATGCAATAGTCTTTGACCAATAACTTCATAAATTCAACTCCTTGTCGGTCGAACAGATTTAACAGTTCTTTGTGAAATGTTGAATTTGGAATTAAACCAGTGGGTAAATGCCATTGTCTAAGTTCCTTTGGGACTTGCTGTCTCTTAATACATTCAGACAGATACTGCACTTCAATTTGTAACATTTTAAATCTAAACAGTTTAGTGTCATAAGCACAGGTGATGAGATATTATGCTTTGTTTATTTATCAGTTATGAGAAATATTATATTAATCATATTTCTGTGAATATCTCAAGAAAGAAGCATCTCACAGTAATGGTTAAGGAATCATTTTAAAGCTGAGATTCATACTAACAAATTAAATTCAAATTGTATAGGTCTGCATGGTACATTGACCAAGATATTTTGCTTTGCTTTTCCAAAAAGGTAAAAAAATATGCACAATATCGACATTCCTTGCCAGATATTTAATAATGACTTTGAAATGCACTATCAACATTTACACTGTTGGAAAGGTCAGTGTCTGCTGAACAACTTTCGTGTTTACATTTTTGATCTAGCTCTTATAGTGAAAGAGTTACGAACATTTGATGTTAAGTTGTCAATCTCGCCTTCATTCTTGCTTGATGGGTTCGGAGCCGATCCTCGGCTCCGACTCGGCACTAGCTAAGCTCGAGAGTCACTTTTACCAGCTCGAGGCAGCCCCATATCCCAAGATGCAAGGCGGTAAGTACCCAGATCTCGTTTGCCGCTTCGCTGATGAGGTCCTCCTTTTACCAGCTCCTGGTAAGTGATTTGCTACTTTGCTATTTTAGCCCCTTTCAACAAAAAACCCTTTAATTATTAGTTTTAATTTAGTTTTAAACATTTTCTGACAGAAAATTCCCTGTCTCTTCTTATTTTTTTTAGTCAAACTTTACCCATCCCATTCCCCCCCCCCGTTAGGGTGTGTGTGTGTGTTTTCTAGTTATACCTTTTTGGTATATTTAATTTAAATTCTTTGACTGGTGTGTGTGTGTGTTGTGTTACACTATGTCAAAAGAAAGGGTCTCAGGCTTTAAGAAGTGTGACTCGTGCTGTCAGAAGATGTCTCTGACAGACGGTCACACTTCTTGCCTGTATTGCCTGGGGCCTCTTCACCTGCAGGACTCCTGTGCTATATGTCATTCTTTCAGCCAGAGAGTCCTGCAGGAAAGAAGAAATAAATTAATACTCAGGGGCCTTCTTAAGTCGGAGGGCTCTCCGGCTAAGTCGGCTCCATCCAAGACTGCCAAGTCTTCCAAGGCCCAGGCTTCTGTGTCAAAGCCTGCGGCCTCAGCTCCGACTTCGTTCTGAGTCGAGATCGGCTCGGCTGGAGCCGATTCTGGCTTAACTAAGCCTTCGGCACCGATGGCTATTGGTGCGATTCTGCATCGACCACCGGTGTCGGCTCCGATCGGTTCCGACCACGATGTGGCACAGGCATCGGTGTCGGCTCCGATCGGCTCCGACACCGTTACTTTTGTGGCTGTATCGGCTCAGGCTCGAGCCGATGCATCGAGCTACCTGTCGGCTCCGATAAGTTGTCGGCTCCGACAGGTTCAATAGTTTCATCGGTTCCGATGGCTCCTTCGAGGAAGAGGTCGAGGTCTCCTTCCTTGGAGCCGATACTTTCGGCTCCGGCTTCACCTCTCCTCTCGGAACGGAGCCATCGGAGCCGATCTTCAAGGTCATCCAGGCTTTCTGACCATGACTTAGAGAGAGTGGTCAGTAGATTACTTAAGTCACAGGCACTGGCCCAAATGTTACATAGTCCGTCTCAACAGACGACTATTGGTCCACACCCCGTTGCAGTTCCTCCTTCAACTCTACCCCAGAGCTTGGAGTCTTCAGGAATGGTTACTGCTACGGCTGGAGGACAGATACCCCCTTCTGTTCCTTCAGCCTCTACTCTTATCTCCTCTTCGAGACCTTCCTTAGAGGGATTCGGTGGCCGGGCTTCCATGGTCTCCTCCGAGGGGGTGAGTGGCATCGGACCCTTGTCCGAGCCCGCTCTTCCCCTTGGAGCCTCGGCCTTGGTGAGCTCGGCTCCGACATCTGCCTCGGAGACTTCCCTTTCGGTGGTCCCTGGAGTTCCTAGCTCTTCGGAACGGGTTCTCTCGGACCTGCCTGGGAGGGGAGCATTCGAGGTGATGAAGAGTGTGCTGGCCACTGGTATCAGTCAGCAGTCTGTTCCCTTAGCTCCTCCCTCTATAGTGCCTGTTGACATCTCTGCCACTTCTCTTGCTACAGGACCCAGAGATCCTCCGCCTCAGGTTTCCCCATTGGGAATTTCCCCTCTTCCGAGGATTCTCCTGATGTTTGGGAGATCCTCCTAGGAAGAGGACTTGTAAGAGGAAACATGTAGACTCCCGAGTCTATCACTTCAGATACTGACTTTGATGAGTCAGAGGGATCCCCAAGATCCCCTCTGAGGATGTCTCCTTCTCAGACATCCTAGAACTCCTTAGACAGAGGGAAACTGGCCCACCAACAATCCCTCTGAGGATGAGTCAGTATACCTAGAGGCGTTTGGATCTCGGCCCTCCACCTCCTGGGTGTCTCCGCCTTCGACCCCTTATGCAGGTTATTGCCCGAAGGCGTGGGCAGCTCCTGACTCTGTAGAGCCAGTCCCTAGGAGGCCTTCAAAATTTATCACTGCCCGTGTGATAAGCAATTCCTCACTAAGGGTGTCCCGCTGATGCCATGGTGGTGGCTGCTGCCACCAAAAGGAACTTGCAGATCCTTCCGTGCCGTCCATCCTCCTAATAAGGACTCTAGGACCATGGATAGGTGCAGTGGCGGATGTTTTCCTCAGCGACCTTTGCTATGCGTTCGCTGAATTACCTATGTCACTTCACCAGACTCCAAAGGGATATCCTTAAGGAGCTAGGTGATGTTGTTCAGGATCCTACGGCTGCAGGAGCTCAGGAAAAAATTGCTTCGCAGCTAGGAACCCTTAATTCCATTGCAAACTCCTCCATGCGGCTAATATCATATGCTGCTGATGGAGCGAGTAGGGCAGGTACAGGTGTGGCTCTTAGACGCCAAGCCTGGATGCGGCTATGTGACTTTGCAGATCCCTTTAAGGCGTCCTTCACAAATTCTCGCTTTGATGGGTCAGCTTTGTTTGGCCCTCAAGTGAAGGAAACTTTGACCAGGTGTGAGCAGGACGGCAAGACTCTTTCTGCCGTAGGAGTCCGTTTTCCACCCCTTCTAGACCTTACCCCAAAGGACAGAAAGGTGGCAAAATGTGGTTCCATAAATCCCAAGGAGTCACGCCCGGACTCACGTGGTCAGTTTACCCCTAGAGGCAGAGGGGTAACAACAACAGACGCCGCTCTAGAGGCAGAGGGGTCCAAAAACCAGGGAAACATAGAGCCTCTCTCTGACAAGCCCTTTCAGCATCCCTGAGATGTTGCCCGACTGTCCCTCCTTGGAGGCAGTCGGGGGAAGATTATCACTGTACCCAGAAGCCTGGCATTCCCTCACTCAAGACAGATGGGTACAGTCGATCATATCCAAGGGTTACATAATTCCTTTCGTGGAAAGTCCTTTCCCCTCAAATTCCCTTCCAGATGTACCACCCGGTCTAAGGGAAATTGCAGAGTTAGAAGTCTCAAAACTACTGCAAAAAAAGAGCCATTCAGCCAGTTACAACAGACCATTCAGAGCCCGGAATCTACTCAAGGTTCTTTTTGGTCCCCAAAAAGACGGGAGACTGGAGACCAATATTGGATCTCAGCAGACTCAACAAGTCTGTGAGGAAGACAAGATTCCGAATGGTCACCCTTCAGTCAATTCTGCCCTTCTTACAGAAGGACAACTGGATGTGCTCAATAGATCTTCAGGATGCGTACTATCACATCAAAATTCACAGACGCTCCAGGAGATTTCTCCGCTTACGGCTGGGGTCCAGTCATTTCCAGTTCAGAGCCCTGCCCTTTGGTCTCACTACAGGCCCCAGAGTGTTCACCAAATGTATGGCAGTGGTCACGGCTCACCTGAGACGTCAAGGATTCCAGGTGTTTCCGTATCTCGACGACTGGCTCCTTTCAGCCACCACCAGGCATCAGCTTATTCAAGCCAGGGATTACACAATAAAGCTTTGTACTCTTTTGGGCATCTCGATAAACTTCCAAAAATCATCCTTATCGCCCTGCCAGTCTATTACTTTCATAGGCGCAAACTTAAACACTGTTCGGATGTCAGCTACCCTTACAGATCAAAGAGTTTCAGACATTCAAAGTCATGTCAGGATCATTCTAGCCAACAAGAAGGTACAGGCCAGAATGGTTCTAAAGGTATTAGGCCTCATGGCTGCGGCCATTACTCTTCTTCCCCTGGCTCGCTTCTACATGCGCCTTCTTCAGTGGATGCTGTTCACACAGTGGTCGTACCAACAACTTCCAATGCGTCACCAGATTCTGGGGTTACAGACTTGCAAAGATCATCTTGCTTGGTGGATCACATCTCCTCAGATTCACCAAGGCAGACACTTTGTACCCCCATCCCCGATAGCCACTGTCACCACGGATGCCTCCCTGATCGGGTGGGGGGGTCATTATCAGGGCAGGATGGTTCATGGGACGTGGCAGCCGTTCGAGTACCACCTGCACATAAATGTCCTGGAGATGAGAGCGGTGCTTTTAACGTTGCAAGCCCTCAACGACTTTCTTCCCGTAGGGACAATTGCAGTCCACACAGACAACATGTCTGTAGTTTGGTATATCAACAAACAGGGTGGAACCAAGTCCTACCCCTTGTGTCGAGAAGCGCTCAGACTATGGCAATGGGCGATCTCCTCTCATCGGTTTCTGGTAGCAACGCATATCACTGGGAAAACCAACATTGTAGTGGACAGATTGAGCAGAGCTATTCTCATGCCTCATGAGTGGTCTCTCAAGCAATCTATAGCGGAAGAGATTTTTCTGGAATGGGGTTGTCCATGTTGCGATCTTTTTGCTACTCCCCAAAACAGCAAATGCCCAGACTTCTTCTCTCTCTTCCCTCTTCCAGGCCATCCCCCCAGAGACGCTCTGACCCAGGATTGGCCCCAGGGACTTCTTTATGCCTTCCCTCCTTTTCCTCTGATCCCTCAAGTTATCCAGAAAGCTACCGTTTTGAGAGCCAAATTGATTCTCATTGCCCCTTACTGGCCTCGACAAGTTTGGTTCCCGTTCCTCCATCGTCACCTTTTGGTGCAGCCGTGGCATCTGGACCCAGTGCCAGATCTTCTGACTCACCAATCCGGTCAGCTGCACCGGTCTATCCCCTCTCTCAACCTCACAGCATGGTTGCTCCACTTCCTTCCTTAGCCAGGCTTCCTTTGATCTCTAACCCAGTTAGAGACATCATAGTAGCTTCTTTAAAATCCTCTACCAGGAGGATTTATGCAAGCAAATGGAAACATTTCTCTTATTGGGCTAAGGCCAAGAGTATTGATCCTTTCACTGCCCCTGTTCAGGCAGTCCTGGACTTCTTAGCAGAGATTTTTCATGCAGGCTCCTCTTCTTCCACAGTCAGAGTTCAATTGGCTGCTATCTCGAACTTTCATGTCGGGATCGCAGATCACAATATTATGTCCCATAGGCTCTGCAGGGCCTTTTTGAAAGGAATTTTCCTACTAAAGCCTCCAATCAGGAATCCTCCTCCTCAGTGGGATCTAAATTTAGTGCTGACATCCTTGATTCTTCCCCTTCGAGCCAGCTGTTTCTTGTTCCCTGAAATTTCTTTCTTGGAAAACTTTATTCCTAGTGGCTATTACATCGGCCAGGAGGGTGTCTGAACTTCATGCTCTATCGGTTCGACCCCCCTATTTGGTTTTCACAAAGACAGAGTATCATTGAGAACTAATCCGACCTTTCTGCCTAAGGTCGCCTCAAAAACCAATTTGAATCAATCCATTGATCTCCCTGTATTTTTCCCAAGCTATTCAGACAGAGCCGAACAAAAATTACATTATCTTGATGTCCACCGTCAACTCAGATATTATTTGGACAGAACAAAAATTTTAGGAAATCTGATCAACTTTTTGTTTCCTATGCGGATAATAAGAAAGGCCTTCCTGTTTCTAAAGTGACCTTGTCTAGATGGCTTTCTTCGGTCATCTCTGAAATTTATCTGCTCAGGGGAAACAGCTGTGCTCAAAACCTAAAGCACATTCAACTAGGAGCTTAGCTACTTCTACAGCCTTTCAAGCTAGACTTCCTTTAGACACTATTTGTGCAGCGGCCACTTGGGCCACTCCTCATACTTTTGTTTCCCACTACAAATTGGACTTGGCCTCCAGGGACAGAGCCAGTTTTGGCTCTACAGTCCTCAAGAGTCTGTTCCATTGAGCCACCCAGGATAGAGGTGCTAGGGACGGTCCCATCAAGCAAGAATGAAGCGAGATTGACAACTTAACATTAAGAAGTTATGTACCTACCATAACGTTCCATGTTAGTTGTCTTCTCTGCCTTCTTTCTTCGACCCTCCCTCCTTCCCCCAGGCCTGGACAGACCTTTCTAAGAAATTATTATGCTGAAGACCATTCAGACCTGGTCCTTCTTCCATCCTGTAAGTTTTCTTTCTTCCTTTTGGAAGTGTTTTTATGCTTGGTGTTATTGCCCTTTGTCATCAAACGAGATCTGGGTACTTACTGCCTTGCATCATGGGATATGGGGCTGCCTCGAGCTGGTAAAAGTGACTCTCGAGCTTAGCTAGTGCCGAGTCGGAGCCGAGGATCGGCTCCGAACCCATCAAGCAAGAAAGAAGGCGAGAGAAGACAACTAACATGGAACATTATGGTAGGTACATAACTTCTTATTTTCTGTATGGTATTACAAATGGATTTTCTGAAAATGAGCTCAGGCTGCACTGTTAATGTTCATCATGTTTCACTGTTGCAGTCATTACATTAGGGTAATCTGCTGGCAGGTTGCCCTCAGTCGGCCTGATTAACAAAGTGTTGGGTCCTGCGTCGGTTGCTGTCCCTTCTTCCATGACGTCAGGGGTATAAAACATGCAGCCGACGCCATTACATCAGTCTTCTTTGCCACGCAGTGCCCGAAGCAGAAGCAGTTCGCAAGTGCCGGTCGGCCAACTCCTGAAATTTTCGTTTTCGAGTTTCAGAACCGAAGTCTTCAACTTAAAGCTAAATACCCCGTTGGGGAAACTTTTTCTTGCTCCTTACCGATGTCAGTAAAAGTTAATAATTGTATTACTTGTGGGAAGCAAATACTTCATAAGGATTTTCATTTGTACTGTATTCCTTGCCTAGGCCCTGACCACGATGTACCTTGCTGTTGGTTTTGTGCTTTATTTAATCAACGCACTATCCGTCATCGGTACATTTTTGCTTCTAAATATTTGGGTCCTTGGTTTAATTATCCAGAAATGACGTTGGTTAGCCATCCGACTACCGGAATACCGAAAAAATGCAAAGAAAATGACAGAGACAGGCCTTTGAGGTCCAAAACTGCTGACGGTGCTTCTCCTAAGCCAGTTGCTAGTTCGCCGGTACTCAGTGAGGCGCTTTCGCTGCCCCTGATACCCACTACTTCTGATTCGCAGGCCTCTACAGAGACCCATTTGGAGTCCGGTATGCCACGAGATGCTTCACATAGGGAACCCGTGGATTTCTCTGGGTCCGGAGCCGCTGAGCAGGCACCGGCTTTTGAGGGTGTATTCAGGCCTATAGACTTGCATATTAAACCGACTCCATCTTCAGTGCTAAGGCCTAAATCTCGATCTGTGTCTAAAAATCCGATGCCCGGGTCACATGTTCAGGCCCCTATCCCTAAACAACAAATGATCAAAATGGCTGAAGATTTAATTACTCTAATCAGGGGTAGTCAACCCCCCCCCCCCCCCAAGAGGCCTAGGATTGAATTTGACTATGACTCTTCTGAACAATACTCTTCTAATGATCTGGATTTGTCCATACCTACTTATGAGGACTCTGATGCAGAGGATTCCATTCCCTCTGCTTCTCCACCTGAGGATTTCTCTTTTGGGGAAACTTTACATACCTTAAGGGAGCATTTCCACTGGGAAAGTCAGGATTTCTCTGAATCCAAAAAGAGGCTTAGGGATTTCCTTCTTCTTCCTCAGCATAGGCCTTTGGCTATACCTCCAGCCCCTAGCAAACCAGACAGGTACTACAGGGTTCCTGAGTCCCACAAATTCCTTTTTAAAAATCCTGTTGCGGATCCTGAAACCATTTCTCAGGGGCCCAAGGGCATTAAGGCTTCTACTGCTAAAATCCTACCCCTTCTGATAGAGACTCCATGGTGCTGGATAGATGGGGTAAAAAGGTTTACACTTCTGCAACCTTAGCTATCAGGACTTTAAACTGTCAATTCCATATGCTAAAATATCAACAACATATCATGGGACTGATTAAATAGAAAATTATGTTGATTTCTGACTGTGTGGAGAATAAAGATTTGCAGGATTTAATGCATTCAGCTGAACAAGTTGGCAAACATACTTTGCAGTGTGGTTTTGATTCATTAGAGGCCTCTTGTAGGGCTGCTTTTACTGGGTCTGTGTTTAAAAGGCAAGCTTGGCTTAAAAAGTAATCTCTGCCTGATCATGTTAAAGCAAAACTTTTGGATGCTCCTTTATAGCAGGACTGCTTATTTGGCAATAAGGCTGAAGAAGTTCTAAAAAATATGGAAGATAAAGCTAAATCTATGCAAACTGTGAAAGATTTCTTACAAGTGCAACCTTCTAGATTTAGTAGGCATTGGCCTACTAAGAACTGGACTTTCCAGCTCCTTCCAGAGCCACTAGGGCCAAACCCAGACATTCCAAAACCACCAGGTTTCAGTCCCAAGGGACTTTCAGAGCTAAGCAATGGGGTGCTTCCACTTTCAAATCGGGAAACAACAAAGCACCACCCTATGGTAAGCAGTCTCAATGACGTCCCTTTGAAATTACCAAGCACTTACCTCTTAGCCGCCCCTTTGGGGGGAAAACTGGCTCTTCATTCAAGAAACTGGCAACTTATAACCGAGGACAAATGGGTTTTAAATAGTGTCCCAGGGATACAGATTTCATTTCCACACACTGTCAACTCCAAACGGGTGGCCAGACCTGCCCCCAAATCAGTGGGCAGAGGCTCAGAAACGAGTACTTTTCCCCCTAAACATGGGGGCTATTCAGCTAGTACCAGAAGAGGAAAAGGGACAAGGTTTCTATTCCAGACCTTTCCTGGTGCCCAGAAAAGACAAATCATGGCGTCCAATTCTGGACCTGTCTACTCTAAACACCTTTCTGGACATTTCAAAATTTAAGATGCTGACTCTTCAACAGTTACATCCTATGCTAGGCAAGGATGCCTGGTTGGCAACTCTCGACTTAAAAGAGGCTTACCTACGTATCCCAATCAGGGAATCTTGCAGAAGATTCCTATGCTTCAAAGCAGGCTGCATGCATTATCAGTTCTCTGCACTGCCCTTTGGCTTGTCTACTGCACCCAGGGTATTCACAAAGTGCCTGGCTCCAGTAATTGCATTTTGCAGGCACAGAAATATTCAAATATATCCCTACCTGGACGATTGTCTAATTCAGGCAGAAAACCAGGCCATTCTTCTAAAACATCTGGCGTTTGTAAAAATACTTCTAACTTGTCTAGGGTACACCATAAACAAAAAGAAATCTCAAATGTTACCCTCTCAAGAAATTACATTCCTGGGTGCAAGTTTGAATACAACTGCCCAAATGGCTTTCCTTACACCAGAAAAGCAAATTCATTTGGTGACTTACTTCAAACAGCCGGCCACAAAAACCCTGCTGTCTGCAAGGCAAATACTGCAAGCCTTTGGGTTCATGGCCTCATGCATTCTTCTATTTCCATATGCAAGACTGCGTATGAAGAAACTTCAGTGGTCCTTAAAAAGTTTATGGAGTCAACATTGTCACAGCCTGGAAACAATGATTCCTATCTTACCTTGCCTGCGCCTAGTGTTCCTATGGTGGGCAGAGGCCAGCCACCAAAACAAGGGACTGCCATTCACACCACCCCCTGCCACCCAAACCCTAACTACAGACGCATCAGACTATGCATGGGGGGCTCATCTGGCAGGGAAATGAATTCAGGGCAAATGGAGCCCAAATCAAATGCACCTTCATATCAATCAAAAAGAAATGCTAGATGTACAGAATGCACTGACAGCCTTCAAGGACTACCTTCATCCAGGTCAATTACTGATAAAGACGGACACCACCACGGTTATGTGGTACATAAACAAGCAGGGGGTTACACATTCATACCCCCTCTGAAGACTAGCCATGGCATTGTGGAACACAGCCTTGAGCTACCAAGTACAACTACAAGCTCAGTTCCTGCCAGGAAAGCAGAATGTTCTGGCAGACGAACTAAGCAGAAATCTCATGGACCTTCACGAATGGAAACTGGAACCATGGATTTTCAACATGTTGGCACGCAAATTGGGGAGCCCAGACATAGATCTTTTTGCCTCACCGCAGAACTACCAGTTGGACAAATTTTGGACAATAATTCATCACAAAAAACCCTGGAAAGTGGATGCTCTGTCCTTCAGCTGGAAAAAACTATCAGCCTATGCCTTTCCCCCTCTGCCTTTGCTCTCCAAAGTTCTACTAAAAGTCAAACAGGACAAGCCAAAAATGATTTTGATTGCTTCAGACTGGCCTTGCCAACACTGGTACCCACTCCTGCGCAGTGTGTCACACACTTTTCCGTGGCACCTGCCTCAGACACCTTCCTTACTGTCTCAGCAGGAGAACCAAATTCTGCACCCTCAGCTCCAAACAGTGAATCTTGCAGCTTGGCTAATCACTTAAATTCACCCTTAGCATCCCTCAGCAAACCTGTGATGGATGTCATTTTGGAGGCGAGAAGACCTAGTACTAGAAAATCTTATGCTGACAAATGGAAAAGATTCTGTGCCTGGAATCAATCTCAAGGGATGAGCACATCAGTGCCCAATTTACTTCAGATTTTGCAATACTTAACTGAGATGCTTCATAAGGGCCTGTCTTTTTCTTCCATACAAATCCATGCCGCTGCCATTTCAGTTCATTACAACACAGACCCCCCCCCTTCTCTCATCCTCTTCTAAAACAGTATCTCAGAGGGGACAAAAACTTGAGACCACCCAGGAGAGCTCCAACCCCTGCCTGGGACCTTAACTTTGTATTGGAGAAACTCACTCTACCTCCTTTCGAGCCAGATGCAACTGCAGACTTAAAATTTCTTTCCTGGAAAACAGCCTTAGCAATCACTTCAGCTAGAAGGATATCTGAATTACAGGCCATTATGGCAGTGGAGCCTTTCATCATCTTTCATGCGGACAGGGTGTCACTCAGGACCAGTCCATCATTCATGCCCAAGGTGGTATCCAGTGTGGCTCTTAATCAGTCCATTCATTTGCCAACTTTCTTTCCAAATCCACAGAATAAGGGAGAGCGGATTCTGCATTCATTGGATGTACACAGACAACTTAGATTCTACTTGGACAGGACTAAATCTCAAAGAAAATCTGAACAACTGCTGGTAGCATTTGCTGCAGTGGCAGAAGGGAAGGCTGTTTCAAAGCAAACCATTTCTAAATGGATAAGCCATTGTATTCATTTCTGTTATAAGCACCATGGAAAACCTATCCCCCAAGGGATCAGATCTCATTCCACCAGGGCTGCATCTACTTCAGCAGCCTTTCTCAGAGGCGTTCCTACCAGGGATATTCTAGAAGCTGCTACATGGAGTTCAATTCATACTTTCACCAAGCATTATCACTTACCAATCTTCTCTAAATCCAGAGCTGGCTTTGCCACTGCTGTTTTGCAGGGCCTTATAGCTGGTCCTAATGCTGTATAAATCCATCCTCCCAACCTTAGCTTTGGGAATCTACCTAAATGTAATGACTGCAACAGTGAAACACGATGAACATAGTACAGTTGTGTACACTTACCATAAATGTAGATTTTCGAGTGTATTCACTTTTGCATTCCTGGTTACCCTCCCTTCCAGCCCCCTGATTTTCTTTTACTATACCTCTTCTTTCTTTTATTATGCTTAAAAGCCTTTTTGGTGTATTTGCTTTTGTTTGGAGGTATATTTCTGTGTTTCTTATTTTATATATATGCATAAATATATATATATATATATATATATATATATATATATATATATATATATATATATATTTTTTTGCTCCCCATTTGGGGGGCACCTGACATCTGGGGCAAGAAAAACTGATGTAATGGCGTCGGCTGCATGTTTTATACCCCTGACGACCTGACATCATGGAAGAAGGGACAGCAACCAACGCAGGACCCAAGACTTTGTTAATCAAGCCGACTGAGGGCAACCTGCCAGCAGATTACCCTAATGTAATGACTGCAACAGTGAATACACTCGAACATCTACATTTATGGTAAGTGTACACAACTGTACTTTCCTATGGTGAAATTAAGCAGGCAGCTTTTTCTGAGCTGCTCCGGAATGAATGAGTTAAGGTAGAATTTATTGCAAAGTCATAGCACTTAATTGTGAAATTATAGAGAAGAATAAGGATATTGGAGTGGTGTAAAAAGCAAGATAGTGATGTCATTATCTTGGAAGGTGTTAGATTTTTGTTTAGAATAGAAAGGTATCAAACAGTACTGTGGTGAGGAAAAATGTTACCTGGAATTTCAAGAGGAGATGGATGGATTTTTTTTTCTTTTAGAATTATTGCAGTATTACCCATATGTAATAGAAAAGGAGAGAGAAGAAATGTTTAGAAATATTATCCAGTATAGCAATTAATATGGATATTATTGTAGCAGCAATTTAAGACAACAGAATAAGAAGGCATATATTAAACTAGTATGGGACAGTATAAAATATGAACAGATAAGAATTTGGAATTTAAAGGCATGGACATATAGAAGACGCAATAAAAGAACAGAAAGATTATTTTCTATTGTCAGAAATGTTATCAGTAGTAAAACAAGGGGTATTAATGACAGATTTTCAAAATTTGGGACAATTTGGATTTCGATAAAAGGAAATTCTGAATAGATAAAAATAGGAAAATGTCTAAAAAGTGTGAACAGGGTGAAATGGAATGCTATAGGGAAAGAGAGGTTATGACTCTATGGCAGGTTCATGTAGAGATGACAGTTCCTTACAACGATTGGTCTGAGTGGTTATGTTTTAAGATGAAATGTAAACGAATTATGTGACATGGGAAAAGAAGAAAATCTGTATAGAAAAAAATGAAGTATAAGAAGTTAAATGACAGGACTGTTGATTAGAAAAAATATGAAATCTTTATTAAGGAACATGAATTGCATGAGTTGAATAAAAAAATGAAACATTTGATATATATAATAAGACATTTTGTGCCAGAAATTAAGAAATTGCACCATGTTTAAGTAAAATAATTAGAGTAATAGTGTTATGAGATAAAGGATTCATCAGTTATAGTACATAATACACAACAGGAATTTATGAATGTAGTAAAAGACATTAAAGAGCAGAGGATAAAGACATGGAAGGTATGTGAACTTTCTGATAAGGACAATAATGATTTGGAAAAAGAAATAATAGATGAATTAGATGAAGTAGTGAAAATAGTGGGTTTAGATTTGGAAGCAGGACTGGACAGAAAATAATACAAGATGTATAAAAATATGTCTGTAGTGCAAAAGAAATGGTTTATAAAGGTATTAAATGAATGGTTAAACGTAGGTTTTATGTATAAAGAGTTATATGGGGTATTATTAAATTTATATGGAAAAAATGTGATAAGAAAGAATTATAGAATTGGAGACCAGTAGTATTAAGTAACACACATTATAAACTTTTTATGAAAATGTTTCATAAAAGAATGGAAGAAAAAATTGATAAGGTTGTTAATGAATATGTATTTGGTATTAAAGGTAAAAGAGCTCCACTCAAGACGTATTAATAATTAGGAACTAGTAGAGGATATAGTGACTAGAAATGTTCAGTTAAAAGTGATGTTGGGTGATTTAAGTAAAGCCTTTGATTCTATTCATCATTCCATTTTATAGGATATATTTGAAGTTTATAATACAAGTAAAAATATTAAAAGTGTTTGCATTAAAGCATATAGGTATAATATAGTGAAGGCAATGGTAAGTGGGTGGTTAAGTGAAGATATACAGTTAAAGAGGGGTATTATACAAGGATGTCCACTGAGTGGTACATTATTCGTATTAGTAATGAATGTAATGTTTATATATATATGAATAAAGAGGTGGAAGCAGTAAGTTATATTTCTAATGAAGGGATAAAATGCCTATTTTATTGACTTATGCAGATGATATTATTACATAAGATGGGCTAGGTATAAGCATAGTGATAAAGCAGGTGCAAGAGATTATTCAGGTAATAGGATTTTCAATAAACTTAGATAAATTCAAGGTTTAGGAATTGAGGGGATGATGAAATTAAATTTAGTATGAAAAAAATTCAAGTTCTCAGAATTCATTTTAGAAAGCAAGAAATTATAGAAGCAATGTGGAAAGAAAAATTATAGGAAATGAAATGCACGTGTGTTCTGGAAGTCTTTTAGGCTTTCATTTAGAAAAAAAGTATACCTAATTAATACTATATTGTTATCCAGAATAACTTATTTAGCAGGTGTTTTCAGCGTTTCCTTGACATAGGAGAAGGAAATGTATACTTATTTCTTTTATTTGCGGGTGTAGGTTGAACCCAGGTTAAAAGAGGGGGTTTATATGTGAATAAAGAAAAAGGAGGTTTAGATTTAATAAATCCAATAGTTTATGCTGCATTATTAAATTTATATAGAGTAAGCTTGAAGGGCGTGACTGAGGTGGATTCTCAGTTGGGGTGCTTTGTGTGTGGGTCTGTATGTTCTCCCTGCAGTCGTGTGGGTTTTCTCCAGTTGCTCTGGTTTCCACTCACATTCCGTAGACATGCAGTAGGTGGATTGGACATTCTAAATTGGCCGTAGATGCAAGTATGTGTGTGAGTGAGTGGTACAGATGAACTACCGTGGCAGGGCTAGCCACCTGGCACCTTACCCCAGTAAACCTTGGCTTGAGATGATTGTCACTATTGAAGCGACACCCTGATCCCATATGCAAAATGGGTAAAAGGGGTTGAGGATGGGTGAATGAAATGTTTAAAGGGGAGTGATGTTTCTTTATTACGACGCACATTAAGTTTGAAGTATAAAACAGAATGGTCAACTTTTTTTAGTTAAAAAAAGGAGAGTTTTTTTGTAATAAAGAAATGGAGAATTATCAAAATAGGATTATTCTTTGGAAAGTAAATGTAAAAGAGTCTGAAAATGAGATATATCTGTGACGGCCGTGCCCTGGTCCAGCAATCAAGGAGCCTCAATCCTTACCACTAACACCAGGGAGGGTGTTTCATATAACAGGAAAGGATAACAAATACACATAGTAAAGTACAATTTCCCTTAAGTGCACACAGAGATCACAGTCAGTCTGGGGCTGGTTTTTCCCTTGCTCGCCAGTTCCCCAATAAGTCTCCCCACCGGCAGCTATAGGGTCCAGATCTCAGCCTAGCTGGCAAGCTAACCTCCATTACCCTCTCTGTCCCACCAGTGCTTCGTGTCCCTGCCCAGGTAGCTGACACACCACACACACTTTGAAATAAGTATTTATACAACTTCACAGACACTCCTGGGAAAGGCTGACACAGATTCTCCAGCTGTGCCCATTTATCCAGACTATACGGTAGTAATTTCTGCCACCACCAGCTAATACTTATCAGCTACCCAAAGGCCCTTAAAAGGGTGACCAATTATTACTGTGCAATATTATTATCCAATTGGTAATGTGACTAATCAGACTAAGGCTTATTAGAGTGACCTTGTACAATAAACTCTATAAATATGCAATGTACTCTAGAGCTTACTTATCTCTACACAAACCAGCCACAGGTAAAAGGTTTTAAAATATTTAGTAATAATAAATTGAAAACACAAGACAACACTACTACACCACAGTGATATCTAAGAATTCATAGATCACACAGAAACTTAAAACAATAAGTAGGAAAGTTCTGATATAACAGAAAAACACTTAGTCTAACTTTCTTCTAAGTTCCTAGCTATTACTACAAGAAAGCATACTTCTAAGATACCACTTACATAAAGAGAGCATGAGGCTGTGCTGAGAGTATTATATCAAGATCACAATGCTTACAGTCTCTCTCTCAACAATAGTTTTTAAAATCACTAACATATTTCTGCTGGGCCCTCCCAGATTACATCATTTTGACACGTTTTCCCAGTATACACATTGCATCATTTTGACACTTAGTCTGGAGTTCTCAGGCCAAAAGGCTACATTATTTAACAATCTAACAGCTGCTCAGGAAACTACCACAATAAAAGACATTTCACATGTACACTCTAGTAATTATTCCTTAAGTTAAGACAGTAGAAAGAATGTATTCAATTAGCTTTTTCGGCACCAATATTTAGATCAAAAGGGTATACAAGACATAATTTTAACTTCAAAAGAACAGATGAAATGCTTGGTTTACTTTTCCTTACAGCAGATGGCAATGTTGTACAATCTTAAAGTTCACATTTTACAGTGTTTTCTTTCATTTAAGAACACAAGCCTACATTTTACATTTATATTTACAAATGATATAATTATATATCAAATTCTATTTGACTGGGCTGGCAGCCTTCGCCCATCTCTCCCCAATCTTCACAATATCCATGGAAGGATCTAAATAAAAAAAAGAATGCTCTAACTGAAGAAATGGAAATATGTAAGGACATGATAGAGTGCAAAGATTTTTTTATGGAGGGTGACTATGCACAAATTGCCTGTGAGTGGGGGGAGGGTGGCATAATGGTTAAGGTGTTCAGCTTATCGACACAAGGTGCAAGGTTTGATTCTCAATTGGGGTAATTGGCTAGGCTTAAAATGGCCTTCAAGGGCAGTTAGCCTAGTACTAAACTATGAACTATGGGAAGGTGAATATTCCCTACAGAAGTAGAAAATGTAGAGTTTGTTTATAATGCGGTGATTTTGAAATTAGTGAGCATGTTTTTTTCTTGGATGTAGAAGAGCTAAAATATTATGGAGAAAGATTTTAAATATGAATTATGTGGAGTCATTTATGGAAGCAAGTAACGTAAATATGGACATGATTGAATTTGGACATTAAAAAAGCAAAAGTAAAAAGAGGGTGAAAAAACTGATAAAATATTTTTTTTTTATATCATGGTTAAGTTGGAACCAGAGAGTGAAGGAAATTGTGTTTAATGAAAAATGGGTTCTGGCCATGATATTAAAAAAAAATAATGTTTTGTTGTAAAAGTTGGAGTGGGGGGGGGTCAAAAAGCAAAAACTAAGTGCTGTGTATATATAATATGTGTATATATATATATATATATATATATATATATATATATATATATATATGTGTGTGTGTGTGTGTGTGTGTGTATATATATATATATATATATATAAATATATATATATATAAATATATATATATATATATATATATATAAAAAATATATATATATATATATATATATAAGATGAGAATGTAGAAGGAAGACATGATGTACAGATTGTTTATTGTAAATATTGTACATAGTGTATATAATATAAAATATAAATAAGTATGATTGTTTTAGAAAGGCCCCTTACTCTTTTTGAGTATTACATGATGCCAGAGTGCTGCCAGTAGTGCTTGGAGAATTCCAAGTTAGAGGAAGGAGTAAACACTGCTACTGGCGAAATTTTGGAGAGAGAGAATCGCACCAAGATGAAATCCTACGTACAGAGCTGGAGAATAGAGGTTTGGATACAGAGATATTGGAGAACTTAAAGGAGAACTCCACCCAAAAACTGAAGAAAAAAAATTTGTCTTACAACTTAACTTAAACTTTTCTGCATTACTAATATCTCTTTATCAAAGTAAGTGGTTATTATTTTCTACTTTGTGTTACCCCCAGGCTGCCATGGGAAGCATGGTTTTGTTTTACAGTTAATGCCTTTGCCTCCTTGATATCCTTTTAGAGAGACAGAGGGAAATCCCTATGAGGATTCATTATGGTTTTCTCTCTCTCTGTCTCATCAGCTTACAAAGTACTGTGGCCATCTACTTTGTCATCACTCTGTATTTTTCATTACTTTCCTTCATTTGATTTGTATTAGTGGCCATCTCTGATACAGAATTTTAAGGAATGGTTGAATAACAGGTTTGAAAATCTAGGTAAGTTAATTGCTTTTTTCAAAGTATCAATGTAGATCAGTGTTAAAGTGTGAGAAATCTGACCCCTGTGATTAATAGCGGTTACTTAGTCTGAACTAGTTTGTGTTACATTCATAGTCAGTAGTGACCACTTACACTGAGAGCAGGCCGTTTGGAAGTGACCACCTCCCCCCCCCCGGTGTAAGACTATTTATAGATAAGCCTTGGTGAATCAGGGAAGATTTAAACTAAAATCATCACTTATGGAATCTTGCCCAATGACAGGTGGTATTTAGAGAAATGTTAAAAATATTTTTTTGGAAGTAGAGAGAAGTGCAAAAAAGAAATAAAGTAGAATATCAAACTTGTTTAAAGATTTTGAGAAATGAATGGAAGAAGGAAGTGATGGAGGAAGAGAACTAGAGCAATGTATGAGAAAAAAATTAAGCTAATGTCTAGATAGAAATATTTTCTAAAAGGAAAGAAGGAAGATGTTTTGCCCTTTTTTAGGAAGGAGGTAAAAAGAAGAGACGGTGGATGGTTTGTTAGATGAGAAGGGTCTAGAAAAAATGTAAACAGGAAGAACTTATGGCAATAGTAGACAAATTTGTAAAAAATAATGTATAAGGAACAAGAAGTTGAAAAGGGGACATGGAACATAAAGACTTTTTTAGATAGACTAAAATGCAAGAAGAAAGAATTGCAATGAAAGAACTGGAGGATGTTATAAAATGAGGGAAGTAAGAATCAGAATGGGATAAGTTATGGATATTATAAAGAGATGGCTCTACGGAGAAAGTATTTGTGGAAATACTTAATGAATGGTTAGAGGAGGAGACAGAAGATGACATATGTTGGAATGATTAAAGTTGGAAGAGGGATGAAAAAATATTAAGAATTGGAGGGCAATAGCACAGGTTAATACTAATTAGAAAACTTTATGAAAAATACAAAAAAAGAATGGGGATCAATTTGGAAGAAGTGATAGGGGACGGAGTATATGGAGAAAAGGTAAAATAAATGAGGAAATGTTAGTAATAAAGAAGTAATAGATGCTATTTTAAGAGAGACTACACGTTACAAAAACGTTTGATTCAGTAAGTCATGAAGCAGTGTGGGATATTTAAGGGGATTATGAGCTTTGGAAAAAATAGTAACAGTATTAAAGTAGTGTTTTGAGATGTTTTTGGTGAATGTTATGATAAATGGTTGGTTAGTATTGAAAGTAAAGACTGAAATAGAGTAAAACAGTGTATTTGAGTATGTGTTTATTTGTGCTGGTAATTAATGCAGTAATACAAACATGTTTTGGTGAAGTGAGAGAAGCAGGATAGATAATGGATAAAGGTGTAATAATATCTTCATATCTTTCATACAGAGATGATTTAGTTATTTTAACAAAATGTGTGGGGATGAGGGAAACTGTGGCAAGGATGGTAAGGGTGATTAAGTCAAAAGTCAAGGGTTTCATTAAGTAAAAAGATAAATGGAATATATTTTACTAGTCATGACATCAGTATGTTAGGGTTCAGGTTTGGTGAAAGTGGGAAAGTAGAATAATGCAGATGAGTTCTGGATGAAAGAAAACAGTTTTTTTGTGGAAAACATTCTATGTATCCTTTAGAAAGAAGGTATGTATTTTAAGTACACATACAATGGGAAAGTTGGGATATTTAGGGAGTATGTATGTTTTCCAGAAAAATTATTGTTCGAGATTTGTTTCATTGTTATTTCGTGATCAAAACTCAGTCCAGTTAGACAGGGAATTTGCTAACAAAATTGAGGCAGCGCTGGGGCCCCAGAGGATATGTCAGACTTTAAAAAAATAAAAACATAGATTTTAATGAAACATACACACACACAAGTTAAGTGCTTTCATCCTCTACTTGTAAGGACTTCATCAGAACTTGTGAAACATAAAAAAAAGCAAGAGCATTTAAATATTAATTGAAAAGTAAACATATGACCATGTCTGACTATGGTGTCCTATACCCTCCATTTTGTGAGGGTATTAACCAAATTAATTCTGGCGTACTCTTTTGTTTCCTGTAGCACTGCCTCAATTTTGTTAATTTGATTTGCAGTTTCTTTCAAGGCATTTTTGCCATTTGTATTGTTATTTGCCCCTTTTTTTTTTTTTTAAATACCGTTTTCCACCATAGGACACTCTATTGTTGGATCTAGTCCTTCTACAGATCTACAATTCCAGTACTACACTAAATTGGTTTTGAATGGTTGCCATGTTGTTAATCATAAACCAAGTATGCCTGCATCTTCTTCTTCAGCCTGTGATGCCAGTCAGAGTTCAGTTGCAGCACTACAGTTCATAGTGGAGGTGATTGAACCTACTTTATCTAGCATTTTACACAATCAAACAGCTACTAGTTTTGATTTTAATTCATGGCTACAAAAGGGGTGTTCCAGAGTTTACCATTGTAACATCCACGTACTGTAAGTGGTACTTTAATTCTCACTTGACTACATTTGAGAAAAAATGATTGAAGCACAAATCTTTACAATTAGATAATGGCTACAATAAAGAATGTGTTTCGTGTACATGTCCCCAAGGGCCTTAGAATTTGGAAACTCCCTAATGGAATTTCCAATAATACTGAAAATCTGCTGTTGTCATTTTAATTCGTTCCTCAACTTGTGGGTCTTGGATCCAATGTATGCATCCGACTTGGCTGTTTCCCAAGCTAGAAATTTGAAGCTCTAGCTCATCCTATTATAACCACAATGCCTCATTCCCCCAGACTACCTCAGATCTCTTTTGCCGCTTGTAGAATAAGCATTGGGGTGTCTTCAATCCAGAGCTCCTTGGTGTTTTTGGGTGATAGTTTAGTGGCCTTATTTTTTCTTCTCTTGTTATTTCCCTACTCTGATTCTTTATTGTATTTCAGTATTTTCTTGTTAGTCAGGTTTTGTTTCTACCACTTAAAGGGCTCAATCCCCCTCCAGAAAACATAAGGGACCCGGGAAGCCAGAAAACATTTCCTGGACAGGTCTTCTTCCTCTGCTTCTGAGCCTGCCAAAAAGGTGCCAAATCCTTTGGATCCGAAGTCCTTGGAACCGACCTTCTTGACTCCACCTTGTCTTCCTCCACATTGGGCTCCACTCGCCAGCTTGGAACCAAGCGTGTCGGCACAGAGATCTCCTGTCTGGGAGGTATCTCATAGGAAATCATTAAGAACACCCTCAGTATCTTCTTCCACCAGGTCCTCTTGTAGCTTATCCAAGAATGAAGTGGATAGGCTGATGAGGCAGTTTCTTTAGGCACAGATTCAGATGGGGTTTTGCTAGCTCTGTCCCTCACCAAATGACTGAGCAGACTTTCCCTTTTGTACCCTGTAGCTACTTCTGTGATCGAACCTTTCTGCAGGTATGTTGGTCTAAGAACCGAGATGTTGGCGCTAGCAGTTACCACTTAATCTCTGACAGCATTCCCGACATGCTCTGCTCCATTTGTGTCAGTACTTTGCATGTTTTGGAGATGCAGCCTCTAAGTAGAGTCCGGGCAACTCTCCTCGACTCCAACATTTTCAGAGCCGTCACTTCCCCTTGGAGCCTTGAAGTTCGGTAGCTCAGCACTGGCTTCTCCTCCTTTGGAGCAGAGGGCTCTGGGTGCTCGGGGGGGTGTCTGTTCCAATAGCCTCGGCTCTGGAGAGACAATTCTCAGATACTCCAAGTCTCTCTGCCTTTGAAGTGGTGTAGAGGGTTCACTCTCATCCTAGGAGAACCTTGGTTCTTTCTCCTTCAGAACCACTCCCCACCCCCATGGAGTCTGTGTCTGGGGCCTCTTTTCTACCAAGGGGACAGCCAGTCCTAGGAAGCCTCCAACCCCTTCCATCAGTGGAACCCCAATTTTCTTCCATCTCCCTGGAGCATCCCACCGAGGAGATTCCTCGGAAGAGACAGTGTAAAAGGAGGCACCTAGATTCCCCCTAGGAATCAATCACTACTAACCTTTGAGGAAGGGGAGGGGTCCCCAACATCTCCACCTGATTGATGTCTCCTTCACAGACATCCTAGAGATACTCTGCCAAAATGGTGGTTGCTCTACCCAAAACCCTACCCCAGAGGAAACAGTGCTGTTGGAGGCTTTCAGGTCCAGCCTGTCAGCATCCTGGTGCCCCCCGCCGCAGATGCTGTTATTGACCTTATATCTACCAGGGCATGGAAGGAACTGGACACTTTGGAGCCCATCCCAAAGAGGGCTGAAAAGATTCTTATTGCACCTACAGATAGGACACATTGGCCGAAAGGAATTCCAGTAGATGCCATGGTGGTTGTAGCAGCCCCTAAGAAGGAGCTGGTTAAAGAAAGCTCCACTGTCCATCACCCTAACAGCAAATCTAGGGCTTTGGACAGGTTTGGCAAGAGAGTTTATGCTTCGGCTACCTTTACCTTATGAGTGTTTAACTACTTATCCCACTTTACTGGGCTACAGAGGGATCTCATCAAAGAACTCTCTATCTGTACCCCAGAATCCATGTCTGCTGAGTTACAAAAGACCTTTTCTTCCAGAATGCCCATGCTACACTCTATATCTAATACATCCATGAGGTTGATTTCCCATGCTGCGTAGGGCACCTCTCGGGCGTCCGTTTTAGGCATTACCATTAGGCACCTTGCCAGGATGTGGCTGTGTGACGTTGCGGAACCGTACAAGGAGGCATTTGTCAATGCACCCTTTGACAGATCGCCTTTGTTTGGCCGAACAGTCAGAGAGAGAGAGACTCTCCCATAGTGAGAAAGATGGGAAGACTTTTTCTGCCTTTGGAATCCATTTTTCTACCCCATAAAGTTCCTTCTCCAGGAACCAGCGTGGGGGAAAAAATTGTGGTTCAAGAAATGTCAACGTCCTTTTCAGGAATCTCAGGTAGACTTTTCCCCCGAGACAGAGGGGGTAACAGTTATAATGGGAGATGTCGGCCCCATGGCAGAGGGGCTCCTCAGAACTTGGGGTATCAAGATTCCTTTTCGGACAGACCCTTCCAGCTCGTCTGAAGAGTTGCCCAACTGCCATCTTGTGAAGGCAGTCGGGGGAACTTTTCCTTGCACCCAGAAGCCTGGGCAGCCATCACCAATGACCAGTGGGTGCTAAGAATCCTATCCAGAGGATACTTCAGTTCCTTTTCGGAAACCCCCAAACCAAAGACTTACCTCCCCAATGTTTCACCCAACCAGAGGGAGAAGGCAACTCAATAAATTTCAAAATTGCTGGAAAAAAGTCATCCAGGAGGTCCATCCTGATCAAATCAGATTGGACATTTACTCAAGATTCTTTATAGTAGCAAAAATGACAGGGGACCTGAGGCCAGTCATGGACCTGACATCCTTGAACAAATCTGTAAAGAATTCAAAATTCAAGATGGTCACAGTCCAGTCCATTCTACCTTTTTTGAGAATGGATGTGCTGTATAGACCTGAAGGATACGTACTACCACATCAAAATGGACAGATACTCCAGAAGGTACTGATGGGAGCCAGCCATTACCAATTCAAACAGCTTCCACTTGGTCTCACCACAGCCCCCAGGGTGTTCATCAAATGCATAGCCGTAGTTGCAGCTTATCTCAGGCCGCTGGTTTTCCCATGTGTTTCCATATCTAGATGACTGGTTCTTAACCTCTCCAGCCAGGCATCCACTTGTTCAAGTGAGTGATTACCTGTTACAGCTAGCTCCCACTCTCGGCATAATGATCAACACTCAGAAATCTCAGTTGGAGCCAGTGGAAACCATAGATTTCATAGGAGCACATTTAGACACATCAACCCAGGCCTATCTCATGCCAGACAAGATCTCAAATTTAAAGCTGCATATCAAACAGATTCTGGCTATACCAGCCCCTACAGCAAATCTGGTGCTCAGGGCTTTGGGCCCAATGACTGCCACAATAACTCTGTTATCTACAGCATGCTTACACATGAGAAACTTATAATAAACACTAGCTGTCCAGTGGTCATTACACAAGCATCCCTTACACCTTCCAGTCAGACTGTCACAAGTATGCAGAGACTCCCTTCTTTGGTGTATTCATTCTTCACAGGTCATGCAGGGACGGCCCTTTGTTCTTCCCTCTCCCAAAGCCATTCTGACCACGGACACCTGCCAAATTGGGTGGCGGGGGCATTTTCTGAGTCAAGCAGTCCAATGTATGTGGACTCCTCAAGAGACCAAATTTATATGTCAACGTCCTAGAGATGAGAGTGGACCTTCTAGCATTGCAAGCACTTCACAGCTTTCTTCCTCTAGGGTCCATTGCAATACAGTCAGATATGTCAGTAGTCTGGTACATCAACAGACAGGGAGGAACCAGATCTTACCCACTGTGTTGAGAAGCAATGAGAGTGTGGCAGTGGATGGTCTCTACCAACAACTTTCTAACTACAGTGCACATTCCAGGAGAGTCAAAACATCATGGCAGACAGGCCCTGACAAGTTCTTTTGATGCCTCACAAGTGGTCCCTGAATCAATCAGTGGCAAATATGATTTTTCTCAAGTGGGGGTCAACCCTGCTGCAACCTGTTTGCATCCCCCTTCAACAACAACTGCATCAGTTACTTTGCCCTGATCCCTCTTCAGGGACAGACACCAAGGGATGGTCTAGTCCATGCTTGACTCCCTGGTCTACTTTACGCCTTTCCTCAGTTCCCCAGAGTTCTGGATTTCTGCAAAAAGCATACAGGTTGACGAGCAAAGTTATCTTCATTACCCTTTTTGGCCTCATCAAGTCTGGTTCATCTTTCTTTGGTCTCATCTAATTTACCCACCGGTGATTCTGGAACTGGTTCCAGATCTACTCTTCCACCCCTCAGGCACACTCACCTGGATCTCTAAGGACTGAAATTAACTGCATGGTTTCTCCAATTCCAGTGATGGCAAGACATTCCAGGTTTTCATCCCCAAGTCTGAAAAATTTTGATTTCTACCCACAAGTCTTCTACGAGAAAAATCTGCAAGAATAAATGGAAGAGGTTTATCTTTGGACTCAGCAAGAACAAATAGATCTTTTTATTGCTCCCATTTCAAAAGTTTGGGATTTTTTTGACTTCCTTTTTCCATAATGGCGTCAGCTACTCCACTGTAAAAGTTCAGCTAGCAACCATTTCTAATTTTCGTATTGGGAAAAGTTCATCACCGCTAGTCACATCTAAACTTTGCAAAACATTCCTGAGAGTTATCCTTTTGCTTCACCTCCTGATTAAGGATCCAAGTCCTCCTTGGGATCAGACCATGATGTTACAAGCTTTAGTCCTTCTTCCTTTTGAACCTGCAGCTAAGGTAGACTTGAAATTTCTTTCATTGAAAGCAGTTTTTCTGGTGGCTGTCACCTCAACAAGAGGAGCTTCAGAACTGCAAGGCATATCTTCTAAATCTCCTTAATTTTCTGCAAAGAATTTTCTGTGTACCAATTCATCTTTTTTGCCTAAAGTGACGACAAAAAACAATATCAGTTAATCTATTAACCTTTTGGGGGGGGTTCCCAATTTTCAAAACAAAAGAGAGTATACACACCATGTTCTTGATGTTCATAGACAACTACATTTTTACCTGGATAGAACAAAATCTTGCAGAAAATCCGAGCAGCTGTTTGTATCTTATTCAGATGTTAGGAAAGGGAAAGCTGTTACAAAGACTACTCTGACTACATGATTAAAAGATTGCATTTCTTTGGTCTTAGATTTTCTGGAAGGAGGAGCAGTAGGTGGATTGGTGTGCTTAGTTTTTAAGACTTCTTTCTAGGGGTTTCAGACAAGGGAGTGTAATCAGGCATACAAGGAATGGATTAGGAGGTGACTGCCTCTTTTCTCTTCCAAACTTGAGACAGACATCTGATCCTTGCCTCAACAGTTCTTCTTCCTCCAAAGGTATCGTATGTCCATAATTTGAGGATATATCTTTCTGACCCACAGTGTTGTCCATTTGAGCATTGCCAGAAGGGTTAAGAGTAGGACACAGATGGTCTGTGAGCATTACAAAGACCACAACAGATGCATCCATTAAAGGCCAGGAGGGTGATAAGGGAAATGGAGTGGCCACTTCATTCTCATCATTTTAGTCAAAGCCTTAACACACACTGATTTTCCAAGAAAACTCAGAGAATGTAACTTACTTCTATTAGGGGTAAGGAAACCACAAATAAAGCAAGCATTAAATTTGTGACCCTACCCAAACAAAACAAGCAAGCTAAATGAGCGTCTTTATATGAAACCTGTGTGCCACTCATACACTCCATTTATCTTCCATACATAAGAAAACAACATTTTAGTCAAATATGGAAGGAAACCCAGCCACTGGGGATGCACAAGCCAGTGCATTTCTTCGTGCTGGTCCCAAGCCCAGATAAATGGGGAGGGTTACGTCAAGAAGGGCATCTGGTGTAAAACCTTTGCCAAATAACATATCCGGACAACAATACAGATTTCCATACCGGATCGGTCGAGGCCCGGGTTAACAAGACCGCCACCTGTACTGTTAGCCAACAGGGTGTTGGCGGAAATTGGGCTACTGTTGGCCAGAGGAGAAGGAGAAGAAGAGGGGGAAGGTATGCCCGAAAGCGGAAAGAGAGGAAGAAGGTTAGGAGTGTAGTAGTGAGAGTAGGAACTTTGAATGTCGGCAGTATGACTGGTGTAGGGGGAGAGCTGGCTGATATGATGGAGAGAAGGAAGGTTGATATATTGTGTGTGCAACAGACCAGATGGAAGGGGAGTAAGGCCAGGTGTGTAGGAGGCAGGTTCAAATTGTTCTGGCATGTCTGTGTAGAGTCTGCATGTCCTTCCCACGGCTGGGTAGCGTTCGAAAGATGTGAAGTCTGCATGTCCTCCCTGAGGCTGGGTAGCGTTCGCAAGACATGCGTTTGTAAATGGGTGTGCCTTTGTTGAAGATTGGGCATTGAGCTGGCATCACGGCGTTTAGTAAAAATCTACTGTGAATCATTAGCGGACCAGAGTTCCGCTGTGGCGAAAAAAAAAAGCCGAAAGACAAACAACAACAACATGGTATGAATGGGAGGAGAAATGGGGTAGGGGTTATTCTGAAGGAATAGTATGTCAAGAGTGTTTTGGAGGTGAAAAGAGTGTCGGATAGACTGATGTTTATGAAGCTGGAAATTGATGGTGTAATGATCAATGTTGTTAGTGCATACGCTCCGCAAGTTGTGTGTGCGATGGATGAGAGAGAAAAATTTTGTAGTGAGTTGGATGAAGTGGTGGTGAGTGTACCCAAGGGTAAGAGACTGGTGATTGGAGCGGATTTCAATGGGCATGTTGATGAAGGGAACAGAGGGGATGAGGAAGAGATGGGCAGGTGTGGTGTTAAGGAGAGGAATGCAGAAGGTCAGATGGTAGTGGATTTTGCGAAAAGGATGAATATGGCTGTGATGAATACATATTTTAAGAAGAGGGAGGAGCATAGGGTGACGTACAAGAGTGGAGGAAGATGCACTTAGGTGGATTATATCCTATGCAGGAGGGCCAGTCTGAAGGAGATTGGAGACTGTAAAGTGGTGACAGGGGAAAGTGTAGTTAGGCAGCATAGAATGGTGGTCTGTAGGATGATGATGGTGATCAAGAAGAGGAGGGACAAGTGTGAGAGCAGTGCCAAGGGTCAAATGGTGGAAGTTGAAAAAGGTTGATTGTGAGGTGGAGTTCAGGGAAGAGTTAAAACAGGCACTGGGGGGCAGTGAAGAGTTGCCAAATAGCTGGGTAACTACAGCAGAGATGGTAAGGGAGACAGCTAGAAAGGTGCTTGGTGTGACATCTGGACAGAGGAAGAAGGACAAGGAGACCTGGTGGTGGAAGGAGGAAATGCAGGAGAGTATACAGAGGAAGAGGCTGGCGAAGAAGAAATGGGATTGTCAGAGAACTGAAGAAAGTAGACAGGAGTATAAGGAGATGAGGAGCTAGATGAAGAGAGAGGTGGCAAAGGATAAGGCATATGGAGAGTTGTATGAAAGGTTGACCACTAAAGAGGGAGAAAAGGACCTGTACCGATTGGCTAGACAGAGGGACCGAGCTGGGAAAGATGTGCAGCAGGTAAGGGTGATAAAGGATAGTGAGGGAAATGTACTCACTGTGTTGAGCAGATGGAAAGAGTACTTTGAGGGGCTGATGAATGAAGAGAATGAGAGAGAGAGAAGGTTGGATGATGTGGGGATAGTGAATCAGGAAGTGAAACAGATTAGCAAGGAAGAAGTACGGACAGCTATGAAGAGGATGAAGAATGGAAAGGCTGTTGGTCCAGATGACATACCAGTGGAAGCATGGAGGTGCTTTGGAGAAATGGCAGTGGAGTTCTTAACCATATTGTTTAATGAAATCATGGAAAGTCAGAGGATGCCTGAGGAATGGAGAAAAAGTGATGTTCTTCGTGTTTCACTGTTGCAGTCATTACATTTAGGTAATCTGCTTGCAGGTTGCCCTCAGTCGGCCTGATTAACAAAGTCTTGGGTCCTGCGTCGGTTGCTGTCCCTTCTTCCATGACGTCAAGTCGTCAGGAGTATAAAGCATGCAGCCAATGCCATTACATCAGTCTTTCTTGCTGTGTGATGCCCGAAGCAGAAGCAGTTCGCAAGTGCCGGTCAACCGACTCCTGAAATTTTCATTTTCGAGTTTCAGAACTGAAGTCTTCAACTAAAGCTAAGTACCTTGTTGGGGAAACTTTTTCTTGCTCCTTTCCGATGTCAGTAAAAGTTAATAATTGCATTACTTGTGGAAAGCAAATACCTCGTAAGGATTTTAATTCGTGCTGTATTCCTTGCCTAGGCCCTGACCATGACGTACCTTGCTGTCGGTTTTGTGCTTTATTTAATCAGCGCACTATCCATCGTCGGTATATTTTTGCCTCTAAATATTTCGGTTCTCAGTTTAATTATCCAGAAATGTCGTCGGTTAGCCATCTGACTACCAGGATTCCGAAAAAATGCAAAGATAAAGACAGAGACAGGCCGCCGAGGTCCAAAACTGCCGACGACGCTTCTCTTAAGCCAGTTCGCCGGTACTCAGTGAGGTGCTTTCGCAGCCCCTGATACCCGCTACTTCTGATTCGCAGGCCTCTACTGAGACCCATTTGGAGTCCGGTATGCTGCGAGATACTTCAACTATGGAATCCACGGATGTCTCTACCTTGGATGGGTCCGGAGCAGCTGTGCAGGCACGGGCTTCTGAGGGTGTATTCAGGCCTAAGGACTTGCATATTAAATCGACACCTCCTTCATTACTTAGGCCTAAATCTCAATCCATGTCTAAAAAAACGATGCCCAGGCCACATGCTCAGGCCTCTATGCCTAAAAAACAAATGATAAGAATGGCTGAAGATCTAATAACTCTTATCAGGGGTAGCCAACCCTCCCCCCCTTCTAAGAGGCCTAGGACTAAGGTTGATTATGAATCTTCTAATCAGGATTCTGTTTTTTCTGACTCTTCTGATGACCTGGATTTGTACTTACCTACTTATGAGGATTCTGATGCAGAGAACTCTATTCCCTCTGCTTCCCCTCCTGAGGATTTTTCTTTTGGGGAAACCTTACATTCTCTAAGGGACCATTTCCACTGGGAAAGCCAGGATTACTCTGATTCAAAAAAGAGGCTTAGGAATTTCCTTCTCCTACTTCAGCATAGAACTTTAGCTGTTCCACCTGTACTGGACATTGTTGATAATGCTTTCTCGGAATCTAGTTTCCCTGCCTCCTGCTCCCAGAAAACCTGACGGATTCTACAGGGTCCCTGAGTCCCACAAGTTCCTTTTCAAAAATCCTATTGCAGATCCAGAAACTATTTCACAGGGGTCCAAGGGTATTAAGGCTTCTACTGCTAAAAATCCTACCCCTTCTGATAGAGACTCCAGGGCGCTGGATAGATGGCGTAAGAACATTTACACTTCTGCAACCTTGGCCATTAGGGCTTTAAACTGCCAGTTTCATATGTTAAAATATCAGCAACATGTTATTGGACTGCTTAAACAGAAAATTATGTTGATTCCTGACTGTGTGGAAAATAAAGAATTACAGGATTTAATGCATTCTGCCGAACAAGTTGGAACACATACTTTGCAATGTGGTTTTGATTCATTAGAGGCCTCTTGTAGGGCTGCTGTTACTGGGTCTGTGCTAAGAAGGCATGCTTAGCTTAAGGAGCAATCTTTGCCTGATCATCTTAAAGCTAAATTGTTGGATGCTCCTTTAAATCAGGACCACCTGTTTGGCAATAAGGCTGAGGAAGTTCTTAAAAAGATGGAAGATAAAGCTAAATCTATGCAAACTGTTAAAGATTTTTTGCAACTTCAGACTCCTAGATTTAGTAGGCACTGGCCCTCTAAAAACTGGTCCTTTCCAGCACCTTCCAGGTCTTCTCAAGCCAAAAACAGCAAAAAACCCAGGTTTCAGTCCCAGGGGACTCTCAGAACTAAGCAGTGGGGGGGGCCTCCACTTCCAAGTCTGGGAATAATAAGACTCCCCCCTATGGTAAACTGTCTCAATTACTTCCTTTTAAAATTTCCAAGCACTTATCATCTGACTGCCCCTTTAGGAGGAAAGATTGCTCTTTGTGCAAAAAATTGGGAACTCATTACCCAGGACAAATGGGTTTTAAACAGTGTCCCAGGGATACAGATTTCACTTCCACATGTTGCCAACACCAAGTGGATGGCCGGACCTACCCCCAAATCAGTGAGCAGAGGCACAAAAACAAGTACTTTCTCTCTTAAGCATGGGGGCTATTCAACTGGTACCAGAAGAGGAAAAGGGACAAGGCTTTTACTCCAGACTTTTCCTGGTACACAGGAAAGACAATTCATGGCGTCCTATCCTGGACCTGTCTACTCTAAACACTTTTTTGGAGATCCCAAAATTCAACATGCTGACTCTTCACCAATTACTTCCTATACTAGGCAAAGATGCCTGGTTGGCAGCACTAGATTTAAAAGAAGCATACCTGTACGTCCCAATCAGGGAATCTTGCAGAAGATACCTACACTTCAAAGCAGGTTACACACACTATCAGTTCTCTGCACTGCCCTTTGGCTTATCTACTGCACTCAGGGTATTCACAAAGTGCCTAGCTTCAGTTATTGCATTTTGCAGGCAAAGAAATATTCAGATATACCCATACCTGGATGATTGTCTAATTCAGGCAGAAAGCCAAGCCAGGACATACTTTTGCATCATCTGGCCTTTGTAAAAAGGGTTCTAACTTGTCTGGGGTACAGCTTAAACTAAAAGAAATCACAACTGGTACCCTGTCAACAAATTATATTCCTGGGAGCAAGCTTGAATACACCTTTCCAGATGGCTTACCTCACACCAGAAAAGCAAATTCATTTGACAACTTACTTCAAACAAGTGGCCACAAAAACCCTGCTATCTGCAAGACAAATACTGCAAGCCTTGGGGTTCATGGCCTCCTGCATTCTTCTAATTCCATATGCAAGACTGCATATGAGGAAACTACAGTGGTATCTAAAAAGTCTATGGTGTCAACATTCTCAAAACCTAGAAGCAATGATTCCTGTCATAGCTTGCCTACACCTAGAGTTCCTTTGGTGGGCAGAGGCCTGCCACCAAAACAAGGGACTACCTTTCACACCACCCTCTGCCACCCAAACCCTAACAACAGGTGCATTAGACTCTGCATGGGGGGCTCACCTGGCAGGGAAGTGCATTCAGGGCAAATGGAACCCAAGTCAAATACACCTGCATATCAATCAAAAAGAAATGTTAGCTGTACAGAATGCTCTGACAGGTTCAAAGGTTCATAGGTTCGTACTAGGCTATCTGCCCTAGGGCATTTATAAGCCTAGCCAGAGTGTGTTTGGCTTTCGCCACCCATTTTAAATGAATTTTGCTATGCCCTTTTTCGAGGTTAGTATACTGTGCCTCTGTCTAACAGTGACACAGAAGTGATACCCGGGGTAAACCTACTATCTCCCATCCACTCATCAAGATTCCTCTTGAAGAGAGTCAATGAGGGACTCTGCCTAACCTGGACTGGGATTTTATTCCAGAGTGAAGGGAGCCTCTGGGTTATGAATCTGTCCCTCCAGCATATCCTTCTTATTTCAGTGCTGAGGTTCAAGTCTCTCGAGCGCGTAGCTTGATGGGATTTGGATTTTTTGAGGTGCAGCATGTCCATTAATTCCGGGTTGGACATGGCTTTATACGTCAGGCACAGATCGCCTCTGAGCAGGTGGTATGCCACTGAGTAGAGCTGGAGTTTCTTTAACCGGGCTGCATATGGCATCTGTTTGAGCCCTTTGATCCTCTTGGTGAGGTACTTTTGGGGTCTTTCCAGTTGCTGCAGGTGTCTGGTAAGGTACATCCCAAAAGGGGCATTGTACTCAATTATGAGCCTGATGAGGGATGAGTAAAGAGGCACGATGACCTCCCCTGATCTAGATGTGAATCCCTTCATGATTAGGTGGGCTATATACAATGTTTTTCTAACCACTTTGGCCACGTGGTTGTCAATTGAGAGATTGCTATCAACTTGGGTCCCCAGGTCCCTAATTACTTCTTCCGTACTTAATGGATTACCACCTATGTGGTAATTTGTGGGCACTTTGTTTTTGCCAAAGGGGATGATTATACACTTTTTGGCGTTTAGCTTGAGGCCATGGCTCTGGCACCCGTTGTTTGTTTCTATGAGGCCCTTTTGTGGGATGCTTGTGTCGGCTGGAGAGTCTATTATGGCGCCCAGTTTTCAGTCATCTGCGATCTTGGCCAGCCACAGTCCTTCCGTGTTAGCCTGTACCTCCGAAAAATATATACAGAACAAGAGAGGTCCCAGGACTAAGTCTTGTGGGACGCCACTTGTAACTGGTTTGGAGTCTGACATGGCTCCAGCAATTCTAACCATGTGGGTTCTGTCCTTGAGCCAGTTTGCAACCCATCTAGTGACATAGGGGTTTATATTTAAGCTGGTGAGCTTATCTATAATGCCCGAGTGGGGTATTGTATCGAAGGCTTTTGCAAGGTCCAGGTAGGCTGTGTGGACCACCTTCCCCTCGTTAATGGCCTTGGTGACTGTTTCAAAGAAATCGACCAGGTTTAAGAGGCAGGATCTGCCCTTAACAAAGCCGAACTGGGTAGGATCCAGTGTCTGTAGGTCCCCAATATCTTTATTTATGAGGTCCATGATGATCCTTTCCATAGCTTTGCAGACCAAGCTAGTCAGGCTTATGGGGCGATAGTTTCCAGGATCCGTTGAGGCACCACCTTTGTGGAGGGACCACTGTTGCTGTACGCCACTCTTTGGGTACATATCCTGTAGTAAGGCTGAGACTGAACAGTAGTTTTATGTTTGGGTTTAGTTCTTCTTGGAGTTCATGTAGGACGCAGCCCGGGACACCGTCTGGTCCCATTGATGCTGTGTTTTTTGCTTTGGAGAGGGCGGCTCTTACCTGAGCATCTGAGATGTCAGGGGGGCAGCACTCTGCTGGGATAGATATTTGCCCTTTTGGTGGGGAAGGGGGGGGGAGAAGTTCAGGGACCACATTCTTCCAGGACAACTAATGGTAAAGACAGACAACACCACTGTTATGGAGAAGTTCAAGGACCACATTCTTCCAGGACAACTAATGGTAAAGACCGACAACACCACTGTTATGTGGTACATAAACAAGCAGGGGGGTACACGTTCTTACCCCCTCTGCATACTAGCCAAGGCATTGTGGAACACAGCCTTGAGTTACCAAGTGCACCTACAAGCTCAATTCCTGCCAGGAAAATTAAATACACTGGCAGACGGACTAAGCAGAAACCTCATGGACCTACACAAGTGGAAACTGGAACCAAGGATTTTCAACATGTCGACAAGCAAATGGGGGAGCCCAGATATAGACCTGTTTGCCTCTCCCCAGAACTACCAATTGGACAAATTTTGCACAAGGACTCCCCACAAACAAGCCTGGAAAGTGGATGCTCTGTCCTTCAACTGGAAAAACCTATCAGTCTATGCCTTCCCCCCTCTGCGTCTGCTCTCCAAAGTACTACTAAAAGTCAAACAGGACAAACCAAGGATGATTTTGATTGCTCCGGACTGGCCGCACCAACACTGGTGCCCCCTCCTGCGCAGTGTATCACGTTTATCTCCATGGCACCTGCCTCAGACTCCTTCCCTGCTGTTTCAGCAGGAGAACCAGATTTTACACCCTCAGCTACCAACACTGAACCTTGCAGCCTGGCTAATTACTTAATCTCTCCTTTACCATCTCTCAACAAACCTGTGATGGATATCATTTTAGAGGCAAGGAGACCTAGTACTAGAAAATCTTATGCTGAAAAATGGAAAAGATTCTGTGCCTGGAACCAATCTCAAGGGATGAGCACAGCAGTACCTAATTTACCTCAGATTTTACAATACTTAACTGAGATGCTTCACAAGGGCCTGTCTTTTTCCTCCATTAAAATCCACACCTCAGCCATTTCAGCTCATTATAACACAGAACCTCCCATCTTCTCTCATCCACTGCTCAAGCAGTTCTTCAGAGGGGCCAAAAATTTGAGACCACCCAGGAGAGCTCCAACCCAAGCCTGGGACCTTAACTTTGTCTTGGAGAAACTCACTCTACCTCCTTTTTGAGCCAGCTGCTACTGCAGACTTAAAATTTCTTTCTTGGAAAACAGCTTTCCTTTTAGCAATCACTTCAGCTAGAAGGGTTTCTGAATTACAGGCCCTTATGGCAGTAGAGCCTTTCATCATCTTTCATGCGGACAGGGTGTCACTCAGAAACCAATCCATCCTTCATACCCAAGGTGGTATCCAGTGTGGCACTTAATCAGTCCATTCATTTGCCAACCTTCTTTCCCAGTCCACAGAATAAAGGGGAACGGATACTGCATTCCTTAGATTTGCACAGACAAATTAGATTCTACTTGGACAGGACTAAGCCTCAAAGGAAATCTGAATAACTCTTGGTAGCATTTGCTGCAAGAGCAGAGGGGAAGACTATTTCAAAGCGAACCATTTCTAAATGGATAAGCCATTGCATTAATTCTTGCTATAAGCACCATGGAAAACCTATCCCCCAGGGGATCAGACTTCACTCCACCAGGGCTGCATCTACCTCTACAGCCTTTCTCAGAGGCATCCCTACTGGGGACATCCTAGAAGCTGCTACCTGGAATTCTGTACATACTTTCACCAAGCATTATCATTTGCCATTTTTTTCTAAATCCAGAGCTGGCTTTGCCACTGCAGTCTTGCAGGGCCTTATAGCTGGCCCTAATGCTATCTAAACTCCTCCTCCCAACCATAGCTTTGGGAATCTACCAAAATGTAATGACTGCAACAGTGAAACACGAAGAACATAGTACAGGTGTGTACAAAAATGTAGATGTTCAAGTGTATTCACTGTTGCAGTCCTGGTTACCCTCCCTGCAGCCCCTAACGTCTTTTGGCTATACCCCTACTTTCCTTTACTATGCTTAAAAGCCTTTTTGGTATATTTGCTTTTTTGTTGGAGGTATATTTTTGTGCTTTTATGTTTAATTGCTTCCCATTGAGGGGGGGGGGGGGGCACCTGACATCTGGGGCAAGAACAACTGATGTATTGGCGTCAGCTGCATTCTTTATACCCCTGACGACCTGACGTCATGGAAGAAGGGACAGCAACCGATGCAGGACCCAAGACTTTGTTAATCAGGCCGACTGAGGGCAACGTTCAAGCAGATTACCCAAATGTAATGACTGCAACAGTGAATACACTCGAACATCTACATTTATGGTAAGTGTACACAACTGTACTTTTTGGTACCTATTTTTAAGAATAAGGGTGATGTGCAGAGTTGTAGTAACTACAGAGGGATAAAACTAATCAGTCACAGCTTGAAGTTATGGGAAAGAGTAGTGGACGCTATGTTAAGAAGGGAGGTAATGATTAGCTGTCATCAGTATGGTTTCATGCCAGGAAAGAGCACTACAGATGCAATGTTTGCTCTGAGACTGTTGATGGAGAAATATAGGGAAGGTCAGAAAGAGTTGCATTGTGTCTTTGTGGACTTGGAGAAAGCATATGACAGGGTGCCTAGAAAGGAGTTGTGGTATTGTATGAGGAAGTCAGGAGTGGCAGAGAAGTATGTAAGAGTGGTACAGGATATGTACGAGGGTAGTGTGACAGTGGTGAAGTCTGCGGTGGAAGTGACAGCTCCATTTACGGTGGAGGTGGGATTACGTCAAGGATCAGCTCTGAGCCGTTTCTTATTTGCAATGGTGATGGACAGGTTGACAGATGAGATCAGACAGTAGGCCCCATGGACTATGATGTTTGCAGATGACATTGTGATCTGTAGTGAGAGTAGGGACCAGGTTGAGGAGACCCTGGAAAGGTGGAGATATGCTCTAGAGAGGAGAGGAATGAAGGTCAGCAGGACTAAGACAGAATATGTGTGTGTAAATGAGAGGGAGGATAGAGGAATGGTGAGGATGCAGGGAGTAGAGTTGGCAAAGGTAGATGAGTTTATGTACTTGGGGATCAGCAGTTCAGAGTAATGGTGAGTGTGGAAGAGAGGTGAAGAGGAGAGTACAGGCAGTGTGGAATGGGTGGAGAAGAGTGTCAAGAGTGATTTGTGACAGACAGGTACCAGTAAGAGTGAAAGGGAAGATCTACAAGAGTGTAGTGAGACCAGCTATGTTGTATGGGTTGGAGACGGTGGCAGTGAGAAAAAGGCAGGAGTCAGAGCTGGAAGTGGCAGAGTTAAAGATGTTAAGATTTGCACTGGGTGTGACAAGGATGGCCAGGATTAGGAGTCAGTATACTAGAGGGTCAGCTCAGGTTGGACGGTTTGGAGACAAAGTCAGGGAGGCAAGATTGCGTTGGTTTGGACATGTGCTGAGGAGTGATGATGGGTATATTGGGAAAAGGATGCTAAGGATGGAGCTGACAGGTAAGGGGAAAAGAGGAAGGCCTAAGATAAGGTTTATGGACGTGGTGAGAGAGGACATGCAGGCGGTTGGTGTGACTGAGCAATATGCAGAGGACAGGAAGAAATGGAAACAGATAATCCGCTGTGGCGAACCCTAATGGGAACAGCTGAAAGAGAAGACGAAGAAGAGTCAAATATGGAAGGAAAGTCCTCATCTGGATACTTATCTGCCAAAAATGTTGTTCTCTAAGAAAATTGCTAAATTGCTGAAAATACAGAAAAGACAAGATTTAATTGGATCTTCCAAAGGCAAGAAAAGTTCCGAGTTTTCTCACCGATATGTCTGCCTTTATATGATTGCACCCTCGTACTCCAGCAGAAGTATGTTACATGTGGAAGGTACCAAGAAGCTTTGTTCTCAGGCCAAATGTCCGATTCTTGGCAGAATGTGTTCCATATACAGTAGCTGTATACTACTGCAAGTAATCTTTTCAAACTTCTCCTGGTGTGGTAAGTTTACTTTCCCAACTGTACTGTTTTATCACTAAGTAGTGTCCATTCTCTCAACAAACCATCATACTAAACTGTTTAAATAAATGAAGGTGTTTGACAAAGTCGGTAGAGAGGTGACCGTGGTAAGCATTCATGCAGGGGTAAGATATTGTTTCACTGTCCAGTCAAGAGGATACTTCCTAATTCTGATTATATCCACCACCACCCCACCTGTTATGAGTTGGGGGGGGGGGGGGTGCTAGTTGTTTATGGTTGGCTGTGGACTTTTGGGTGTGGGAACTCATAAGGTGATGGTATAAAACAGAATTCAAAACAATTCCCTCCTCTCTCTGATAATGCTTCCTGTCCCTCTTGATCAGGTATTCATAGTTGTATGCTAGGCTAACAACCACCATGGTCTTTATAACTCTAGCCATGCAGTCCAACCCAACTGTGTCCCTATGTATTATGGGTATTTATTTGAAGTGAGTATGTTAGGGAATTTCTAGAGGTTATGTGGGTGAGCTTGTTAGTTTGGGCATTACTGTCTGTCTCTGTCAATCAGAGATGTGGAGGACAGACCTTAGGTGAATTTTCGATTTACCATCCATTGGTCAAGGTTAAGTTTAAATAGGGTAAGGGATGGACTCTGCTTCACATGGATGTGGAGCCTTTTCCAGAGCATTGGGATCCTCCGAGAGATATATCTATGTTGTCAACATCTTATTTATGTCACAAGAAAAATTTAAATCCTTGGATTTAGTTGATGTCCTTCCATTTCACTGTTGTAGTATCCTTTACATTAGGGATCCCCCTGTCAAGGGCGGCTCGACATCCGTCCAGTATACCAAAGCCTTTATGTTGCTTTAAGGTATGCCATACATCACACATATGCTTCTTGTGTATTGTAGGGCATAAAGGTGAAGTCCAGACGTACCATCCTCAGAACATTTTTGCTGCTATTCCAAACACCATCTTTTGATCGTTGGTTTGAACGCCTATTCCATTGCTGGTTCACCAAGCCATTGCAGATAAGTGCCCCACTGGGATTTTGTTGTCTTATCTTTATCTTGCTATTTTGTTGCTTGTGGGGTTTCATGTCATCCAAGAAGGGTAATTGCCACTGTGGGAGAAAGATTCCCCATAAAGACAGTCACAAATAGTTTTGCCTTGGCACTTCACACGACTGTGTGTATCTGTCAGGCCTATGTTCCCAAAAACAAAAAGCTCTCCTCTTTGGTGCTTTATCTTGAGAATCAACATCTTAAGTTTCTGGCTAAAGACACGGAGGAAACTTCCAGGTTCCAAGGGGCAGCCATCTGGGAAGAAGAAGGCCAAGAAACCTAGGTTAGAATCTTCTGCTGTTCAGCCTCTACCAGACATCCCTCCTGAAGCGAGTGATACCTCAGAGGTACCCCAACTTCATCACTGGATTCTTCTGTTGTGACTGGGTTGGATGCCGGTTGGGATGTGATCTTAGGCACATCTGCGGAGGCATTGCAAATGTCCATTTCAGATGTTAAGGGGAAACTGTGGATGATTATTTATTTCTGAGGAGCCTAGGGGTGTTCCCCAAATTTTAGTCAGAGAATTCCCTACTACAGTTATTGAATGCTGCCTGGGGTCAGAGCCTTCCCCATTTTTTAAGGCTGACACCCCCCTAAAGAAACAGCAGAAGACTAAACGTATTTTCTTTGCTCCTAAGGCTCCACAGAGCGAATGGCAGTCCTACACTCAGGGATTTAGTGCTTTGATGGCTTTAACGGAGCTAATGCTGTAATTAAATCAAAAGGTGCTTCAACAAAGTATTAGTTTAAGGGTGTGCACATACAACAAAGTATTAGTTTAAGGGTGTGCACACTTATGCAACCAGCATATTGTACCTTTTTTATTTTTTATATTTTTCCCCCTAACAGGTTTGTTTGTTTTTCAGTTGAATTGTACAGGTTATAGGTCACATTAAAGGTGGGAAAAGTTTTGAAATGATTTATTGTAGTCTCATTTTTTATATATCACAAAAGCCTGCTATTTTAACAGGGGTGCGTACACTTTTTATATCCACTGTATGTTAGAATACGTGTTGGCACCATACACAGAAAAAGTCACCCTCACAGAACAAAGACAAAGCTTCTCTTACAGGCTCTTTCTAGTTCCAAAAAGATATGAAACATGGAGATGAGTCTTGGATCTTTCAAGATTGTGGCTCCCCTACAGTATCTTCTTCCTGTATTTCTCCTAGAGACTGTTATGATTACCCTTGACATACAGGGCACTTAACCTGCATGTTCTAGTTTACAAGAAACAACAAATTCCTACATTTCCAGTTCTGCTCTCATTGTATCTATGACATGTTTATCCTTAGTTTTTGCATATCTCATGTTCTATAGCATTCATATTTATCTTTGATTTGCTGACTGATTAATCCAAACAAACTTGTAAGAGAAGCTGAAAGATGCTGTAAAGTACTGATTCAGGGCTTCACTAGGTTTAGAATTTCCTTCAGCCTGCAGAAACTAGCTTTGCCCTTGTTTTGATGAGTTGTTTCCTGGAGACCATTTTGGACACAAAGAATTTCAAGGTCTCTTTCCCCAAAGGAAAAGCTGGCTGTGTTTACTGTATTCTTATCTCAGGCTGACACCCTTCCCTGCATGATTGCAAGAACCATCCTGAAGGCTCTAGGACACATATTCTCCTTGGTCGTCATCCCTTTGCTGAGTCTACATTGAAGATTTTGTAGTGGTACATACAATCCTTTATTCCTTCTCCATTTCTTTCCTAATTCCCTTTGTAATATAAAAAGTAGTACATGAGAGAGCCAGCCCTACTAAGGCCAAGACAACTCTGATTCTTTCTGCCAAACGAGTTAAAGTTGCAGAGATCCCAAGACCCTCCCATTATCTGTCTGTTTTCTTCCTAACAACAGTAAACACTGATGCACCCAAATTTAAAGTAGTTACACCTTGTAGTCTGGAAGAGAGAAACCTAGGAAATCTACCTCTAGGAAATTTTAACTTTTTAAGTGAGCCACATGTTAAGCATATTGTAAATTTCAGAGCATCCAGCAAACCCCACTCTATCTGTGGAATATAATATTCTCATTTTCCACACATTTGAAGAGGGGACTGTTATGCTTCAGTTATGTGCACTCATCTGACATTTCTACTTGTTTGCCATTTGGCTGCTATACATTCTGTAAATCTTTTTATTTTTTAAAGGGGTGCTTTGTGTTTAAGGCTGTTAAGAAAAACTTTGTTTCCTCCATGGGATCTAAACTTCATCCAAAGGGAAAAAAATAACACTGCCTTTCTTTGAACTGGCAGCCTCTTTGGATTTAAAGTTTATTTTGCTTCTGATAGCCATCACTTCAGCAAGAAGACTGTCATAATTGCAGGCTATGTGCAAAGCAACTTAATGTGGTCTTATGAAGGACAGGGTTGCCCTTAGAACCATTTGGTCATATATACGTGTGATAGCATCATATTGGTACTCATCCAGGCAATCCACCTTCCAGTTTTTGTTCCAAACCTGTTACAGTTATATTAACACCCTTCAAATGTAGGTATGTGTACAATTCAGAACCTTGACAGAACCCAGGACTTAGACAGATGTCTGACCGACTTTGTCATTTATGCAGGGTAAGCAAAGATCTGTTTCTGTGCAAACCCCATCGCAATAGCTGGCAGATGATATTGTACTTTTGTAATGACTAACAAAATTGTTGCAAGGCTGGATTAGAGTGCATTCCATGATGGTATCCACTGCTATGACACGTATGAATGGGTCTACTATACATGTTCGAAATTTTAGAAAGCCGAAACCCATATGGCCGAGACTATATGTTCGACTCCTAAAATTTCGAACATGTAAAAAAAATAATAAAACACACGACATAAACCTACTTTTTAAATCCCCCGTAACTTAAATATAATAACTCCGAGATCGCACTACAGTGCGGAAATGGAAATCTTTCCATTCCACACTGTACGGAGATGCTGGTTCCGCATGGTCGGCATTTCAAATGTCGATCATATGGTCTCGACCATATGGTTTTCGACATTGTGAAGTGTCGACCATGTGTAGGGGAACCATATGAACATATAGTGGTGAAGCTGTAACTTTATCTTTAAAGGGGAATTGACCAGTAGTTGCATTTGTGTGGTGGGTAAATTTTTAATCAGTGCAGTTTTGTAAAGGTTCTTTTTAACTGAATGTCATATTTGTTCTTCTTTGACTATATGTATCCTTTACTGTGTACATGTATCAGTGTCAGAAAAAAATAGTTTGTCATTTTTTTTTCATGTTGCGTTAAGCCTTGAAACTTCTAAAACCACGCTTTTCAGGCTGCAAAGTTTTCCATTTCAAAGATGCCTGTACAATATTACAGCCATATGCAGTGGGCAGGTCAGCTTTGTTTTTCAGTTTTTAATATAAAAATATGTTTCTGTTTTCCCATTTCTCATTAATTAAAACAAGTAATGCTGTGATCTTTTCCCATGTAAAATAACTTTTTAATTTCAGATCTTGCTGTCACATTTAATAAATTCAGTTTTCTGATTTTCACACTCAGTACTGTTGAATCACCAGTCCCTCAAGCTGCATTTCTTCATTTTTGCCAACTCTTTTTACACAGTGGTAGGGAAAATAAAGACCTGGAGCACTAGATTTTTCAAACTGAATTTAATAAATTACACAGCATTAAGCCCTTTCATCTTTACACTGAAGACTTCATTAAATTGACAGCATTCACTTTTTCATTCACTTAAAAAAAAAATCTTGCAATAAAATACTTCATCATGTGACTCTATTTTTAAATACCTGTCTGACAGTAAATAGATGTAAACCATAAATACTTAAAAACAGCATCATATAATATGTAAATAGAACACTTGCTTACTATCTTCTGATCTCTTTCTCTTTAAAATTAACTGCCCCATTTAGCTGTGGGGTTGCTTTCACATCCTTCCTAATTTGCCAAACCACCCCATATATTCTAACTCGTATTCCTAATTTCTACCCTGTAGTATTCTTTAACATGGGCATTAACACTAAACAAATTTCTTTTAAAATTAGGGCAGGAAGTGTAATGCTTGTACAGTACATATACTACACTTGTGTTTTTGATGACATAATTGTGCTTTTAGATTTTAGTTCTTCGTTTGTTTTACCAGTATAAAAAGTCTCACATGAAGTGCTCATAATCACATAATCACTGTTATATGTATTAAAAAAAGGTGAGATTACATAACTGCCTTGTATAAGTGTACAATAAAAATGTAGGTGATCTGGAATTAATCGACATGAACTACTTGTTAGATGTTAAATGTTCCTACTTTGCCCACAACCCCTTTATAAGTACATTCTCTCCAAAATATTGTTTAAAATATGCAAATTATTCCAGACAATATTTTTAATGCTGCTGCTATCCACTGCACTAATGACATCATAACAATTCAGTCTTACTCTACTTTTTAACACCCTTTGATGCCTCGATTGCTTGTTTGCTTGCTTTGAGATAACTGCTACAAGAACATTTTTCATGCAGCACTCTAATCAAATCATCAGACTCCTTTTTGGAATATAAATTCCCAAGTGCCCTCATTTTAAAAGATTTTGTTTAGTGTTATTGACCATGTTAAGGACTACTTCTGTGGCAATCAGGAAGATGAATTGGAATATAGGGAGGTAATGAGACAAATTAGATTGGATGCCAGCAGTCCTCCATGGCTAAATGTGGCTGCCAATTTTAAACCAGTTTTAAAGAGAAAGGGGAAAAGAAGATGGTAAACAAGATTTCTATTCACACATTGTATGTTATAGATTATCGTATGCATTGTTTTTAAGTGTCTATGGTGAACAAATATTTATTGTCAAGTAGGTATTTAAAAAGGTTTGTAGTCACATGATGAATATACATATTTGTTTTTTAATTTGTGGATGACAAACTATAAATTGTCAGTCTTCAGAGTAAAGGAGAAACAGCTTACATGTTGCACTTTTCATTTTGAAGTGTCCAGCGATCTGGCTCTTGTATTTCCTTACCAGTTTGTGAGAGATTTTCAGTCAGATTTATTGTTTTTTGTTTATGTTTCTTCATTTTTGCTCAGATTGTTGTCCGTGTAACCAACATCCTTCAAGCTGCATGGAGACCTCAGATTCAAAAATTTGAACCATATCTTACTAAAGTGGCATTGTACAAAAGTCAGAAAAATCCAGTATGCCACATTTTTTATGGGTAGGACTGCAATGAAGTGATTAAGGTGTTTTAACCTTAAAATAAGGAGAGGCAAGCTATCGATACTGACAGAGATGATTCAGGCAGATGAACCCAGATGCCAAAAGACTTGCTCTTGGTGCAAGTCTGCTTGACTCTAGTCCCTGGTGTAAGCCTGCTCGGTAGATAAGTATTACACAGTGGTAAGTCATTTATAGAGGGAGCAAGGCTTTTGGAATTAAAGCAGGTTTACACTGGTGAAAGTCACTTAGACCAAGAACAAGTCATTTGAATTGTGGCCCATTGAGAGTTTAAGAATTATGTTTAAGCCATTTATTTTCATATTAGAAATGAAGGTGTTCAAAAGCGATTTTGGAGATTTGCATGGTTCACTGATAAGATACTGTGTGATATCAAAAATTAACATGTCACAGACTATTAAGGAAAGCCGATGTGATGATAAACTACTAGATGTGTGTAGATCAAGTGAGCTTTCAAGTATTCAGCTTAAAAGCAAGAATGAAGGACTTGAAGATGGATAATAAAACTGTGATTGAAAATGAGGGGCAAATAAAGCTCAACTGTAACAGAAATAATAATAAAAACAATATGACACCTATCCTAAATGTGCTTCATGAGGGATGTGCATGGGGTAGCTTGCCAATAACAGTTCATTGCAGAAGTGAAGAACAGATCACTGCAGTCCACCCATTGTATGTCCCATCCATAGGGTGTTACCAAACATGAGAGAGAGGATATAATAGGTAGAAACACACACAACAAGCAGTGTGATGTAGCCCGTGGACTCTGGATGCCTTGGTATCCTCTGTTGCATCAACCTGATTGGAGTTGGTCTAGGGGAGGCCAGGATGTTTAGGTTGATCCAATGAATGAAGAGAGGCATCAAGGTCCAATGATGGTCAGCTGAGGAAGCCAGAAATGATCAAAATAAATTGGTCAATATTGATCAGTGCACTACTTTAGTAAACAAAAGTAAACAAGTAAACATTCGAGTTTATGGAAACTTTAATGGGTTTGATGAGGCAACACGGATGTAAATAAATTGCTGATGATAAACCAAGAATGTATGTAAACCCTTGAATCTGAAGTAGGGACTTCATTTGTCAGCAACCTTTGGGTCTTGGATCCGACTTCGGATCCGAGCTGGCAACTTATTTTACAGCTTATGGATCCGAGCTCCTAGCTCCTCCCCTTACCCATAATCCCCTGCCAACCCTGACTGACCTCAGATCTAGTTTGCCGCTCTTAGAAGAGACAGCTGGATTTCAGAGCTCCTGGCGACTTTCAGATAAGTTTTGAGAAAAAAATTGTTAATACAAAAAATCTTTGATTTGTTTAATAGTGTGTGTGTTTAGGATTCCCTTTTGTTAATTTTATTCAATTTTAGTGTATTTCCTCCCCTCGCTGGTTCGTAGAGTGTGTGTGTGTTGCTTGTGTTTTTTGGGGCCTGGTGTGTTTGTGTAGTTATTTTTTTCTTTGAAAAATGTCGGAGGCCCCAAAGCCCATCTTTTCTAAGTGCACCGAGTGTGGCCATAAGCTTTCACCGGCGGATGGCCACACTCAGTGTGTTCGGTGCCTTGGGGTTGAACACCTGTCCTCAGGGTGTTCCATCTGCGCAGCATTCAACCCCAGGGCACCGAAAGAGCGGAGGTCGAAGTTGGTTCTGGCGGGACTTTTGCCCCCAGATCCAGCTTCGGCCTCTGGTACTCCCGTGGCTCCTCCTTAGCCCTTGGTGGTAGCCACTCCTGCCCCCCTTCCCCCGGCCGGGACTCAAACTCCCACTAAGATGCCGGAGGAAAGGGAGGCCAGGAGGGAGAAAAGGAGGGAGAAGCACCACAAGCGGCGGGCCGAGGCCTCCGCTTCGGGCCCCCCCCAGCTAAGCGGGCTTCTCCCTCCACGGCTTCCAGGTCCTCTCCTCCTTGGATCAGATCCCCTTGCTTTTCCCCGGGACCCGAGGAGGAGGAGACCCGATCTCCGTCGAGGTCATCGAGGCGGCATTCCCGGCCCACCTCGGTGGCCTTGTCGAGATCTACTTATAGTCTTTCTGATGCAGACTTGGACCAGATGATGAGAAGGTTCATCCAGACCCAGCTGCAGATGAGAGTGCTCTTGCCTCCCCCCCCTTTGGGGGGGAGCTCGACACCGTTTTATGCCCTGATAGCTCCTTCTCTGACCCGCTTCCCGGGTTTGGAGCGCTCGGAGCCGAGCAGCGTTGGAGCCGGGGGTGGGTCGGTGCCGACAGTACTGGGTACTTCAGATTCAATCCTGCCCTCGAGTCTGTCGGGTCCATCGTCAGATCCAACCTCTCGGAGCCGTGGGCTGAGCTTCTGATCCGAGGGATTCAGTGTGCCTTCAGCTCCATCCAGGTCGGAGCACACGGGTCCTTCGGATCCGGTGGCCTCGGCGCCGGTTCCAATCCCTTCATCGGATCCGAGTGGGAGCCGGCTTTCGGATTCCAGGGAGAGAGGCTCCCCCTTGGCCTTCGATGTAGTGGAGAGGGCTCTGTTGAGAGCATCTGGACCCCCGGTCCTTGCATCGGCTCCACCCTGCACTCCCTCTCTGCTGGGCCAGGCTTCCATCACCCGGCCACAGGGGCAGCCTGCTTCAATGTCCCAGGTTGTTCCACTGAAACAGGATGTTGCTGGTGAGACCTCCTCGGACAGTCCCCCCGAGGAAGTGCCTTGCAAGCATAAGTGTAAGAGGAGACACGTGGACTCCCCCGAGTCCTTAACAGAGGACACGGACTTGGATGAAGGGGAAGGCTCCCCAAGGTCACCCCCGAGGATGTCTCCTTTGGAGACATCATGGAAATGCTCTGGATTGGGGGGGGGTGTCTGCCCCCAAGGCTTCCTCCGACGAGTCCGTGTTCCTGGAGGCATTCGAAGCAGGCCCGTCTACCTCTTGGGTGTCACCTCCGGCCAACCTCCTGGTGGACCTTATCACCACCAGGGCGTGGAGGGAGCCGGACACTGTGAAGCCAGTCCCCAAACGCCCAGATCGAATTTTGAGTCCCCCTGAAGACCGGTCCCATTGGAGCAAGGGTCCCCCCGTAGATGCCATGTTGATGGCGGCAGCCACGAAGAAGGAATTAGCTCAGGAGAGCCCCTCGGTTCATCCACCGAGCAAGGAGTCCCGCTCGATGGATTGCCTCGGGAAGCGGGTATTTAGTTCAGCGACCTTCTCAGTAAGGTCCCTGAACTACATGGCACATGTCATCAGGATGCAGCAAGATCTTATCAAAGAATATGCTGCTTCCCCCCCAGAGTCCATGTCGGCAGAGGACAAGCAGTTGTACTCCACTCTTATGGCCACTCTAAGATCTGTTTCAAATACCTCTATGCGGCTTTTGTCCCACGCCATAGAGGGAGCCGCTAGAGCCAGCGGAGTGGGTCTAGTCATGAGACGTCAGCTCCGACATTGTGACTTCGCGGAGCCCTTCAAGGCGTCCTTTGCGAATGCCCCCTTTGATGGTTCTACCTTGTTTGGCAAGACCGTTCGCGAGACACTTGTTCAGAGCGAAAAGGACAGGAAGACGTTGTCTGCCGTCGGGGTTCACTTCTCTGCTCCCCAGAGGTCCTTTTCCAAGAACCAAAAGGGACAGAAGAAGATGTGGTTCCAGAAATCGCAGCATTCCCATCCTGCTCCAGACAACCAGTCCTTCCGTGGCAGAGGCGGACAGAGAGGACATCTCCCTAGAGGCAGAGGGACCCCGAGAAATTTTGGGTCCAGAGAAACCTTCTCTGATCGGCCGACGCAGCAGTCCTGAGCGGTTGCTTGACTGCTCCACTCTTGAGGCAGTCTGGGGGTGCTTCTCGAAGCACCTGGTGGCTTGGGAATCCATTACGTCAGATCGCTGGGTGCTTCGTATCATATCCAGAGGTTACAAAATTACACTGCACCATGTCCCCAGACTCAAAAACCTCCCTGATGTACCACCCAATCAGAGGGAGGCGGCAGCTGCAGAAATTCAGCAGCTGCTAGAAAAAAGAGCCATCCAGCCCGTCCCCCCAGATCAACTCGGATTAGGGTTTTACTCCAGGGGTGCCAAAAAAGACTGGGGACTTGAGACCGATTCTCGACCTTTCACTCTTGAACCTGTCAGTAACCAAAGAAAAATTCCGGATGGTCACCCTTCAATCCATTCTCCCCCTCTTGCTGGAGAGCGACTGGTTGTGCTCAATAGACCTCAAGGATGCGTACTACCACATTTTAATGGACAGACGATCCAGGAGGTTTCTCCGCTTCCGGCTGGGAGCCAGTCACTATCAGTTCAGGGTCCTTCCCTTTGGTCTCACCACAGCCCCCAGGGTGTTTACCAAAGTGTTAGCAGTGATAGCGGCCCACCTGAGACTCCAGGGAATGCAGGTCTTCCCGTACCTGGACGACTGGCTCCTGTCCGCCCCAACAAGACATCTACTGTGCGCAGCCAGAAATCACCTTCTCCGCCTAGCTCCCCATCTAGGCATTACGATCAACCTAGACAAATCCTCCCTTGCTCCAACACAAGTGATAGATTTCATAGGGGCCAAAATAGATACCAGAAGTCTGCGAGCGTTCCTCACTTCGGAGCAACTTCAAAACCTGAGACTTCATGTGCGGCCATCCTCCAATTAAAAGACCCACCGGCAGAATTGGTCCTGAGGGCTCTAGGCTCCATGGTAGCAGCAATAACTCTTCTTCCATACGCTCGTCTGAATATGAGGGTGCTACAGTGGACCCTTCTAGTCCAATGGTCTTTTCAGTTTCTCCCTCTCAGCCATCCTATCTCAGTCGGCAGGGCTTGCAGGAGGGCCCTCTTATGGTGGCTCCAGTCCCCGGACATTCATACGGGACGACCCTTCTGCACGCCGCCTCCCCTTGCCACGGTGACCACGGACGCCTCTCGCCTCGGGTGGGGGGGGCATTGCTCAGGCAGAACGGTCCAAGGCACGTGGAAAGACACAGAGACCTCCTTGCATATCAACGTTCTGGAGATGAGGGCAGTGCTGTTGGCGTTGCAAGCACTTCAGAACCTTCTCCCCGTAGGAACTATTGCGATATAGACGGACAACATGTCAGTTGTCTGGTACATCAACAAACAGGGGGGATCCAGGTCATACGCTCTCTGTTGAGAGGCCATGAGGGTGTGGGAATGGGCGATCTCCACCAACCGCTTCCTTATCGCAACGCACATTCCGGGACAGTCCAACATTCTGGCGGACAAGCTCAGCCACACTATTCTTTCCCCTTACCAGTGGTCTCTCGATTCCCAGGTAGCGAAGCGGATTTTTGCTGAATGGGAGCAACCCTGCTGTGATCTTTTTGCCACTCCCTCAAACACAAAATGCTCCAGCTTCTTCGCTCTGATTCCCCCCCTCGGGGAAGCCCCGAGAGATGCTCTAGTGCATGCTTGGCCTCCCGGTCTACTTTATGCCTATCCTCCTCTACCGCTGATGCTGAAACTAATACAGAAAGCCTCTCGGTTGGGGAGCAGAATGATCCTCATTGCTCCATTCTGGCCTCGTCAAACTTGGTTCCCTTACCTGTGGTCTCATCTGGTGAATCCTCCCTGGATTCTGGATCCTATTCCGGATCTAATATCCCATCCCTCAGGCCTACCGACCCCAAATCTGGACAACCTGAAGCTGACAGCTTGGCTGCTCCAGTTCCACTCTTAGTCAGGACTCCCGGCATCTCCTCACCAGTTAAAGCCATCTTGGTGGCAGCACATAAACCTTCCACTAGAAAAGTCTATCGCAGTAAAGCGTTTCTCCATCTGGGCGGAACACCATAACATTGATCCCTTCACGGCTTCATTGCCGTCCGTTTTGGATTTCCTCACCGGACTTTTTCAGCGGGGAGCTAGCTGTTCTACGGTCAAGGTTCAACTAGCAGCCATCTCTCATTACCATGTGGGACACGAGTCAGGTCCCTTGATGACTGCGAAATTATGTAAAGCCTTCCTCAAGGGTACCTTCCTGCTCAGGCCTCCTGTCAAGGAAGCTATACCCCCTTGGGATCTATCATTAGTCCTTCAAACCTTGACTGCCCCTCCCTTTGAACCAGCTGCCTTGGCCGAACTTAAATATCTTTCCTGGAAAACGGCATTCCTTGTCGCCATCACTTCAGCGAAACCTCCCTACTTGATTTTTCATCAGGATAGAGTGTACCTCAGGACCAATCCCTCCTTTCTTCCTAAGGTGGCCTCAGAAACCAATATCAATCAGTCCATTAACCTGCCAGTTTTCTTCCCTAAGTACCAGAATAAAGGGGAATACAAGCTGCATTCCTTAGACGTGCACAGACAACTGCAGTTCTACATTCATGGGACTGCTGGTCACAGACAGTCAGATCAGTTGTTCATTTCCTTTGCCAAATTCAATCTGGGTAAAGCTATTTCTAAGGTCACCTTATCACGATGGATTTAACAGTGTATTCTCCTGGCCTATGAAACTTCGGGGAGGCCCGAACCTCAGGGAGTACGGGCGCATTCTACTCGCTCCATATCTACTTCTGCTGCCTTTAGATCTAGAGTATCTTTGGATGATATTTGCTCTGCAGCCACTTGGGCCTCATCTCAAACCTTTATCAACCATTATAAGCTGGACGTTATTTCCAGAGGGAGAGCATCCTTTGGCTCCGCAGTGCTCCGGAACATCCTTCCATGATGGCCGCCCAAGATTCAGGTAGCTGGGGACTCTGTCCCAAAGGTTGCTGACAAATGAAGTCCCTACTTCAGATTAAGAAGTTATGTACTCACCATAATGTTCCATCTGAGTAGGTGACTTCATTTGTCTGCAACCAGCCCCTCCCTCCTTCCCCCTGGCATTCAGAAGTCAATTCTTATATGTCCTTTCTTGGCCCTTTTTGGGAAACCTTGGTCTGAAATTTGGTATAAGGGCAAACTTGATCTGAGGTCAATCAGGGTTGGCAGGGGATTATGGGTAAGGGGAGGAGCTAGGATCCATAAGCTGTAAAATAAGTTGCCGGCTCGGATCCGAAGTCGGATCCAAGACCCAAAGGTTGCAGACAAATGAAGTCACCTAATCAGATGGAACGTTATGGTGAGTACATAATTTCATATTCACCAGTAGTGTAGATAAAACAAGAAAATGTCTACACAGTGTACCATACTTTTTATCACACCCTTTCTTTTATATATATATATATATATATATATATATATATATATATATATATATATACATGTAACACACATATATGTACGTTTGTATATCTATATCTAAATATATATATATGATTATGTATGTTATATATAAATTTGTTTGTGTATATATATAAAGACCATCTCTTTAAGCTGGTAAAAGTACAAATATTAGTATTTTGGCTCATTACATCAGTGACTATTTCAGCAAAGGCCCTTCATTTGAAACTGATGCATCATATGGGTTTTTGGCAAAAAAATCTTATGTGGCAGGCAAAGCTGCATCCCTTACACAGCTGGTATATACTCTTGCATACCCCTAACTAATATAAATGCATGCAAGCTCACCACACCCCAAGAATACGTTATAAAGACATTAATCAAAGCTTGTCTGATGTATTTGTCTTCACTGAGCCGTCTTCGAACAGATTGTTGATGGTGTAAAGAAATACTAGAAATCACTATGCGTTTTGGAAGGGGAAAACGTATTCTGTCTTTTTCTAAAGTATGCTTGTACTTGGCAGAACTGTGCTTATAGTCACTGATTCTGCTGAAAGAAGTAGTACTAAATGACCATGGTGTTCTTTCAGAGCAGTTAATTACATTATAATTGAATACTGGTTGTTTTTTTTTTTTTTAAGGACAGCTTCACCCAAATGTCAAGTTTTCTCAGCATGTCAAATGCCTTAAAAAATAACCACATAAATGTCAAGTTTCCTTCCCTTTAACCCAAGCTGAAGGGTGCCGCATTTAAATAAGTCTTGATTGAGGGTATTGTATGTAATTTCTCTGCAGACTATTTTGACTTTTCTGACAGAAGTATTCTTCACAATGGAGTTTACTCTGTGTCCCTGCAAAATAGCATCAAGGAAACAAACAAGAAACTGACTATAAAATAAATCACAACAGCATGGCAACCTGCATCGGGTCATTTTAGGATAAAACTTAAAAAAAAAGTTAAAATAATCTATAATCACAGCTTACAATAGCGAAGGGATATTTGTACTGCAAAAAAAGTCAGGTGTGAGAAAAACATGCTTTTTTTTTTCTAGTTTGGGGGCACTTATGTCCTTTAAATAAATTAGTATATTTCTCACTTTAATTTTTTCAGTCTCAGCAATTACAAACAACCTTAAGAAAGACAGATAATGTCTGTTTATATTCAGTGTCATTTGACAACATTGCAGTGGTATTGTTCCTTTCACTCTCTGTTTTAGTTTGAAGTGAAACACAGGAATGTGAACAGGTGTGAGAATGCTGTGTTTCAGAAAGCATTAATTTATATGAGTTTGTGTAGTATGAGGGAAATTACTGTTTTCCCCAAGATGAAGTAACCTTAGAGTTTAATATTTTTAGTAAGCAAGTGATAGGAGGGTGAAGATGCACACATGGTGGGGTGCTTCTCACAAGAAACACAGCTCTTGAGAATACCATTTTAATCTATACTTTTTCCACCAAAATGAGAGTTGCACACACTGTACCAGACTGAGTGCCTTAAATCTATTTAATTTGATATGTCTGCATGCCTACATACTGAAGCATCTGCTTCTATAATGAAACTGTTATTTCTTTATTCTAACAGAAAGCTATAATGGAGTCTGATGAAGAGTGGGCCATGAACAAGAAACTAATTGACCTCTCCTTGCGAGATATCCGCCGATCTGTAAGTATGGCATTGCAAGTTAATGTTAAAAGCTGACGATAGTTGTAAAATGGCTGAACGTCATGGAGAAGGACTTTCAGCATATACTGTTTTTTATTCTCCTTACCCACTTGCAGTGATTTCCATACTATTCTAACAAAAATAGCACTGTACTTGCAGTAATGCTATGACAGAGTGAAATTTTTTTTCGGAAGACAGGAATAGTTATTGGATATGACAGCTGCATACATTTATACAACTTTGAGTCAGCCTCAGCTTCAGATTTTGTCTTTCATTTTGTGATGAATCTTGGGGGTTTCAATTATGTGATGACATTTAGCATTGTGTAGACATTTATCTGTACTGGATTTCCTTCTAAACCTGAAATATGTGTTAATAACACGGTCATATGCATGGACCGCAGAAGGGCATATATATAACGTCATATTTTTCTTTTAATGTCATTACTTGTTGACAGGTATGCAGTAAGATCAGCACTTTGTAAATACAAACCAAGAAGAAACTTCACAGTGTGATTTATGAAAATATAACAGTTTAGTATAGAAGGTTAATGCTGTAAGTTTCTAAAGATCTTCATTCTTTCCTCTATGGTTTGATTCCATAAGTCTCTATTGGTCTGCTGGGTGAGTCTGGGCAAGTCACTTAACCAAACAGTGCTTTCAAGTCTCCCCTAAAAAAAGGTTGTACACAGTGGGTTTATGCATTTAACAGGCGAAGAATGTACTCCTTAATGTGTGTCTTGTTATTTCTTGTTACCTGTTTTTTTTGTCCTCTTCCTTTCCCAAGTAGCAAGGTAAACATTCCACCCTTCCACTTGCACCCTTTTACCACTCATCTGGCAGTTTGGTGCAGCTATGAGTTGCTAAGAGTCTTCAACCTGTAGTCCAAGATTTGATTCCGTCAGTCTGCACGTTCCTTCTTTGTAAGGTTAAGCAGGTCACTTAACCACATAATGCTACTTGGTCATCTGTGAAAAGACAAGTTTACCTCATTAACAAAAGAATAAAATAAAAACGCTTGAAAAACACTTTTATTGACAGTGTATGTCTAAGGGTGTAGTGGGAATTTTTGTAACCTAATATCTTTCTAGCATAGTGCCACAATGGTTCTCTCACAGGTCTTTATTCCTCCATTTCATTTCCTGGTTGCGGTACTTTTTTGTAAAGTCTGCATAGGGTTACCACCTTTCATCTTGGTGAAAACCAGACCAAAGTTGGACCACCTGTCTACCCACTTCCATTCCCATTTTGTGATGTGAATGTGTACGTCATTACGATGGAACGTTTTACTTTCCTTTCATTTATTTTTCTTCTATATTGGTGTTGTGTGTGACTATTTTGTTTTTCTTTATTTAACTAGATGGGGACAGTTCCACATCACTTTAGCGATATTTTTGTCAAAAATCAGGCTAATGCTACTATTTTACAGACTCTGACATTCTGTTCATTTTGCTAAACAGAATTGCAGAGTTTGTACAGTGTTTTCTGGACTACCAGAAAATCATTCTGATTTCCAGATTGTCTGGAAAAATACAGGATAAGGTGGCATGTCTAAGTCTGCATGTCCTTCCATTGTGCTGTAGTTTCCAATCATATCTCAAAGAGACATATGCTGTAGGTGAATTGGTGATCCTTCAGCTTGCCTATAGGTATGTACGAGTATGTTTGCTAACTAGAACAGGCTGGTATCTTTTCCAGTACTGATTTCTTTACTTTGCAGCAACTGCATGCCTACATGGGTTTCATGTCTCCTACAGCCCTAAACTGAGTAAAGCAAGTATCAGAAAATGATTGAATGAATGAACTTAACATCATTCTTTGTGTAGATGCTTGAATGCAGCAACACTAAGTAGAAAATGCAAAAGTGTTTGTTTCATTCATTTTATTTTATTTTTGTTTGCTAGTAAGACAAGCCTTTATTGTTTTATGACTGTAAATGAATATTAAAGCAGCATACATCAAAACACACAGCTTTACTTGCCTGTCTCACCCATCCAAGTTTCATTCATTCCTAGTGGGCCAGATATAGGCAAAAGTACACCTCCCCAACTTGGAAATAAAGAAGTTTGCAGTGAACACTGTCAGCGTTTTATGCATTGAAGTTTCATGATGTTTTTCTTGTTTCACTGTTGCAGTCATTACATTTAGGTAATCTGCTGGCAGGTTGCTCTCAGTCAGCCTGATTAACAAAGTCTTGGGTCCTGCGTCGGTTGCTGTCCCTTCATCCATGACGTCAGGTTGTCAGGGGTATAAAACATGCAGCCGACGCTATTACATCAGTCTTTCTTGCCGCGCGGTGCCCAAAGCAGAAGCAGTTCGCAAGTGCTGGTCGGCCAACTCCTGAATTTTTCGTTTTCGAGTTTCAGAACCGAAGTCTTCAACTAAAAGTTAAGTACCCCGTTGGGGAAACTTTTTCTTGCTCCTTACCGGTGTCAGTAAAAGTTAATAATTGCATTACTTGTGGGAAGCAAATACCTCATAAGGATTTTCATCTGCACTGCATTCCTTGCCTGGGCCCTGATCACACGTGCCTTGCTGTCTTTTTTGTGCTAAATTTAATCAACGCACGATTAAACGTCTGTATATTTTTGCTTCTAATTACTTTGGCTCAAGATTTAATAATCCAGAAATGTCGTCAGTTAGCAATCCGACTACCGGAATACCTAAAACATGCAAAGAAAAAGACAGAGACAGACCGTCGAGGTCCAAAACTGACGACAACGCTTCTCCTAAGCCAGTCACCAGTTCGCCGATAGTCAGTGAGGTGCTTTCGCAGCCCCTGATATCTGCTACTTCCGATTCGCAGGCCTCTGCTGAGACCCATTCGGAGTCTGGTATGCCGCGTGATACTTCAATTTTGGAACCCACGGATGTCTCTACCTTAGATGGGTCCGGAGCCGCTGTGCAGGCACCGGCTTCTGAGGGTGTTTACAGGCCTACAGATTTGTATATTAGGCCGGCGCCATCTTCAAAACTAAGGGCAAAATCTAAATCTAGGTCTAAAAAATTGATGCCTGGGCCACATGTACAGGCCCTTATGCCTAAAAAACAAATGATCAAAATGGCTGAAGATTTAATTACTCTGATCAGGGATAGCCAACCCCCTCCTTCTAAGAGGCCTAGGCATGATATTGTTTATGAATCTTCTGAGCAGGATTCTATTTCCTGACTCTTCTAATGAACAGGATTTGTCTGTTCCTACTTATGAGGACTCTGATGCAGAAGATTCTATTCCTTCTGCTTCTCCCCTTGAGGATTTTTCTTTTGGGGAAACTTTACATACCTTAAGGGAACATTTCCACTGGGAAAGTCAGGATTTCTCTGAATCTAAAAAGAGACTTGTGGATTTTCTTCTTCCTCCTCCTTTGGCTTTTGGCTTTTGGCCTTTGGCTATACCTCCTGTTCTAGACATTGTTGATGATGTTTTTTCAGAATCTAGTATGACTCCTGATTCTCTGCCTCCAGCTCCTTGTAAGCCAGACAGATACTACAGGGTTCCTGACTCCCACAAATTCCTTTTCAAAAATCCTATTGCTGATCCTGAAACCATTTCTCTACTGCTAAAAATCCTACCCCTTCTGATAGAGAGTCCAGGGCGCTGGATAGATGGGGTAAGAAGGTTTACACGTCTGCAACCTTGGCAATAAGGGCTTTAAACTGTCAATTTCATATGCTTAAATGTCAACAGCATTTCATGGGACTACTTAAACAGAAAATGATGTTAATCTCTGACTGTGTGGAAAATCAAGATTTGCAGGATTTCTTACATTCAGCTGAACAAGTTGGAAAACATACTTTGCAAAGTGGTTTTGATTCCTTGGAGGCCTCTTGCAGGGCTGCTGTAACTGGATCTGTGCTAAGAAGACATGTGTGGCTCAATGAGCAAACTGCCTGACCATGTTAAAACAAAAGTGCTGGATGCTCCTTTGCAACAAGACAATCTCTTTAGTAATAAGGCTAACGAAGTGTTAAAAAAGATGGAAGATAAAGCTAAATCTATGCAAACTGTGAAAGATTTCTTACAAGTGCAACCTCCAAGATTTAGTAGGCACTGGCCTACTAAGAACTGGTCCTTTCCAGTCCCCTCGAGAGCCGCTCAAGTCAAATCAAGACATTCCAAAGGCTCCAGGTTTCAGTCACAAGGAACTTTTTGAACAAAACAATGGAGTGCCTCCTCCTCCAAATCTGGAAACAACAAGGCACCACCCAATGGTAAACAGTCTCAATGACTTCCCTCTGCAATCACCAAGCACTTACCTTTTATCCGCCCCTTTGGGGGGAAAACTGGCACTTCATGCACAAAACTGGCAACTTATTACCCAGGACAAATGGGTTTTAAATATAGTATCCCAGGGGTACAGATTTCACATCGACACGTTGCCAATCCCAAATGGATGGCCAGATCTGCCCCCAAATCAGTGGGCAGAGGCCCAGAAACAAGTTCTGTCCCTCATGAACATGGGGGTTATTCAACCAGTACCAGAAGAGGAAAAGGGACAAGGTTTCTATTCAAGACTTTTCCTGGTACCCAGAAAAGACAAATCATGACGTCCAATTCTGGACTTATCCACTCTAAACACATTTCTGGACATTCCAAAATTCAAGATGCTGATTCTTCAACAGTTACTACCTATGCTAGGCAAAGATGCCTGGTTGGTAACTCTAGACTTGAAAGAGGCTTACCTGCATATCCCAGTCGGAAATCTTGCAGAAGATACCTCCGCTTGAAAGCAGGCTACTTGCATTACCAGTTCTTTGCACTGCCCTTTGGCATATATACTGCGCCCAGGGTCTTCACAAAGTGCCTGGCTCCAGTAATTGCATTTTGCAGGCAAAGAAATATTCAGATATATCCATACATGGACGATTGTCTAATTCAAGCAGAAAACAAGGACATTCTTCTAAAGCATCTGGCATTTGTAAAAAGGGTTCTAACTTGTCTAGGTTACACCATAAATGAAAAGAAATGACAACTGGTACCCACTCAAAAATTACATTCCTGGGTGCAAGCTTGAATACAACTGCCTAGATGACTTACCTTACGCCAGAAAAGCATATTCAGTTGGTAACTTACTTTAAACAGGTGGCCTCAAAAACCTGCTATCTGCAAGACAAATTCTGCAAGCCTTGGGGTTCATGGCCTCTTACATTCTTCTAATTCCATATGCAAGACTGCATATGAGGAAACTTCAGTGGTACTTAAAAAGTTTATTGAGTCAACATTGTCACAGCCTGGAAACAATGATTCCTATCATACCTTGCCTGCAACTAGAGTTCCTATGGTGGACAGAGGCCTGCCACCAAAACAAGGGACTGCCATTCACTCCACTCCCTGCCACCCAAACCCTAACTACAGATGCATCAGACTATGCTTGGGGGGGGGGGCACATCTGGCAGGAAAGTGCATTCAGAGCAAATGGAGCCCAAATCAAATGCACCTACATATCAATCAGAAAGAGATGCTAGCTGTACAGAATGCACTGACAGCCTTCAAGGACTATCTTCATCCAGGACAACTAATGATAAAGACAGGCAACACCACAGTAATGTGGTACATAAACAAGCAGTGGGGTACACTTTCTTACCCCTTTTGCAGACTAGCCATGGCATTGTGGAACACGGCCTTGACCTACCAAATACAACTACAAGCTCAATTCCTGCCAGGAAAGCTAAATACTTTAGCAGACGAACTAAGCAGAAATCTAATGGACCTACACGAATGGAAACTGGAACCACAAGTTTTCAACATGTTGACACGCAAATGGGGGAGCCCAGACATAGATCTTTTTGCCTCACCCCAGAACTATCAGTTGGACAAATTCTGCACAAGAATTCATCACAAAAAAGCTTGGAAAGTGGATGCTCTATCATTCAGCTGGAAAAACCTATCAGTTTATGCTTTTCCCCCCTCTGCCTCTGCTCTCCAAAGTTCTACTAAAAGTCAGACAGGACAAACCAAAAATTATTCTGATTGCTCCAGACTGGCCTCGCCAACACTGATACCCACTCCTGAGCAATGTGTCACACCTTCCTCTGTGGCACCTGCCTCAGACACCTTACCTGCTGTCTCAGCAGAACTACCAAATTCTGCACAATCAGCTCCAAACTTTGAATCTTGCAGCGTAGCTAATCAACTAATTTCACCCTTGCCATCCCTCAGCAAACCTGTGATGAATGTCATTTTGGAGGCTAGAAGGCCTAGTACTAGAAAATCTTATGATGACAAATGGAAAAGATTCTGTGCCTGGAACCAGTCACAAGGAATAAGCAAAGCAATGCCCAATATTCCTCAGATTCTGCAATACTTAACTGAGATGCTTCACAAGGGCCTTTCTCTTCCATAAAAATCCCTGACTCTGCCATTTCAGCTCATTACAACACAGCACATTCCCTCTTTTCTCATCCTCTGCTAAAGCAGTATCTCAGAGGGGCCATAAATTTAAGACCTCCCAGGAGAGCACCAACTCCTGCATGGGACCTCAATTTTGTTTTGGAAAAACGCACTCTCCCTCCTTTTGAGCCAGCTGCTACTGCAGACCTAAAATTTCTCTCCTGGAAAACAGCTTTCCTTTTAGCAGTCACTTCAGTTGGAAGGATTTCAGAATTACAGGCTGTTATGGCAGTGGAGCCTTTCATTATTTTTCATTTGGACAGGGTGGCTCTCAGGACCAATCCATCTTTCGTGCCTAAGGTGGTATCCAGTGTGGCTCTTAATCAGACCATTCATCTGCCAACTTTCTTTCCCAATCCACAGAACAAGGGTCAGCGGATTCTGCATTCATTGGCTGTACACAGACAACTTAGATTCTACTTAAACAGGGCAAAATCTCTAAGAAAATCTGAACAACTATTGGTGGCATTTGCTGCCGGGGCAGAGGGAAAGACTATTTCAAAGCAGACTATTTCCAAATGGATAAGCCATTGTACTTGTTTCTGCTATATGCACCATTGTAAACCTATCCCCAAGGGGATCAGATCTCATTCCACCAGGGCTGCTTCTACTTCTGCAGCCTTTCTCAGAGGGGTTCCTACCAGGGACATTTTAGAAGCTGCTACCTGGAACTCAGTTCATACGTTCACCAAACATTACCATTTATCTCTCTTCTCTAAATCCAGAGCTGGCTTTGCTACTGCTCTCCTGCAGGGCCATATAGCTGCTCCTAATTCTGTATAAATCCATCCTGCCATCCATAGCTTTGGGATTCTACCCAAATGTAATGACTGCAACAGTGAAACATGAAGAACATAGTATAGTTGTGTACACTTAAGATAAATGTAGATGTTCGAGTGTATTCACTGATGCAGTCCTGGTTACCCGCCTTCCAGCCCTCTGTTTTTTCTCTTACTATACCTCTCCTTTCTTTTACTATGCTTAAAAGCCGTTTTGGTGTATTTGCGTTTGTTTGGAGGTATATTTTGTATATATATATATATATATATATATATATATATATATATATATATATATATATATTGCTCCCCATTTGGGGGGCACCTGACATCTGGGGCAAGAAAAAGTGATGTAATGGCATCAGCTGCATGTTTTATACCCCTGACGACCTGACGTCATGGATGAAGGGACAGCAACTGACGCAGGACCCAAGACTTTGTTAATCAGGCCGACTGAGGGCAACCTGCCAGCAAATTACCCAAATGTAATGACTGCAACATTGAATACACTCGAACATCTACATTTATGGTAAGTGTACACAACTGTACTTCACCTGCTTCGCATTTGTCTTCACTGCCTCTTGTTACTGAGGCTTCTGCACAGGTTGGCATGGGTATGGTTTCGCTGTCTTTGAGGAATCCCTGCTATTTATGCTCCAGGCTTAAAGGAGCGTTCTCTTCAAAGAGGGCTTTCAAGATTGATATTATTGTGACCACCAGAAGCCCAATAGAGTGTACTGTCAGTTGTGGAGGGAATATACTATTCTCCTCTCTCTATCTTCCCCCATTAGACCAACCTATACCCCCTGTAGGAAGAGGTCCCCATACATAACGTCCTAATAGCAGTTGATATTATATTTCCAGGACCACCTTCAAGGACACCCATGGAGCTTTTTCACCAGGCAGCTGCTTAACATTCCTGTCTGCCAGATCTACCCATGGGATGCTCTGATTATAGCCAGCCTAATGAAACAGAATTATCCATGGCCAATGGATTTGGATGCCATTGTGAGTAGTCATGTCTTTTTTCTTTATTAAGATCTTCTTTGACAGATGCAATTGTTTCAGAGGCGTTTCTGGTGAATCTCCAGTCTCTCCTCCAGAAAGGGGTTGTGGAGTTATACCCTGTTGTGAGAGAGGGAAACAGATTGTGTGTCAGCACCTTATCCCAAAGACGTTGTTGGTAGCGTTGTATAGTGAATCCTGAGTGTCAGTAAGAGTTTACGAGTACTGGTAACATCATACAGGTGAGGTTCCATGTGGTTACTCTTCAGTCCCTGCTGTCTTTGTTGGCTAAATGTGTCTAGATAATCTAGAGTATGATATATGCCTACTGGTGCATCAGCTTTGGCCATAGGGCATTTTAGTGTTTTGGTGTGGGGTCCTTACAGGACCAATGTATAATTGCTTCCCTTTGTCCTTCCACTTTCCCAGAGTTTCTTGATCAAAGTACTGGCAGTGGAGGTACTATAGCAAAAAGGCGTGATTGTTTCTTGCTTGAATGACTGGTTGATGTTGGTCTACCTTTACAACTTTGTGTATGTAACATGGGATCTAATTAAGAAGAGGTCCATATTTGATAACCTCTAGGACTAGCACCATAGATGTTAAGTCCTTCTAAGCATATAAAATTTTCCCAGGTTGGCATTATGTTCTCTTCCTTCATAGCATTAACCATGATAGCACCTGTAAACTCTTCTTTCATACAGTGAAAAAGTCTCTTGACAGTAAGAAATTATCTTGTGCTGTATTTTGTCATACATGTTATGCAAGTGCTATAAATACCATTTTTCCTTCTTTGTTTCTTCCCTTTGTATTCTTCTCTGAAATTTCCATTTATCCCATTCACTGTGTTAATTTTAGCTTCCTTTTTTGCATTATGTGCTGGGCTTTATCATATTATATCAAAAACTCACAATATCCTCTCTGTTTTCTTTAAATGTACCTGTGCTGACAAGCATAGTAAATGTATTTATTGTCTTGGACCTTAGCTAACACCAACATGTATTCTATTTGTGTCACTGTAATGATGCTGACAGGTATCACTGGAGGTAACTCAAAAGATGTTCTCTTGCTGTAGAAGCTTTCTTCTCTTCCATCAAATGATTGTTTACTTTTCCCCCTTATTTTCAATGACACTCTATCAAAGTTTAGAAAAATATTGCACTTCTAATAAAAGTGTCTACTGTTTTCAAAATATTAAAACTCATCGTGAAAAAAAGCTGAAGGCTTTCATAAGTCATCCATACACTGAGGTTGTCTGGCTGGGCAGCCCCCCACATCAAACAGTCTTCACTGGCATTCCTGGCTGCATCTTGCGTAGTTCACAATGACACCAGGTCAGCCTTTATGGGGCTGCCCCTTCAGAGGTCTCATCCTGTTCATTTCTGAAGCAAATGACCATTGTAAGAATAAAGGAAACAGGGCAGACATTGATGGTTGTGTCATTAAATTTCACTCTGAGCACTTAGAAGCCAGTATCAGTGTAGTACCAGGATGCTGAGCCGCCACAAAAGTAGCAAGGTGCTAAAAGCAGGCAGTCAGACTAGACTATTTCCTGAGTTCCTTATGACATCTAGGAGAACACAAAAAGACCCATGGTAAATCACAGCAGCCCTAACTGCATTGCTTGACTGTCTCCCAAAGGAGGCATTTCAGGACATTATACCCACCATGCCCCAGCTAGGAGAAGAATCTCTGGAGCCTCATGAATAAAGGATTATTGCCAGGGGATACTCTTTCATTTTCCTTATCTCACATTGGATCCGGTCTTTATCTTTGCCTGACGTCCTACAAAAGACTCCAGCAAGGAATGATGTGCTCAGAAACATCTATACCGACCCAAAGTAGTAGGATACTATTTCATGCTATTTTTGTATCCAGGATTACTTCCGGCCTGCGCCATATCTCAGCAGTCTATCAACATTTAAACCCATAGAATCCTTCATATGGTCACAGTGCTGCCTGTCTTCCCATGAATCTCCAGAAAACATTTGAGTGTGCTCTTTGAACCTCCAGTTCTTTTTCTACACATCAAGATTGCTGAAGAACCAAGGGTAAGGATCAGACAGTTCCACTTTTCTTTCCTTCTTTTTGGGCTTACCTAGTCCCCCTGGAAACCCCAGCTCCAGTAGTCCCAACATTCTGAGACTCTTCTCCACATTCCCCTCTTGGCTAAATCCTGTAAAACCTCCAGGTAGACAGCCCTCTCAACTTCAGATTCTTCTGGTGATAATGACCATTAACATGTCTACCCTAAGGAAGGGGCCATTACAGTGGACAAGCAGGTCAAGGATCCTAGATGCTTTAAGTCCCAATTTCTTATTAGTACAAGAAGATATCATCAGTATTGCTGTCCCTCAATTTTTCATGACTCACTTCTCAATGGAACACTATCAATCCAACAACTTGGTAATAGACTGGTATGTCAGTAAACAAGGAAGAAGTCACTCTTATCCATAGTGCTGCAAGGCCATGAGAGAGTGACATTGGGTGATAGAAAGTACTTACTACTACTTCTGGGCATTCATATCCCTGAGGAGACCAGGTCACTAACCGACAATTTAAACCACTGCCTGTTTATTACCCACAAGATGTTATTCAGTGCTGATTTGGCCAGTATAATCTTTAATTTGGACTTTTCTGTCTGTGTGCCCAGTTTATTTCTACTGTGACAGTCAACTGCCCCAAAGGTCTTTTCCTTGATATCTTCTCAAGGAAGTTAGATGATGGATGTCCTAATTCATTGCTAGCCAGATAGTTTTCTTTATGCTTTTTCATTTCTTCTGATGACAACATTCATTCCAGAAGCTTAACTACACAATGTCGAAATCAGTCTTATTACCTTTCCTAAAACAGACTTAGTTCTGTCTTCTCAATTCTGCCCCCAAACCTCACCAAAGCTCTGACCTGTCAAGATGATGCTGTTTCACCATTCTGGCAAGAGTAAACTAAACCTAGCAGCATTTCTGATGACAGACATGTGCCAGGACTTCTCAGAGCAGTCTGTGCCATTTCCTTTTCACAGACCACCACTCAGAAAACTTGCTCAGAGAAGTGTTCTTGGTTTTCAGTTTGAGGTTTAGACCCCTTCTGTGCACCTAATTGTAAAGTTCTAAATCATTTTTGTCAGAAAAGTCTGATTCTGGCCTTAACTTACTGCTGCTAGGCATTAATGTATTAAGAGACGAATAGCTAAGTGACACATTCCTGATTGCCAGCAAGCTGGACAGCAATTGCCTAGAGGTGAGTTTAAAAAGAAAAATAAATGTGAGATATTTTCATCTGAACAAGAAAAGCAGCTTTTTGCATTTTTTCAGCTGAAGTCTTTTTCTCCAAATGTATTGTGCTTAATCATTGCACTGAATACCACAAATTCAAAACCATAATCCATTTGTGGAACAAAAGTGCTGTGTGTAGTCTGCCATTCATTCTCCATCTACGAAGACAGACCATACAACTAATGCACCAGGCATGGTTAACAGCACAGTATGATCATTTGCTGTCAACTTTAATTAGTTTAAAGTCTGTTTACTGTCCATTTCTAACTTTCACTGTGGGCAGGAGCGCACTTCATTAATATATTGAAGGTCTGCATATCCTTCTTGAGAAGGACCTTCTAGCTCAGGCCTTTAATGAGACCTAGTTTTGCCATGCCATAGTTAATTTTTGCTGGAGGGACTGAGTTTTACCCTTTAAGCATACAGCTTTTGCTGACTGGAAATTCTTATCCTGGCAGACCCTCTTCTTGCTGTTGTTACACTTTCTAAGATCATTCCAGAGCTCCCCAGATATTTTTTTCAAATCTGCATGTCTGGTTTTCCACAAGAAGAATAACTGTTATGAGTAGCTCTGCCTTTATGCCCAAAGTCACTACTCGCATTTATTTGTACCTTCGTGTCGTTCTGCCATGGGCAGTGGCTCAAAAGGTAACAAACCCACCTTTGATGCTGAAAGATCAGAGAGCTACAGGTTCTCCACTAGGTCCGAGGAAACTGAATTAATTTTTAATTGTTGATATTGCTGTGCAGCATTAGAAGGAGCTGCTCTCCTAAGTCCTTAAGATAAGATGATAGACCAAGCTTCCATGTGCATGAGTGGTTAGAAGCTCAAGTAAGTGTAAAAGATGCCATTGCATGTATTGAAAAGAGCACGGATTGCTTTATTTATATCCTTTGTTATGTACACTTCTTTACACGTTCATAATCATAACATATATCTTGTCATTTATTTCCATTTTTCTAAGCTTTAACATATAACTACCCAGAAAAACAATTATTTCCATTTTTTTATTTCACGATCCAGCATCAACTGTTTTCTTTTTATATTCCCTGTCCTTTCTTCCACAACTGTATTTTATTTCAGCTATCACATTTTTATCATTCTGTTTTATTATGCAGTAACCCTTTACATGTATCTTCTTTTCATTAATTTCCAGATTGATACAAACAATATTCTGCCCCATTTTCAGTTTCACATTTCTTCTCATATACTGTCATATCCATTGCTATATTTTTAAATATCATTTTTATTCCCTTTTTCAAACTTCTCAAAAGCTGTTTATTTTACATTTTGAAAAAAAAATGTAGTGCTGTTTCTTCCTCATTACACTCATCACATTTTCTTTTTTTTCCAATACCTTACATTTAAATTGCTTTTAACTGGTAACTTATCCAACAAAATTCTCCACAGGAAATCCATGCTTACTAAAAAATCAAACATTTCCCTTCTATTCTTTATAGCATTTTTAACATCATCTTCTAATTCCTTCCAAGGATGTACATGTCATATGGTACTTCTCCACAATATTATTATTATTATTATTATTATTATTATTATGTCATCATTGCTTTTATCAGTCATTCATTTTCACCTTCCATAAATTTTATTTTTTCATATTCTTTTCCTGCTATCTTTTCTTACTTACCACTTTTCCCTGCCTTCAAATTTCTGTACTTCTTCATAATGTACATATAACATTTCCCCATCATTTGCAACCCTCTCTTTCACCTCCTTTATTACCCAGAAAAAATGCATAGATGTTAACTGCACTATAGGGTTTTTTTTTATATTCAGGCCTCCTCCTTTTTTATTGTTTATCGCATCTCTTTTCACTGTGTTCAGTCTTGATCTGCAAATAAAATTATATATATATATATATATATATATATATATATATATATATATATATATATATATATATATATATATATATATATATATTCTAGCATCTCTTTATTTTAGCTGGAAGCATGCATGGTCCTCATAAATATGCTAATTTTCATAACATGAGAAAAATAATAAAACCGAACCAACACAACCAATAGAAGGATAAATAAAATCACTTTATTAAATAAGATAGTAAGCACTTTTGCGATGTCCTCATCGCTTCTTCAGACAGTCTGAAGAAGCGATGAGGACATCGCAAAAGTGCTTATTATCTTATTGTATATAGTATGTATGTAGTGGAATGGGGGTATAGCTCAGTGGTAGAGCATTTGACTGCAGTATGTATTCAATGTTTACACTTTTTTTTCAATGATGGATTAAAACTACACCACCATGACAGCATTTTTTTTGTATTTCTTCCAACATTATTTTCCACTGTTCTATTACAATTTTATACTCTCCAAATTTCACTTTGAATGCACTTTTTTCATTACTAGTTTAAATGTTACATTTATTTTCCTAGGTTCATCAAACCATACTTATTTAACTATAACCCAGCTTTTTTTTAATAATTCCTTCACTTGTACCACCACTCCCATTACCCATACCTTATTTTTAGCCACAACCACTAAATCATCTGCATATGACATACAAATCAGTATTATAATCCTTTTCCCATCTCCCATTTTGCTTTCATTTCACACATGAGTGTTTTAATTATTGTATTCATTACCAGTACAAGTAGACACATACTCAGTGGACATACTCGTTTAACTCCTCTCCAACTTTTTATCTTTTTTCCGTCTCTCAACTTACCATAATTTTCTTCCATCACTTTTCATACAGTATTTTTGTAGCATTTATAGCATTCAAATTTTTTTCTCCTATGCCATATGTCTGTTGAATTTACCGTATCTCGTCTTGACTAACCTTATCAAATGCTACTGTCATATCACATCACTAGCCTTATTCCCTTATTCACTTCCAAAGTCATGTTACTTTCTTTTGCTATTAACATTTTCTTCATGTCTCTCCCCTTGATTCTGAAAACACCTTCTCCTGTAACTTCATCCAAAACCTTCTGCTTCCTTTTTTGTATCATTTTATATATTTCACTGTGTTATCGGTCTCCAAGTTTTTGTCTTTTTTTTTCTCTATAAACTTGCTGTTCCACAAATACCTTCATCCATTATTCCTTTCACTATCCATTCATTTAATATTTTATAGAATATTGCCTTCTCATTTTTGTTCATCTGTTTATAACCAGTTCAACTATTCCTGGTGATTTTTTCCTTTTATTATGTCTTCCATTTCTTTCATAGTAATTTCCTTTTCCTGAGAATTCTTAACATTTTCAGATTTTTTTTTTACATTACATACTTCATGTACTGTTTCCTTTGCATACATTCTACTCACATAACTCTTCACAATTTCCATGATTTTCTCTGACAATATCTAATATTTCCTTCTTCCTCAAACACTCATGTTTCCTTCTTTTATTTTGCTTCTTTTTCCAAATATTGTAAAATGTCCTATTTTTCTTTGTAAAAAATTCTAAACAATAGATTTTGTTTTTCTTTATTTTTCTTATAACTATTTATTTCATTTTCCTTTGTTTTTGATTTTATTATATTCTCTCATATTCATTTGATTCATTCATCAAAAATCTTTTCTTGTATTTTTATAAGCACTCCACCAGTCTGTCCAGTTTTTATAATGTACTCTCATTGTTATGTGATCTTTCTTTAAAATGGTATGTTTTCTTTTCACCTCATTCATTTTAGCAATCTCTCCAGTCAGTCATTTTACACAGTCCCCATCTTTTATTACTTTTCTGTCATTCCATATTCTAGCCCATATCACTGTATGATGCGAGAGCTTCATCCATTTCTACCACACCTGCTACTTATTTCATGCATTTTGAATACACCACATAATATGTTTCACTTCTATCCCCCCATTCTATATGTCCATTCTGTTTTTCTCCTATTTTCAACCCTTCATGCTGTATAACTTTTCTTATTACTTTAATATATTCTTTTTCCTTCTCCTTTTTCAAATATCTACTTCTACTTTCCGAAAATAAACCCTTACTGCTTCCTGTCTTAATCATATCCTCATACCTCATCCTTTAAACCCCTCTATTTCTTATATTTCTGAAACATAATAGGAAATACCTGGACAAGTTGTACTCTCTTCCTTCTTAGAAAATTCTTCATTCCTACCTACCTTCTACTAGCTTTCATACTCTACCTGCTATCAATAACATGCAGATCATTTTCATTAATCATACTCCTCAAGTTATCCTCTATTCTTCTCTTCCTACTGAGCTCTCATTCTACCATGACTCAATAACAGCTGTCAACATCTCTACAACTCTTTCCCAACCACCTATCCATATTTCCTCCCTAAACACTTCACGTATTGCAACTCCATTGGAACTCAAATCAAAATAAAATTAAATGGAAAAATCCTCTTCAAAAAACAAGAATCGGTAATACCCCAATATACTAAAATCCTCGTAGGAGGAAGCATTCACTATAATCTTGGCACTACCTATCACAACCAACATCAAGACAATTCCCTTCCATTCACTACTGTAGCCCATAATGATCAACCCACCCAGGTAACCTAACTTGTGCCATCATAAATATTAGAAACATAAAAAAATAAAACTGCTGAACTACATGCCTGGATTACTCAACACAAGTCTGATTTTCTTGCTATAACTGACTCTTGGCTTAATCCTAACATAAACAACTCCAAAATTCACAGAGAGAGACACACACACACTGGCTAGCATATCATCTGTAATAACCATATAAGGAGGAAAGGTGGTAGTATTGCTCTCATATTTCCCATCAACTACCACATTTCCCTGTACAAAAAATACCAAAATTCACTTCTTCAGATCTTCTTGTTACTTCCCAGAAAATAAGCAAATATAAACAATCCTGTATTAATATCTTTTTTTATCCTTCCAGGCAACAGTGTAATTACACTGGAAGATATCTTACACTGGATATTCGTAACAATTCCACAAGAAAAAATTATACTAGGAGATGTCAATATCAATTTGTTGGGCATAACTTCTAACTCCCCTACATCTGGCATGAACTTGTATTTAGTTTCACACAGCTAATTAATAGCCCCACACGTTATAGCAAGACATCAGATTCTTTATTAGACTGGATCCTAGTATTAAACCGTAGCAAATTCACCAGCACAGGTACAGTGTCAGACTCTGTCAGTGATCATCTCCCAATCTGTGTAACTGGGCATCTTACACATCCACTTAAACAGAATGTTTTTAAAACAACATGCAACCTTTCCAACTTTATTAATTACTACCCTATCATCAGTTAACTGGAACATAATAAAAAGCTTCCCCTTAGATGATGCTGTAAATTAATTTATAGGTTGGTACTAGGCTATCGGCCCTAGGGCCAATACAAGTTTAGCCATAACACTTCCCTGGCTATTACTTCCCACAATATTTACTTCCCTGGACCCCTGTCTAGCAAGGCGACTGACTTGATCCCGGGGTGAATTTCCTATCTCCCATCCAATCATCAATGTTCCTTTTGAAGAGGCGCTCTGCTTGACATGTGTGGGTAGTCTATTCCAGAGTCTGGGGAGTCTCTGAGTCAGGAACCTATCACTGCAGCATGTTTTGTTCATTGTGATGACCAAGTTTAGATCCCTGGAGCGTGTGACTCTGAGGGATTGGGATTTCTTTAAGTGTAGCATGTCCAGCAGCTCTGGGTTTGACATGGCCTTGTATGTTAAGCAGAGATCACCTTCAATACAACTTTCCTAAATAGCCTTTCACTTCCTTGAAGGAAGATACTAAATAATGCAGTTTGACTCTCCAAAAAGAGTGGACTGTTAATGTAGGATAGAGAAAAAGTGTGGAAAAACTTTAAAATTCGCTGTAACCCATCTAAAAAGCAAATTAATGAAGACAAAAACTGTACTATAACAAAATTCAGAACTATTGTAAATACAACTCTAAAAAATTCTGGTCAGCCATTAAAGAAATTTTACATTCCGGCCAAAAATTCATCCGTAACTCCTCTCCCAGTTGCTCACCACTCAAAACTGCTGTAGAATTCAACTCTTATTTCATAGATAGTATAGCAGTATAGCATCCCTAACCAAGGATTCCCCAACATCTAATCTCTACCCTGCCCAACAGTCACATATCAAACCACATCCACTTTCACCTTCAGTTTTGTTCCCACATCTTACTGTTAAACTCAAACCATGCTCTACTTTAACTGATGACCATCCAAGTGAGTATCTTAAAATAACTGTCAATAGTATTGCCTATCCTGTCACAATCCTTATAAGTCAATCCAAGAATCCTACATTCCCTCTCTCTGGAAAAAAACGCACATTATTCTTCTACACAAAGGAGGAAATTCAGAAGATTATTAACTTTAGACCTGTGGCAATCTTATCCCTTCTCTCCAAAATACCTGAAAAATATATTCAAAAACAATTGCTAAACTATCTCTTTCTGGAAGAACTCCTATCTCCCAAACAACACAGCTTCCATCTCTCCCATAGTACTAACTCTGCAATTCTAACCTTTATAGATGCAACAAACTAGTCTCCTTATTTTAGGCTTGTCTGAAGCCCTCAACACAGTTTATCTTGGTATATGTCTACTTCAGATGTCCTCACTAGGTCTATCTCCTACCCTTCTAAAAAGCTACTTGTCCAATAGGTATTAGTCAGTAGAATGGCACTCTACCCTGTCTCCATACCTCTCAGTCATGACCAGTGTACAACAAGGTTCTATCCTTGGTCTCCTCCTCTTCAACATTCTCACCAACACCCTCCATGCAGCCACACAACAAGCCTTCCTCATAAAATACGCAGATGCACATCAGACAACCTAGCATATCTTCCCTTCCCCCCAAAAATACTGAGGAAGCTTTAAAAGCCAGTGAAACAACTCGTACTACAAACTACTACTTTTTTCCCTGAATCCATCTCTCATGAAAAAACAAAATTTAAAATCTTCTCACTTACAACCACTGGAATTTCTTTTCATAGCAAATTATTAGGGATAGTAGTGTTAATTTCAACCTGCATGTACAAAATTGCATAAAAAATCACTAAAAACTGAGGATGCTGTACAGAGCAAAAACTTTCTCACCAATACAGCTAAAGCTATACTTGCCACTGCTTACCTCCTCCCCTGTATAGCACTAAAAAGCCTAAATGTATAACTTCCCCATCAGCTAGCATATACATAGTTACTTACCACCTATAAAATTATCCAACATCCATCTGCTTGTCTAGCATTAAGTACAATTCTATACAACTATGTTCCCACTCCAACATTATGATCCAGTGACCGAAAACTTGTCTTTGTCCACAAATTTATCTAATCTGCTGAACATGATCTGTACTGATACCATTTTGCTAAGTCCTGGAAGTGCTTATCTGTATCGATCAGGTCAGTATTGTCCCTCCAGTCCTTTAAAACCATTTTGACAAACTTCCTAGCCAAAATCTGGTACTGTTCTTGCTCAACCCCAGGATAAATTATATCCCTAAATTTAAACAAGTAATTATTCATTCCTTACACCTCCTTATTCTCCATTCTTCACTCATTGCATTTCTTTAATCAGTGTTTCTCCCTTGACTCTCTATCTAAATATGCCATAACCCTGCTTTATTTCTCCGACTACATATTGCAATTTCTGTTTGTATTATACTAACTTACCTTTAATTTCTCTAAACTGACTAAAATTTCTCTGAGTATTAAATCATTGCCATAGAAGTTGTATCTATTCATTGTTTTCATATTATGTCTAATTTGGTGTAATTATTTAAACTGTAGATGTTTTTGTATTACAAAAATGATTTCGTAATACTTTGGAGCATTTCTCTCCAGGCCTGTGCTGAAAATGTGCACCTACCCAGTCATACCTTCCTGGTAATCAAGTGTCAATCAGTAAATAAATAAATTGCAGTTAAAATCTCCCACCTTAATAACTGCCATATTTAATAAGTCAAAGTTTTAATATGTTCATCATCCACACTGCTTCAATGGTGTATGAATTTTGTGCCTGCTCACAGACACACACTTGTCAGCTTTCCAGAACTCATAATCCTCTCCTCTGACTTTCTGTGAGAGGGTTGTCTAAGCCCTTCCCATTAGGGGACACCTAACCCCTGTCACAGAAAGTCTTATTCGGTCTTTTAGTGACAGCTGTAGGACTCTTCACAATTGAATCTACTCAGCAGCCTGCATTGGTAGAGTACAGTTTCCAGGCTCAGATAATATCCCTTTGGGAACTTCTCCTCCTCATTATTTTTATATTTTTGAATTATTTCTATTTTATTGAAAAATGATATGTGTGTCTGTGTGTGTGTGTGTGTATGTATATATATATATATATATATATATATATATATTCACATGCAGACTTGTGTGAACTTTTTATGTTAATATTCTTGATATTTACTGTTGCTGTTAATTCCTCTGGGAATTTTAACTTGCTACTATGTTGTTTGTTTGCTTAATACTGCTCTTATGTAGTTATTGGGCTTTTCTAAAGTGTTCTATGACTTGTACTGGGAAGCTGAAGTTCTGCGGTGTCACTTGAACACTAGGCCTCTTGTTTATGCATTATTCTCACTTTTTTCCTTCATTCATATGATATTTACTACTGATTTAATGCTCCTATAGCTGTTTTTATGGTTAAATCACAATTTTTCAGCAAATTAATTTATTTGTATTTTCTGTTGAGATTGTTTTAATTTCTGACAAGGGGATCTATAAGTAAATGCTTATTTACAATTTTAAAAGGCTGATACTTGATTTAAGGGCATATATTTTATTTTTTTGTCACTGTTTGGACAAATGAATTTTACTTGGTGCTATTACTATGTGTGCTGTTGTTGTTTACTATACTGTACAGCTTGCTGAACATGGCTTAGGACAATTTAAATTGTTTCTGATGTATTTTTGCACTTTAACCCCATTTGCTTTGCGGGGACATAGGGCAGCAGTAATAGAAAATATAAACTTAGTCAACTGTTAATAGTGTCAGTGTATTATTCTGGCTGGTGTTTTTAACAGTGACTTGATGGATCCTGATAAAGCATCTCCCAATTAAATCCAGTTGCAGCTAAAAAAAAAAAATCAAAAAAAACATGCCTCAGCCTATGGTTTGTGAATGTGTTGTTGCCTTAATCTGACCACATACTACTTGCCTTTTTCTCCATCACCCTGCGGTGTGTGCCTGCAGTCCTGTATGGTGCAAGGATCAGGTGCAACTTCCAAGGCTGTTCCAGTACCTGGTTTAAGTACAGAACCAAGCCCTTTAGGTGCAGGAGAGGTCTGGGGTAAGAGATCCCTTACCAGGTTTAGTACTCTGTTCCAAGATATTTTGTCTTCTAGTGTAGTTCCTAGTAAAAAGAATCAGACTTCACCACATGACAGGCAATCAGGTTATTATCATGTGGAGGACTGATGCGGTTTCATTTTCTAAGAGTGTTCTACAGTCAGCTGATCTCAGAAACTGTTCTCCTATTCAGAATGACTATGGGACTGCCTTACCTAGAGATTTTGAAGGGGACTCTGATGCAGACAGTAGTGAACACTCTGATTCTATCCAATCTGATTCTTCAGAAGGTACAGATTCACAATCCTAAACAAGTGGTTCCATGTCTGTTAGGTTTAGAGATGTGTTTGTCTGGAAGCAATCTAGAGTATGCCAGAGACTGGCAGAGATCGTGATCTTAATGAGGATGAGAGTCCAATTGTTCTAGCTGTTCCTCCTCTGTTACCAGCCTTAGAAGATGTCTATAAAACTGCATGTAAAACCCCTTTGACTAGTGAACAAGTTCCTTAAAAGACTTTAAAGTAATACAAGAGTGTATTCTGATCTTGCAGTTCTCTTTGATCTGTTGTCAGCTGACCAGGTTGTGGTTTTAGCTGCCAGCTCTAACAACAGACCCTTGACGACTTCTCTAACCCTATACTGCCAGGTAAAATTAGCAAGTGGTTAGAATCCCATTGAAAAGAGTTGGTTCAGTCTTGTAATTTAGAGTTTCAAATTATCATGGCTTCATGTGGAAATTTATTTTGTAATGTGCTTACAGTATAAATGATTTTGCTGTATATTCTCCTGCTGAGCAGTATTGTTATATGAATAAGATTGTTTCTGATGTGACTCAAGTTTTGAAACATGCTTTAAAGAATGTCTTGGAAGGTGCAGACACTATTTCTAGAAATGCAGCCACTTGTGTTATAATGAGAAGGATTTAAGAATGAGATTTTGAATGCTTCTTTACGTCACAAATTTGTGTTTGGTCCCACTTCTACCCAGAATCTCAAACAGTGGGATAATAAAGGTAAATCGATGAATTGGAGGGGGGGGTATGTGGAAAGTTTCATACTCCCAAGTTCTCCCCTAACAAGACATCTAATTTCAAAGGCCAGAACAAACATAAATCCCAGCATAACAAAAGTCAGGGATCCCAGAAGGAATGGCAGGAGGGTAATGGTTCCAAACTAAATAAAAGTGTTTCCTTTCCCAAAAAAGATCTTTCCCTGCTAAAGAATAACTATACCAAAACTCAGGGCATCCCATCCCTTCCCTTTTCCCCTTTCCCCCAGGCTTTCGCTCAGCCCAGCAGTTGGCCATAAATAGTCTCAGACAAGTAGGTTCTGAAAATTATTCAGTGAGGATTCTCTTTAACAGTGGACAGAAAATCCTACTCCCTTCAGGGAAGTCTCCCGCACCAGCCAGACCAGACAGATCTGTTCTCTCCAGTACTCCCTCAAAATTTGCAAGCATGGGTTATAGAATTAGTTCCTGCACCACGAAAACGAATAAAGAGTTTACTCCAGAATCTTTTTACTACCCAAAAATGAGCTACTGTGGAGGTCAGTGTTAGATTTGTCATACCATTTTGAAAGTACCCAAATTCAGAATGCTCACCCAGTAGACACTCCTACTCTTTCTTCCAGGCCACTGTTTCATGGTGACTTATATCTGAAGGATGCTTATCATCACATTCCAGTTGCGCCCACCTTTAAGGTTGAGCCTACAAATTTCCTGTGTCACACACTCACAAAGAATTGTTTTCCTGGGGTGTGCGACGGGCACAGAAAATCTATGGCCTTTCTAGCAGAAGACAAAATTGTGACTGTTCAGAACATTTTCAGGGATTACTGTTTTCAAAAAGCTGCACCCACAAGAGTGTTCCTGAAAATTGTAGGCCTCATTATGCCACTGGCCAGACTCCACATGAAAAAGATGCAAGGGTACAAATTCTTGGACCAGCACCTGCTTCTCTTGCAGTAACCGGTACCAATGCTGGATTTTGTAAAATGGCAGTTACAGTGGTGGAGAGAGCAAGTGTCTCTCAGTGAAGACCCACCCTTCACCCTCCAAACCCCAGTTCATTCAGTCCAGATGGACTTGTTAGATTTTGCATGGGGAGCAGTGTCCAGGAGAGTTTTAGTGTAAGGCAAATGGGGTCCTTTGAATGCTATAAAGCACATAAATGACATAGAAATGTTAGCACTGATTTAGCCTTTAAAAAGTCTTCAGCACTAATGGTCTCTAGGTCCCCTTTTATTGGTCACAGACAGCACCACAGTCATGTGGTACCTGAACAAACAAGAGGTACAAGGTCATTCCTTCTTTGCTGGTTGGCAGTGATGATCTAGGAGCTAGTCTTACAGCTTTCTGTGACACCTCAGGCATCATACATCCCATAAGAGCCAAACCTAGTGGCAGACAAACTAATCAGATCCTGGACAGACCCTGACAAACTCAGGATAGTGGTCTTTCTGTGTTGGTCTAGATGTGGGGAACAGCTGAAATAGTTCTGTTCACCTCCCTTGGAAAACTTCTGTTTGAGACATCCTTGCAGCCATTCTTGGAGGACAAAAGCATTTTTGTTCCCCCTTTCCATCGACACCCAAGATAATTCTGAAGATTCAGAAAAAATTACCAAAGATCACTGTGGTGACCTTCTTTTGGCACAGGAAAGTTGGTCCTCCCTTTTAATGGAACTGGCCAAAGGCAGTTATCACAAACTTCCTCAAACTATGGATCTGCAGACAATGTCAGGTGGTGACTGGTGCTTGGAGCAATTGGTACTGACAGCCTGGATATTTCTGTCTTGATACCTTGTAGGCACTTGTTCCATGAGGATGTGCATCAGGTATTGAAGGAGGCATGAAAAACTGAAACTTGAAAATTTTATGTTTACAAGTGGGAGAGTTTTTCTAGATAGTGCCTAACCGATGTCAGTGTCCAGTATCGGTTTACACCTCTGGCTTTAAAATATTTGTGTGACCTATTCAATGATGGCTTATGTTCTGCATCTGTCAAGGTGCAACTTGCAGTCATCTCAGCTTGTCTGCCAATGGATCCCCTTCTTTCATCTCTTTTTGCGGTTATACAGTTTATGAAAGGAGCATTGTACTTGAAATCCCCACAAAAGCAAATTCCTCCTCCTTGGAATCTCAAATTTGTTCTTGAAAAAAGTGACCTTTTCTCCTTTTGAACCTGATTTTCAGGCTGATTTGAAGTTCATCACATGGAAAACTGTTTTTCTTACTGCTCTGAGTTGCAAGCTGCCATGGTCAGCTAAACTTTTTCTGATTTTCCACAAGGACACGGTTTTATGAACTAATCCTTCTTTCATGCCAAAAGCTGTTTCTGAATTTACCTTGAATCAAGCCATCAATCTCCCAGTTTTCTTTCCAGGATCTAAAAACAAGGGAAAGAAGATTCTGCATACCTTGGATGTGCACATGCAGCTCATATGCCACCTTGATAGAACTAAACCCTTTCAGAAAATTGTTTATTTCCTATGCTGGAGCTAAGAAGGGTCAACCTGTCTCTAAGCAAAGGATTGATTATTGGTTGTCCTCTACTATTGTTTTTTGTTACTCCCACCATAGTAAATCTATTCCAGGCAAGGTTAAGGCGCATTCCACTGGAGCCTTATCCTCTTCAGTGACATATTGGAAAGGAGTGGACTCTAGAAGCAGCAACCTGGTCCTCTGTTCATACTTTTACAAAGCAGTGCAAACTAGAGTCTTTGTTAAGTTTCAGAGACCTGCTTTGTGAAGACTAATCTTCAGGGGCTCCTGGATCCTTATCTCTCCTCCTCTCGGGTAGGGTAAGCTTTGGGGAATATACCAGTATGCCACTGTGGCACTGTGAATGATAAACTTAGTACAGTTGTGTAAATTCTTCTTGCCTATAACTGTAGATGTATGAATTTCATATTGCCTCAGTGGCAGCATCCCACTTATTTTATATATATAGTTCAATGATATCCAACTTTGTTGTATTAACGCAAACAGCGCGAAGAGGTGAAGCCAGGAAACTGCTCTAAAATAATCCCAAATAATCACGAATAATGAAATGTCCTTGTGTAATTGACTAACACAATTTTATTAGTGTTTCGGAGACGACGATGCGTATCCTTCTTCAGATTAAACAAACAAAGCAAAAAAATCAACGTTCAGCCCTACCTTTTAAAATATTTAACAGCATCATGTGGTACTAAATTCATTGTGCAGCCACTTAGCCTTAATTGACTAGTCTGCGTTCACACATTCAATATAAATAATTTAAAACTATTCTATGAATATATATATTAATACTAATGAAAAATATTTCATAAAATTACAATAATTATAATAAATTTCACATTAAAAACCCACATTTTGAGCCCATACATGATTGTGTCCGTTTCCAAATCACATATTCAAAAATAAAAAATGTGTTACATAAAAATACTAGAATCACATGCTAAACTCACCCAACTAAAGATGTAACAGGAGTAAAAACTCAATGCTTGGAAAGTATTTGTACATTGTCAAATTAAATATAAATGTAAATGTAAAGTACATTTAAACTAAACCTTTATGTTAAAAGTATAAGTGTAAAGTACATTTAAACTTAACCTTTATGTTAAATGCGGCCATTGGGTCCAGAACCACACAATGATGACCAAGGAGGTAGTAATCAAACTCAAGGGAAGGACAATAACAAAACTAATGGGTGTAATTGTCAAATCCAAAACAACAACAATACAAGTGAGCAATTGGATGCTCAGGGTTTTCAGCAAGGACAGGGTTCCAACCAGAGGAACTTGAGGTCGAATGGGAATCATTACTCTCCGAAGAACAAAAGGAACCAGAGGAAGAGGTAGCCTCTTCTGCAACAAGTTTGAGCATCATACACAGCACTGAAGGGGATTTTAAAATCTACAATTTCACTGCTTTCCATGTAGATCAGAGCATGTGTGACTTTTTCCAAAGGGCTTAATTTTGTCCCGGACACCCACTTTGATATGGTGAAAACTATTATAGACTTGAAATTGTTCATACGAAAATTGAATTTACGTATTTTGTTAGGGAATATGCCCAGTTTGGTGAACCCCTTCAGGATAGCTAGTGTTTTTAACCCACCTCTGGCACAGAACCTTAAAGCATTTGACCTAGCATGTGAATTAGACCTTAGACACTTGGCCACTAGTCGTCCTCAACTCAAAGGTACTAAACCAAATATAACAGCACAAGACAGGGACTTGATTTGTACTTTGAAGGACTGCAACATTAGGGTGATGAAACCCAATAAAGGGAACGGGCTCATTTTCATGGACCACCATGTTTATGTAGAGAAAATTACAACACACTTAGAGCTAGGGCCCTATCAAGAGATTAGTGTCAATGAAATTAACACAGCTTATAGGAAAATTAGAAATACCTTAGAAGATCTTTTCCTAGAGGAGTACATTGACACTAATTTGCACAGTTATTTAACTGTGTCGTCACCTAGGTTGCCAGTCTTCTTCGGAGTACCTAAAATTCATAAGTCCATTCATGATCCACCCTTTAGGCGTATTGTAGACGGTAGAGGATCCATTACGAGTGCTTGTCCTAAGTATGTTGACACTTTACTCAAGCCATTCTTAGCCAAGGAAACCCATATTTGTAAGGATTCCTGGAGTTTTTTGACCGCTATCAACAAAATTTAATTTGATCCGACATATGTACTTCTCACAGTTGATATTAAAGATCTATATACTGTGATACCGCATAGCATTGGCCTGGAATGGATCAGGGATTTCTTATTTGTGAGGAAAGTAAACGATAAAATTATTAATTTGGTCGAGACACTTTTGGAGCTTATTCTTTCCAATAATGTCTTTAAGTTTGAGGGTCGCACCTTCACACAAACATCAGGGGTAGCCATGGGTTCACCCTGTGGGGGTGCATATGCCAATTGTGTCTTGGCTCAATGGGAGAATACATTATTATTCCAAAACCCTATGTTTCAATCACAAGTCACCTGGTACACTAGGTACCAGGACGACATGTTCATTTTGTGGAAGGGGCACCCAGACCACATCCCTGATTTTATTAAGTCCATTTCTGAGTTGACCAATTTCTTAGAATTTACATTTGAATTTCATCAAACTCAAATTAGTTTTTTGGACATCTTATTACAGAAAGACTGTTTGAATAGTAGATTTAAGAGTAACATCTACAGAAAACCAACGTATTCCAATGGTTTCCTGCATTATTCCAGTTGCCACCCGCACCATCAAAAGAAAGCAGTTGTAAAAGGACAGATGGTGCGGGCGGCAAGAATGGTAACTGATGACAACGATTTTACTACAGAATGTAAGATGCTTGGTGACATGTTCAGCAATAGAGGTTACCCAATTGAATTAATAAGGGAGATCACCATTGAAGTTGAATACAAACGTAGAATGGGGCATTTCAGCCCCATTCTATCTTCTTACAACATGATTAACCAAGCTAATGAGCTAGGTGGAAGCAGTTCAGGCAGGGTCCAACCTAGTCAATCTAACAACAATCTTAGGTTTCTTTGCACTTTTTCCATAGACCACCATTTCATTAGAGGCATTCTGTGTAAAAATTGGATGCTACTTTCCAATGATAGGAAGATTCAGAGCATCATTAATGGCCCGCCCGCCATTACTTTTAGGCGGGGGGTCAGTCTGAAAACACTTTTGGAAACTGGTAGACCTAGACCGAGGAGTTCTATGGTTGGGATGAGTAAATGTGGGTGCTGTACACAATGTAAGTTTATCAAGGAAGGAACTGTGGTTTCTATCAATAAAATTCGGTACAAAATAGTGGGTAAATACAACTGTAATACTAAAGCCATAGTATACGTGGCAACATGTACAGCGTGCCACGCGTTCTATATAGGGAAAACTGAGCGCAAATTAAAACAGAGTATTTACGAACACTATTATGCTATCTCAAAAGGAGACACTAACAATGCGTTGGCTAGCCACATAATAGAATTCCCCGGTCACCAGTTTAGGTTCACGGTGTTGAAACAGATAGATGATGCCCCTTATGTTGGACCATGGCAAATCTGCTTGGAAGTAGAAGAATTATGCTGGCAAATTAAGACTGCAGCCACATTTTTCCCAGGTCTCAATGAGCATACATCTATTGCAAGTATTTTAAAAAAACTTGCAACTAATAGATAAGGAGGCTGTTATATATTTATTTATTTATTTATATTATTTATGTTATCAAATAAGTATTTTTAAAGGGAAATATAGGCAGGTTTAATGTTTTTAATAGAGTGGCTGGGTCTATTATATATGCATTTTTAACATAAAGGTTAAGTTTAAATGTACTTTACACTTATACTTTTAACATAAAGGTTTAGTTTAAATGTACTTTACATTTACATTTATATTTAATTTGACAATGTACAAATACTTTCCAAGCATTGAGTTTTTACTCCTGTTACATCTTTAGTTGGGTGAGTTTAGCATGTGATTCTAGTATTTTTATGTAACACATTTTTTATTTTTGAATATGTGATTTGGAAACGGACACAATCATGTATGGGCTCAAAATGTGGGTTTTTAATGTGAAATTTATTATAATTATTGTAATTTTATGAAATATTTTTCATTAGTATTAATATATATATTCATAGAATAGTTTTAAATTATTTATATTGAATGTGTGAACGCAGACTAGTCAATTAAGGCTAAGTGGCTGCACAATGAATTTAGTACCACATGATGCTGTTAAATATTTTAAAAGGTAGGGCTGAACGTTGATTTTTTTGCTTTGTTTGTTTAATCTGAAGAAGGATACGCATCGTCGTCTCCGAAACACTAATAAAATTGTGTTCCTCAATTACACAAGGACATTTCATTATTCGTGATTATTTGGGATTATTTTAGAGCAGTTTCCTGGCTTCACCTCTTCGCGCTGTTTGCGTTAACAGTTTGTGAAGCTTTTTCGTTCAACTTTGTTGTATTGTTATTTGGCTTTGGTTGTTTGTGTTAGTGTTTTATGGCCACAGATTGCTTGATTTCGGGCAATTTTTATTTCTGCTTCTCATTGTTTCTTCCTACTTGGCATTAAAAGAAGAAATAACTGATTTTGTGTGACAGGGTTAATGCTTCCCCTGATAGGAGAAGATTAGCCAATCTCCTATCCCAGAGAATCAGAGGAGGTAATTGTGAGCTGTGCAATGCTGACAGTGTGGGTTTTTGTGCAGGTGCAGGACGCATATGTCACTGTGACAGTGTGAAATTTCAAAATCTGCTAGTACAGGTAAGAAGGATTTATGCATCTCTGATTTCCGCAAGCATCTTTTTTTCCACTCTGTCATATTAATGTATGCATAGACTACCATTATCCATAAGTCTTTCCCTTTTCCTTATATCACATACCACTAGTCTTCCAAGTACAACTACTATCACAGTTAGTATGTTTATCTCTTCACTTAAAACAAAATCCTTTTCCTGAGAACATTTCCCTCTGCGATGACCATATAATCTTATTAATCCATATTGCCTCGGTTCTTCTCCTTCACACATCTTGTATCTAACATGCATAAAATTTCCATGCTTATTTTTACATCTTTCAGTCACCACATATCTTAATATCATTTTGAATGATGTTTCCATTTAGTCCTAATTCATCTCTTTCCCGTTTTTTTTTTGTCCTTATTTCCATTTTTTATTCCATCTCAGCCCCCTGACTGTGTTGTAATTTTCTTCTTGTTCTTTTCCTGTGTCAAATTTTCTCTCTTCCCCTTCTTCACTTTCCAGTGCTGCATATCTGTAAAGCAATACTTTAACTTTTTAACACATATCCTGTCACATTCCCATCATCCATCGCCATACTAATTAAACTTCTTCATTTATTTCCCCTATTTCTCCACCAATGTCTTTAGTCTTGCACTAAGTGACACTTGTCCAGAAAAACAAAAACATGCTTCGAGTTGAACCCAATGCCTTACTGTTTCCTGTTTCCCATTCAGAGTTAAAACATTTGAAATATACTGCATGTTTCTCCAGTGTACATCCAGTATCACCCATACCTCCCACCTCTCCTCTGTCCAAATATAGCATTTTTAGTCTCATGCACCTTATTACAAACAAACAGAAAAAGTATTTAGCTCAAGTTCCTTTATGTCAGATGTTCTGAATTGCATATTTATTTTCTTCCTTAAATGTACTCCCAAGTTCTGAAAATGTACTTTTTCCATGGGGTACATTAGCTTTTTTTTTCATTTGATTCATACATTTTTTATGAAAATCAAGTTTCAAAAGTATTCCCACAAAAATCTTCTCTTCCTAAGTGTATTAGGGCACTTATTTCCTGTACTTCAAACTCCAATAGCAAAATAATGCTGTCCATAACCTCTCCCAGCTTGTGATTCGCCTTGGTACTCCAGCTTACATCCTCATCAGCATCTGGCTCATCTCAATCCATCATCTACATCACCACAGGAGTTCCCACATCTCCTTCCTTCAACTCTGTAGCAACAATCGCTTCTCTTACAGAATATGTTTGTGATATTTTAGCAGTCTGCAAAACTCCACTCTCAGCCTGCTTTCCCCTTTCCTTCTGCATCTTGGAAAAACTTTGGCCTCAGCAGCAGCAGCCCTCTGACACTACCTACTGGCCAAAAAATAGTAGAGTTGCTTTATTAGCATTTGTTTATTTTACTCCATTTGAAAAAACAAATTTAAATCAATTATTTGCACATTCATTATTTTACATTCATACTTAAAATGATTTGCAAGTTATCAACACAAAGAACTTGATTAAACAATTATGTTTCTTTCATTCTTCATTTCTGTTATATTTACTGCTTATCCCTATATCCCTTTTTCCATAACCATCTACTTATTTCAACTAATACATCATCTTCCATTTTCTTGTCATGTAACAAATCATGATGTCTTTTTCTCTACGACATCCATATTGTCACAAACAGTATTTCATCCCATTTATTACCATCACATTTCTTTACATTATCATACTTTCATGCAATATATTAATTTATGAATTGAAATCCTTTCCATCTGTATTCATTTTTAAACTTTTCCCCAGAGTCCTTTATTTTTTGCATTCCAAAAGAAAACAATCTTTTTTTTCTTTTTCACTACAGTCAACACATTTTCTTTCCTCCATCATCTTATATTTCACATTCTCTTTTATCGTTAACTTGAGTAAAAATCTCCCAAAAAAATCCTCTACTTAAAAACATTGTCATACTTTTTACTTTTGTCTTTTATTGCCTTTTTTCTTTTAATTCATTCCATGCATATACACACACAAAAATAATCTAAAATCATATCATGCAATTTTCTTTTTCCATCAACTTCACTTGCTTTTAACTTCCATAACTTCATTTTATTCTCAATTTTTTTCTTCCGTCCTGCCCTGTTTTCTTTTCCCTATTTTTACTTCCCATAAATTTGTATATTGTTCATATAATGTATTATCTATCATTTTTTGTTGTCATTCTTGTATCTTTCTCAGTTTCTTTCTCCTATATTAGTCACTCCACCATGTCACACCATCTCGCTTCATCTCCTTTCTTTGTTTCTGACTCGGTCATCAAATCCACCATGTCACACCATCTCGCTTCATCTCCTTTCTTTGTTTTTGACTCGGTCATCAAATCTGTCAGCACTTTTACATCCAGTCTTCCAATTTCCAGCTCTGGAACAGTTATTTTGTCTTCTTCGTTCCTTCCTTCAGTAAGTTTTCTCCTGCTGCTGTCTCCATCTCTGCTGCACTCTCCTCCATCTTGTTATTCCCAGAACTGCAGTAGCCGCTCTCCAGTGCCAGCTAACCACTCCAGAGAGTACTTTACTTCCTCCCCTTCAAAAACATAGGGGAAGTTCCCCATGCACTGACCAAATTTCCTTTCATCAGTTAAACTTCAACATTGGGTTATCCTGAAAATAGGCCACTAGAATAGTGGAGCAAACCCAGGCGACAAAGAATAGATGATAATATTACCACTTTTTTCCTGAGACTGTTCTAACCAAGGTGAATTCTGCCTTCACTATTCAAAGTTCACCGACATTTTAAGTCAAGGATAAAGCCTGATTAGCCCTTTGTTCTTTATGAAGTCCTGTATAGGTAAGAAAGCTACCATCCATCACTTTTTGAGGTTAGCCAACTGCATTATCTTTTGTTAGCTTAAATGTGGGAGAACATCCATTAGAACCAAGGGCTCATTGTACTAGAGCAGTAGCTATATTCATGGTCTTTTTCTCTTGTATAGTTTTGAATGGTGTTTGTGCTGCATCAACAATTTTTTTCCCTTAATATGTCTGCATGCAAAGCACTTCAAGCTGCTTTTATCTCCAAGCCCAGATCTTCTTTCAGAGTTAACCAGAATCAGAATCATATTTATTGGCCAAGTATGCATGCATACAAGGAATTTGACTCCAGTTTCATTGACTCTGCAAGTATGAATTACATAAATGCATAATACAGTTATTAAGAACAAGACAAATTACATAAATGCAACTATTAAGAACAAGAAAAAAGTACATATGCATGTAAGGTGCAAAATGCAACTCGGTGCAAGAAATACTGAAATAAACTCAGAAAGAAACAAGTATTAACAATATGTAAGCAGTACTGCAGAATCCTTGGAGGCTTGGGAAAAAGAATACAACAATCTTATAAGCTGAGTTAACTGTTTATGAACTTGATGGCCTGTGGAAAAAACTATTCTTATATCTGCTTGTCTTGGTGCATATTAATCTATAATGTCAGGCTGATGGTAATAGTTATAAAAGATGGTGGCCTGGATGTGAAGGGTCAATGATGATTTTTCTTACCCTTTTCATGACTCTGGAATAGTAGAGGTCCTGTAAGGAGGACAAACTAGTGCCAGTGATATTTTCGGCAGACCTGACTATTCGATGTAACTTATTTGTCATGATTAGACAGAGATCCAAACCATGCTGTTATGGATGAGCTAAGAAAAGACTCAATGACTGCTATATAGAACTGAATCAACCGTTCCTGTGGTAGGTTGATCTTCCTCAGCTGTCACAAAGTACATTCGCTGTTGTACCTTTTTTTTTTATGATGGACCCTACATTGGTCTCCCACGTCAAGTCCCATGAGATTATAGATCCCAAAAACTTGAAGGATTCTACAATTGTCACAGCAGTATTAAATATAAAGAGGGGATAATATTGTAGTAGCACTCCTAAAGAAATCTGTATTTAAATTTAAACCCAAGCCACAGGTTATACTAGATAACTAGTGACCTTGTTTACCTAGGAAGTTGAACCATATTTTGTTGAGAGAAAAAAAGGAAAAAATAATTTGGAGGTTGGCATCTCAAGTGCTTAGTTCCCTCAGTAGTAATCTTTATAGATTAAAATATTCCACAGCCTTTAAATAATAAAAAATAAGCATTATGTCATGTTGACACTTAAAGGCATCACACATGCCTGAATATTCACGAAGTACTGTATAGTACTGTTAAACGCGGAAGTTGAAAACAAATTAGCTAAGTGTAAATTGTGTCTTATTAGTTAAGGCATGTTCACTTTGATTTACTAAGTTGGTTAAATATGAATTTAAAATATTACTCATTTGTATACAGAAAAGTGAAGGAAAGGAAGCTGTCTCTATATCTGTAATTGGAAAGGAATCCTGTAAGGCTGAACGTGTTAAATTAAAAGTAAACTTATAGTACTACATTTTGCACAGAGGTGGACAGTAAATTAACCCTCGACTAACCAATTGCCCCAGCACATAAACCTTAGCTACCTCCTTACTAACATACCCCACCATGTAGGTGTCCAATGTAATCTGGAACAAAACTGGATTGGGTTGGGTTAAACTACTAGGCTTATAAAGATCCTGGTAGTTGTTAGCCTAGTACAAATCTTTTAATGACTGTTCTAGCAGAAATCATTGAAGGGATTTGTTTTTGTATTGTGTGTAACAGTTTCCCAGGTGTCATTTTCCAAACATCTCTCTGTAAATATTATTGTATTGATTCCCTATTAAAAATTGTGTTACTGTTTTTTGATACACAAGTGTCTTCTAAATTAGTTGCTGTGTGTATCAGAAGAGTTTTAATCTCACAGTGAAAAGACGATGTGTGTGTGCACACGTGTGTGATTGTCTGTGTGCACATGCGAGTGTGTGTGTGTGTGTGTGTGTGTGTGTGTGTGTGTGTGTGTGTGTGTGTGTGTGTGTGTGTGTGTGTGTGTGTGTATATCTCTCTCTGTAAATGCAAGAAAGAACCAGCAAAGGCAGAATCTTCACTACTTTATACCTTAAACCTCTTTCAGTGGAGGCTCATGCGCTATGTGCAGAAGATCACTTAAGGATATACGAGTATTTCTGCTTCATGGAGTTAGAAACTCTTGATTTTTGACTTTACTTTTTTTTTAACTCTTTACTGAGGCATGTAGCTGATGCACTGGTATGTCCTTAAGGGTTCTTTTGCAAGTATCACATAGGCCTGCACTACAGGAGTTGAGAGGTATTGCACAGTAAAGACTTTAGTTTTGCTGGGTCTTTCTTCTATTTTTACTAAATGATTTGTCTGTGTCACCTTTTTACCCTTTGGTTATGTGTTATTTGAGATATTTTGCAGTCACCCTAATGTTATTGACATCAGGCTTGTTCATCAGCTCTGTGTTTCTCAAGTATGGCCAAACAGTACATTTTTGCTGTAGTGATGAACTCAAAAAAGGATGATATGTGGCATATCTGCAGCTAGCTGGGTTTGGCTTTGTTGGCCTGAATGCACCAGTAAAATGTTTTAATCACAGATTGACATTCCTTTTCTCTTTTCAGTGGTTTTTACAGCATAATCAGTGCTCTGCCTTGTTTGGCTATCTCAGATCTTTACAGAGGGATATCTTTAGGCTGTTTTTATTAGTAAGTCTTTGTCCAAAAAAGTTAGTACATTGATATAGGTGGCCCATTTAGTTTAGATGGTTACCTCCTGTACGATTGAAGCATTCATTGTTGACTCACACTGCATCAAGCAGAAGCAGTTGACGAGGAATGCTGCCGACCTTCTGTTTCATAGAAAAGTTCAAACAGTGAAGCCAGTTGTGGGACTCCACACATATCTGCTGACTTCACAAGACCCAAATGTAGTGAAAGTTTTGAAACATGAGAATAAATCTAAGATGACTTCTCTAAAAAAGTACAGAAGAGGCAACACCACAGCACAACCAATGTATAAACGTAGATTTAATAAAGCCAAAATTCAGAACAGTGAGTGCTTTCACGTTTTAAAAATGTTTCATCAGACTTTCATACTGCATACATTCTTCATTTAATTTAAATAGTAACTTCATTAACGCAACTTCCAATCACTTAATAAAATTATGATATCACAAGCATCATCTCTCAAAATTCATCATGAAATGCTAAAAGCTACATAATTTAATTCACATTGTACATATAAAAATATAATAGAGCTATGTGTTAAAAATAAAATCAATATAAATAGACGAAGGTGCTTAATGTGCATACTTTCGGCACTACCTATCCAGAACTATTAACTAAATGGCAGAAACTAAACTTAGCTACCAGCTATGGTTAAATTAGGTTGTTAATTGAACAATACCAACTTACAGAAGTGCGCTGGTCACAGAGATTACATTTCTGCAAGGTGAATTGAGTTTGCTTTTGAATTCTACCGAGATGAATATGTTTATCAGAGACCTCACCACCAACTCAATGGTGCTTGAAAATAAACTACTACAGGATAAGAAGAAGAAGAAGCTGGAAAGGGATTTTAATAATTTCTGGAGGGGGAATGTGTTCTCCTGGCCCAGGGAGAACAGTAGCAACACCACAGCAAATATCCAAATGGCAGCACCACCTTTAGTAAATCATAGTAGGCCGGATGCTACCACTACGAAAATGATGATGTCGGCAACTGCTTCACGATCGGAAGAAGTGGTAGAGCAAGTGAATCAGGAGAGGAATGAGGGGCTCTCTACACATTCTAATGTGAGTGAATCATCCGTGAGATCGAAAATGATGGATGTTAGAAGGTAGGAGAACCAGGAGGCAATGGTCGTACATCTACCAGCTGTGGCACACTGTTCAACTGATGGCAATAGTTTTTGCCCTTTTCCGCTGCCAATCCAGCAGGCAGAGAGACAGATATGATCGCCACAAAACAGACTGAAGAAACGGAAGGCATCGGAGGAGAGGCACGAGTTCCAAAAGAAAGTGCTTCGTCCCATACAACGGACTTAGTTATAAATATATCCAGGTATGTGCTAACTAATAGTGAGAGGTCTTTATTGAACAAAGGCCTCTCATTCATACCAACAAGAAATACCGGTATAATGGATATCATTTTGGACATAAAAATGTTTACAAGGAACATTTGCTTGAAAATGTTATTTGGACAAACTAGTAATAATGATTATAATGCTTTCAGGAAACCTTCTACTTTTGTACCGTAAATGCATCCGTTATTGGTTGCGTTTGAAAAAGCATGTCAACATGATTTAATGCAGTTGTCTGTCACAAACTAGACCAGATTTTTTAATTTAAATGGTGGTGAATATGAAGCTTCAAAAAAAATTGCAAAACAATAATGAAATAATAGACAGGCTGATAAAGGTGGAGCTGTCGTTATATTAGATCATGAATTTTATATAGGAAAAATGCGAATGTTACTAACAGACAATGAGACGTATAAACCTTTAGACATGATATTATTAGATAGACGCATTAAAAATTGTGCACAGTGATTTGTATGACCTACTACTATGTGGAAAGATAGATATTGATTTATATAAATAGTTTTTGGTGGAAAAACCTGTGATTCTGGTTTTCAGGGGGCTACCCAAAGTCCATAAATGTTTGACAGACCCAGCGATGAGACCCATAGTCTCGGGAAGAGGTTGGCTCACTGAGCCCTTATCCATCTACCTAGAAAAACAATTTAGACCATAGTGGATAGTGTTGAATCAGTGGTTAACGATACACAACAGTGTTTGGAAGATTATGCCAACTACATATATTCTGAAGATGACATCAATAATGATTTATTAGTGACATTAGATGTAGTTTCCCTATTTACCTCCATACCAAAAACAACAGGTATGGATTATGTCAGGCTATTATTAATAGAAAAATGGGTCCCTAGGGACTCAATCATGAGATGTATGTTACTGTTAGACATTGTTTTACGTAATAATATGTTCATGCATGATGAGAAGTATTGCCTACAAAGCAAGGGGGTTGCCATGGGTACCCCATGTGTGAACTCATATGCCAACTTGGTGTTGGCATATTGGGAAAGCACTTATGTGATAGGAGATACAGAATTTAGTGACTATATTAAATACTACAAATGGTTTGTGGATGATATTTTTCTTGTATGGAAAAGAACCAGGCAACAACTGGATGATTTTGTCCTTTACATCAATGGGACCACTGATTTTTTATCTTTTGAGTACAGTAACTCTTATGAACATGTACACTTCTTAGATGTGCAGTTGACTAAGAAGGGAAATGGTATACATACAGATGTGTACAGAAAACCATGCTGGAAAAATAGTTTGTTACACCGTAACAGCATGCACCCTGCACATATTTATCCAAATATAATGAAGGGGCAAGCACTTAGAATATCAAGGCTGACTAGCCATGATGAAGCCTTTTATGATATACACAAGGTGTTGGCTGATCATTTTTCACAACGTGGATATCATGACAATGAGATAGAGAGGGCATTGAATGAGAATATGGTACAGAGGAGGAGGAAAGTGAGGCCATTGTTTCGTAGGAATAATGAAATGGCAAATAATGAAAATGAGAACGAAGAGATGAATTTGCAAGGGCATAATACGACTAGGGTAGTAATTCCGTTTACAAATAAGAATATGAGAGTTAAAGAAATAATAGATAAAAACTGGAAATTATTAAGCGTAGATGAAAAGATTTCAACAATAGTAGGAATGAGACCGAGCTACACATATAGGAACACTAAATCTTTAAAGAGATTGTTATGCTATGAGGATGCTAAGAACACGAAGGAAATATACTCTGACAGACAAGGGACATTTGCCTGCAGGAGCTGCAACCTGTATGTACTTGGTAGGTGATAAGTTTATCCATCCAAATACTGGACAGAAATATATCTTTAAACATTATGCTGATTGCAAAACAAGGGATTTAATATATCTGGCACAATGCCGGGTATGTAAATCCTTCTATGTGGGCATGACAAACAGGACACTTAGGGAAAGAGTCAGAGAACACATATATGCCATAAACAAAGAAGATGAAAGTAATGCATTGGCTAGGCATGTGATGACCCATGGCATGACACATAAATTTAGATTTAGAGCTTTAGAATTAATTTAAAAGACTGTTAGATTAGGTGGCATTAAAAACTACACAGAGGAACAAGAAAATAGCTGGATTATACATTTACAAGCCCATAGAATGGGTGGTTTAAATGACAAGATAACACTAAAGCTGTTCCTAGCAGCAAGGTCCTATGCACACTAAGCACCTTCATCTCTTTATATTGATTTTATTTCTATCTTTATTTTTAACACATAGCTCTGTTATATTTTTATATCTACATTGTGAATTAAATTATGTAGCTTTTAGAGTTTCATGATGAATTTTTAGAGATAATTGATGCTTGTGATGTTATAATTAATTTTATTAAGTGAATGGAAGTTGCGTTAATGAAGTTACTATTTAAATTAAATGACGAATGTATGCAGTATGAAAGTCTGATTAAACGTTTTTAAGACGTGAAAGTGCTCACTGTTCTGAATTTTGGCTTTATTAAATCTACGTTTATACATTGATTTTGCTGTGGTGTTGCCTCTTCTGTACATTTTTGGATTTATGCATTGCTTCTGAGAGGCACTTTGTCCAGGACTGTCGTCTTTTATTTTTTTATTTATTTATTTTTTTAAGATGACTTTTCTGCTTAATCCAGCAGAAGCATTTCGGCATCAAGCAGGAATGGAAATCAAACCAAAAGTAGATAAAAATCAGGCATCTACTGAATGTGCCAAAAAGCAAAAAAAAAAGAATATAAGGTGAAGAACTAGATGAGAAAGCAAGAAATACAGAAAATGCATAAATATAATTCCAAGTATAGAAAACTTCTGGAAGAACCTCATGTTGATCAGGAATGAATGCAGGAATGGTTAAGGAGAGGCAAATTCAAACCAAGTGATGAAAGGTTAATATTGGCAGCCCAAGATAGTGGGCTACGTACACTCTGGTTTACAAAATCCATTGAACATATAGGAGAAACAGACAAATGTAGGTTTTGTAAAACCAAATTTGAAACAGTCGCACACCTTGTTGCTGGTTGTGACATACTAATGACAGAAGGACTGTATACAGAAAGGCATAATAATGTGGCAAGACTGTTGCACTGGGAATTGTACAAACATTATGGTATTGAAGTGGCTGAAAAGCACTGAAAACATGAGCTATAAAGCATCATTGAAAATGAAGTTTATATCACGTGGAATCACCCATTACCAATGGTTCAAAGGATAGATGCTAGAAAATAGGATATAGTGGTCCATGAAAAGAAGACAAAAGTAGCACTGATCATTGAAATCACCACACCCAGTGACTACAGTGTCTTGCATACAGAGAGAGACAAAGTCATAAAATATCAGGATCTGCAGGCAGAAATGTCAGGAATTTGGAAGAAAGATACCCAGAGAGTTCCAGTAGTAGTAGGAGCAACTTGTCTTATAAAAAAGAATCTGCAATCATATTTACCAGTACATGTAATCCTGTACGAATTGCAGAAGGAGTCATTACTGCGCACATTGTGAGTGCTGCGAAGAGCACTTTTGGCTGATATCAAAGATTGAAACAATACTAATTTCATGAACTTTAATCATACTATGACTTAGGAATGGAGTCCACGCCTGTCATGGTGGTAGAAACCCAAAAGATTTGGAGAAATTAAAAGGCTGAAGCCATATATCTGCTCAAACATTGGTAAGAATAAAAATAGAAAAAAGTTTGTGTCTTGTACATTAAAGGCCACTTGTATTAGTCTTTGTTGTAAAACAAATGGTCTGCAGATTTCAACCCCTGTCCGAGTCCTGCTTTGTTGGCATTGGAGTGAACACTGTCTGATTCCTACATTGCCAATGCTCGATTTTGGAATGATCATAATATTCAGTGGTTAAATGGTAAAACCAAAAGGAGAGAAACCTAGTCTTGAATCCCAATGTCCTTCACAGTGTATCATTACTTCATCCACTACTGCAGCAAGCTGTTAATAGGGTTCTTCAATAATCACGAAATTCTGCTTGAAAATGCAGTCTCCACATCATGCATATAATTGTACTTTGTGAGTTCTTTCCGGTGTTTATGCATGTTGATAAACTTAACGGTTGCTAACATTCATTGTGAAACACTTTTGGTCACTAAAATATGAGTCAACAATGAATGCTTTGATGAAACATAGGTACCTGGTTTAAATAAGTATCTATGGGTCCTCTGTGTATGAAAAGGTTGTCCTGCTTGATGGTTCTGTATCTTGGGAGTCAGTGTTATAAGAAAAAAAAAAACACCACCTTTCTGTTACCATTTTGTAATAGGAGACCAAATATCCATAATTGTACCTTATGCATGTTCTCTGCTTCTTCATACTTGTCTTTCAACTTTTTATTTTATTTCATAAGAAATTCTGTGATGTGAAGTTGTTAAATCTCGCCGTTTATTCTCAGTGATGGGGTTCGGAGCCGATCCTCGACTCTGACATGGCCAATAGCAAAGTTCAAAGTTTGCCAGTAGCTCAAGACCAAGCCCCTTATCCCACAATGCACTGCTGGAATTACCCCAGATCTAGTTTGTTGTGGCAAGAGAGATCTCGGTGATCCAGCTAGCTCGGATCATTTGTGGAAAAAATTTTAATAATAGAATCAGTAGTTTCTGATAGGTAATGCCCTGTTGGCTTAGTTGTTTAGTGTGGGCCTTTTAGCCCTATTTAGAGTTAATAATCACTATTTTCTTCTAGTCAGGTTTTTTCTCAGTGGGCCTGTTTAGCCCTGTATTTGTAATTTATAGTTTAACTCTGTCATAGTGCCCGGTGTGGGCTTAGTTGCTTTCCTTAGTTAGTGTGGGCCCTTAAAAAGAAAGGAAGGACTTCACTCTATTAGTTTCAGTATACTGTTTTTTGTATTGTACTATTTTGTATGTCGGATGACAAGGAAAAGTCCCATCCTAAATCGGGATTCAAGAAATGCCCAGATTGTGGGCAGAAAATGTCCGTCACTGACGGACACATTCAATGTGTTTACTGTCTGGGGGCTAAACACCTCCAAGACACTTGCAGCATTTGCCATTCCTTTTCTTCAAGAGTCCTCTTGGAGAGAAGGAAGAAGCTAATTGACAGGGGATTACTGCATCATTCCTTTTCTGAGGTGTTGAGTAGCCAGAAAGGTGCTAGCATTTCTTCCAAATCCTCCAAATCTTCAAAATCTTCGGATCCCAAAGTTGCAAAAAAGGCAAGAACTTCAGAGGGTACAGGGTCATCAGTTCCATAGACCTCGGAACTGAGTGTCCCTTTGATTCGGAGCCAGCTCCCAGTCTTGGAGCTGGTCTCTGAGGTTCCCTCTTCTCCTCTGCTCCAGTTAGCACCTTCGGTGCATTCATCTAAGTCTTCAGTCAGCCTTTTGGATTTGGACATGGATCGGCTAGTGCAGAAGCTTTTACAGGCACCAGGACTTGCCAAATTGTTGTCGGCCCTGACCAGCTCTTCGGTGCCAAAGACCATTGAACCGGATTTGTCTACTCCTCCTCCGAGCCATACTGGACCCTCGGAGCTGAAGGAACCTGAACCGATGGTTGTCGAACCCTTGGAGCCGATACCCGCACCGGTGTTATCGGCTCCATCTACTCTGATATCCCTGATGCCGACCGAGGACTCTGGAAGCCGATGCTGTCCTATCGGGTCCTGGGAAGATAGTCGGACCGATTTGTCGGTGCCAACTCTTCCTCTCAGGGCTTTGGCTCGGATGAGCTCGGCCCCCTACCTTGGGCTCAGAACCCATGGTTTCAGTCCGGGAGGATCGGACGGTCCTTTCGGGTCCGTCTACCCCTTCTCGTCGGAGCCATGGTGCCTTTGATGCTATGAGGAGAGTCCTGTCTCCCAAAACGTCAGCATCGGTTCGGCCTTCCCTCTCCCCTCAAGCTCCTGTGTCTGCTTCTTCGTCTACCAGTCCCCCTAAGTGTAGAGACCCTGAGCCTCAAGTACCCCCACAGGGCGTCCCCTGCTCTTCTGAGACCTCCCCAGATCCCCCCACTGAGGAGGCGCCCAGGAAGAGACTGTGCAAGAGGAGACACTTAGACTCCCCACAGGAGTCGTTGACATCTGACACGGACATGAATGAGTCAGAAAGGGTCCCCTTGATCCCCCTCTGAGGATATCTCCTTTGCGGAGATATTAGAGATCCTTAGTCAGAGGGGCGATTGCCAGTCCAAGACTCCTACTGAGGACAAGTCCATGCTCTTGAAGGCTTTTGGGTCTCAACCTTCCACTTCTTGGGTGTCTCCGCCTTACGACGAGCTCATGGAACTGATCTTTCGTAAGGCGTGGGAGTTACCAGAGGTCATGTAACCTGTCCCTCGCAAGCCAAATAAATTCATGTCTGCCCCAGTGGACAAGCCATTTTTGACCAAGGGTGTGCCTGTTGATGTCATGGTGGTAGCTGCAGCCACCAAAAAAGAAGTGTCTGAAACATCCTCATCTATCCATCCTCCTAACAGAGATTCTAGGATCATGGATAGATATGGGAAACGCATGTTTAGTTCAGTGACTTTTTCTCTGCGATCACTGAACTGCTTAACCCATTTTACGAGACTACAAAGAGATCTCCTGAAAGAGCTAGGAGATACTTTCCAGGGTACGGTAGCTGCAGGGGTTGCCAACAAAAGTCAACACACAGCTCGCTACCCTAAACTCAGTTGTAAACTCGTCCATCCGTCTCATATCTTATGCAGCTGATGGTTCAAGTAGAGTCGCTAGTTCAGGCATTGCTCTCCGAAGACAAGCCTGGATGCGTCTCTGTTGCTTTGCGGAACCCTTTAAGTCTTCTTTTATCAACACCCCATTCGACGGCTCATCACTGTTTGGGCCTAAAGTAAAGGAAACTTTAACCAGGTGTGAGCAGGAAGGCAAGACCTTATCTGCCGTTGGAGTCCATTTTTCTACCCCTACTCGGCCCTACCGCAAGGGCCCTAGAGGAGGGAAAATGTGGTTCCGAAAAGCACAGGGAGCCTTTCAGGACACACGTGGAGAAACCCCCTCTAGAGGCAGAAGACGGGGTTATAACAGAAGACGCCGCCCCCGCAGCAGAGGGCGTCCGCAGCAACAGGGTGACAGGGGTGAGTTCTCTGGTCAACCCTGCCAGTGCCCCTGAAAGGGTGCCCCGGCTGTTCGGCTCTGGAGGCAGTCGGGGGTCACTTGTCTTTGTACCCAAAAGCCTGGCTAAACATAACATCAGATACATGGGTACAAAGCATCATTTCCAGAGGATATTTCATACCGTTCTCTTCCCCTCCTATTCCTGTAAACAGAATCCCAGATGTTCCACCCATTCTCAGGGAACAAGCAATCGTAGAGGTCCACATATTGCTAGAAAAAAAGAGTCATCCAACCAATCCCAGCAGACCAAGTTGGATTCAGAACTTACTCAAGATTCTTTTTGGTACCAAAGAAAACAGGGGACTGGAGACCTATCTTGGACCTCAGCAGACTCAACCAGTTCGTAAAGAAAGAGAAGTTCCGAATGGTCGCGGTTCAGTCCATTCTTCCCTTTCTAGGGAAAGGCTTTTGGATGTGCTCCATAGATCTCAAGGACTTGTACTATCACATAAAGATGAACAGACGCTCCAGAGATCACATGCGTTTCTGGCTGGGAGCCAATCATTACCAGTTCCGAGCCCTGCCCTTTGGTCTCACTACAACCCCCAGAGTGTTCACCAAATGCATGGCAGTGGTCACGGCTCACCTGAGGCGTCTAGGATTCCAGGTGTTTCCATACCTACATGAATGGCTCCTCACCGCTACCACCAGGCATCAATTGATTCAGGCAACACAATACACTCTGACACTCTGCCATCAATTAGGCATTTCAGTCAACTTCGAAAAGTCTGCCTTATCGCCATCACAGCTTACCGTTTTTACAGGAGCAGAGTTAGATACCTCAACTACCATTCTACGTCTTCCAATCGAAAGAGTCTCACTTCTCCGCCAACACATCAGCTCACTGGTGTCAAAGAACAAAGCTACAGCAGTAGAGGTCTTTAAGGTGCTAGGTTTGATAGCAGCAGCAATCCTGGCTATACCACTCGCAAGGATGCATATGCAAATTCTTCAATAGCTCCTCTTTGCTCAGTGGTCTTACCAGAAACTACCGATGCACCACATGATTCTCGTCACGGATTCTTGCAAGAGAGACCTTCGGTAGTGGTTGACGTCTCCATGTCACAATCGGAAGACCCTTTGCCCCCCCCCCCCAGTAGCCACTGTGTCCATGGACGCTTCCCTGATAGGGTGGGGGGGCATTTTCAGGGAAAGACTGCCCAAGGCACATGGACGGATCAAGAGTCACATCTGCATATCAATGTTCTAGAGTTGACAGCGGTACTTCTGGCGTTGCAGTACTTTCAGGACTCTCTTCCTCTAGGAACTATTGCAATTCACACGGACAAAATGTCTAGTCTGGTACTTGAGCAAGCAAGGTGGAACCAAGTCTTACCCCCTTTGTCGAGAAGCCCTCAGGGTCTGGAAATGGGCTGTGTCGTCCCAGCGTTTTCTGTTAGCAGCGCACATCCCGGGGAAATCCAACGTGATAACGGACAAGCTAAGCAGGGCAATATTGCTCCCTCACAAGTGGTCTCTTAAACAACAGGTTGCGGAGTTGTTTTTCCGCAAATGGGGCCAGCCTTGCTGCAACCTCTTTTCCAGCCACATCAATTCAAAATGCAGAAGCTACTTTGCCCTAATACCATGTCTGGGGTATCCCACAAGAGATGCTCTCTTATACGATTGGCCCCCGGGTCTCCTTTATGCATTGCCACCCTTCCCATTGATACCCAGATTTTTACAGAAAGCAAAATCACTGGGAAGGACTGTTATCCTCATAGCCCCCTACTGGCCTTGACAGATTTGGTTCCCGTTTCTCCACCATCACCTGTTGGAAGATCCATGGATCCTGGACCCAGTTCTGGACCTTCTGACGCACCCGTCAGGGGATCTCCATCCTTCCCTGCAGTCCCTGAAACTGACTGCTTGGCTAATCCATTTCCCCTAATTGCCAGGCTTCATTTGATTTCAGAAGATACAAGACAAATTCTCTTGTCTTCTCACAAGCCATCCACCAGGAAATTATACTGCAGTAAGTGGAAAAGGTTCTCAATTTGGGCCAACACACAGAAAATTGACCCTTTCCGAGCTCCGCTATCATCCATTTTAGAATTTTTGACAAAGATTTTTAAGGCAGGGGCAGCAACTGCTACAGTTAGCTGCAATCTCAAATTTCCACGTTGGATTTGGTGGCTTGAATGTTATGGGCCATAAATTATCTAAAACTTTTCTTAAAGGTGTTCTTCAAATGAGACATCCTGTCAAAATTCCTTATTCTCCCTGGAATTTGAACTTTATGCTGTCTCAAATTATTCTCCCCCCTTTTGAACCAGCATCTTCTTGTGATCTCAAATATTTATCCTGGAAAACTGTTTTTCTAGTGGCCATTACGTCTGCCTGCAGAGTGTCAGAACTCCAAGCATTATCTGTCAGACCACCTTACATGATTTTCCATGCTGATAGAGTATCTCTCAGAACAAACCCCTCATTTTTTCCTAAAGTCTGTTCTGAATCCAATATCAATCACGTCATTGAGCTGCCAGTCTTTTTTCCCAACCACTCTAACAAATTGGAATACATGCTGCACAAACTTGATTTGTACAGACAACTCAGATTTTATCTTGACAGAACTAAGGATATTAGAAAATCAGATCAACTTTTTGTATCCTTTTCAGAAGCCAGAAAAGGTAATCCAGTGGCTAAAACAACTTTATCTAAATGGTTATCAGATTGTATATCCTTTGTTTATGCGAATGCTAGCATGCCATTGGCACACAAACCTAAGGCTCATTCTACCAGAGCCGTTTCTACAGCTTTTGCCTTTCAAGCTAAATTGCCCCTTGACAATATTTGTGCTGCAGCCACTTGGTCTAAGCCTCATACCTTTATCACACATTACAAAGTAGATAAGGCTTCCAGGGACAGGTTTTCCTTTGGTTCCACGGTACTGAAAAACGTACTTCCGTGAGCCACCCAAGATTGAGGGTGCTAGGGACGCTACCCATCAGTGAGAATAAACGGCGAGATTTAACAACTTCACATAAAGAAGTTATGTACTTACCATAACGTTCCATGTGAGTTGTTTATCTCACCTTTATTCTCACGTCCCTCCCTCCTTCCCCTCCTGGCTGACAGTTGACTTAGAGGTTAGTACCATTCTGGTTATTCAATACTTCTTCTTCCCTTTCGGGAAGTGCTTCATTGTAGAAATAAATAAAAGGGTATATATACTCGCAGCAAACAAGATCTGAGGTAATTCCAGCAGTGCATTGTGGGATAAGGGGCTTGGTCTCGAGCTACTGGCAAACCTTGAGCTTTGCTATCGGTCGTGTCGGAGCCGAGGATTATCTCCAAACCCCATCAGTGAGAATAAAGGCGAGATAAACAACTCACATGGAACATTATGGTAAGTACATAACTTCTTTTTCACCCCTTCTACCTTGTGTCTTCCTTCCATGTCCAATAGTGTTGGTCTGGTCTGGTTATGCTACTGGATAGATGCCCTAAAAAGTTCTTTTTGTTGGGTTAGATGTTCCTGTGTACTGTCCATCGTATCTTGAAGTTCTTCCATGTTGTAGTGTAATTCCTTTTAATAGGTAATTACTTGATCTGTTGTTGTCTTTCCTGTCCATTCCTCGACGTATGGGTCTTCGAATCTTGAGTCAGATCTGACTTTGGCCACTTTCAAGTTTGAATCCGGTGCTCAGGCTCCTCCCTTATCCATAATTCCCTGTATTGAGCCAGCTTCCTCAGACCTCATTTACCTCCTTAACCATTGGAAAGATTTGTTGCTGCTCAGCAGTGGGATAACTTTGTTTTTATAAGTGTGTGTGTGTGTGTGTGTGTGTGTGTGTATATATATATATATATATATGTATATATATATATATATATATATATATATATATATATATGTGTGTGTGTGTGTGTACATATATATATATATATATATATATATATATATATATATGTCCTTCAAGGATGCATCTGCAGTCATAACAAATGGGTTGTCCTGTCGTCAGGCAGCCCTTCGGTCGGCCGGATTCCAAAGTCTGGGTTTGGCCTCGGCTGGTGTCGCACTTCACCCGACGTCATCTCTGCTGGTCTTTGGGTATAAAGGCATCAGCCGACGCCATTTTCCCCAGTCTTTCTTGCCGCGTGGCGCCCGAAGCAGAAGCTGTTCGCAAGTGCCGGTCGGTCAGATCCAGAGATTCCTACTACCGAATACTACTTCGAAGACTTCTAAAAAGCTAAGTACCCCGTTGGGGACTCTTTCTTGCCTCAGCCGATGTCAGAAAAAGTAAATAAGTGTTTAACTTGTGGGAAACAAATACCTCATAAAGATTTCCACTCTTACTGCTTACCTTGTTTAGGCCCAGACCACGACGTAGCAGCCTGTTTAGCCTGTGCTTCCTTCAACCGACGAACGCTTAGGCGTCGGTCGGAGTTTGCTGAACAGTTTTTCGGCTCAGATTTTGCATACATTATGCCGTCGGATCCTCCGACTACTCAAATTGTTAAAAAACGCAAAGAAAAAGACCGACACTCGCGGTCCGCGGTTTCGGCCGAAACCACGGTTAAGCAAACCGCGAGTGTCTCGGTTTCAGCCGAAACCGAGCAAACGGGTCAATCTTCAGCCAAATCCATGACTACTACCGAGGCTCCTGCTACCCTAGTTGAATCGGCCTCTGAAGTTTTGCCTTCTAATGTGGTTCCTATTGAATTATCAGACACCATCCCTTTGGATGTCTCTACCCCAGCACGTGGTGCTGCTAGGCCTCCTGCAACCATGTCTATTAAGGCCTTTGCCAGGGCTAAAGCAGCCAAAACTGCTAAATCAGTGCCTGTTAAGCCCCCCTCACACAGGCCCAGTTCCAGTTCACAAATGCTTACTCTGGCAGAGGATCTCATCTCTTTAATTAGGGGATCCCAATCTCACCCAGACAGGGCCTGTCAGCCTCCAGAAAAGAGACCTAGAGCAGAGCCCCCAGAGCCAGTGTCCTCTGATGATTCTTCGGATGACTCAGACATTACAGACCATCCAGAGGCTCCTTTTTCTACTTATGAAGATTCCGATGCTGAAGAATCTATTCCATCTGCCTCTCCACCAGAGGAATTTTCCTTTGGAAACCTTACATGCCATGAGAGAACAATTCCAATGGCAGGGACAAGATTTCTCAGATTCAAGAAAAAGGCTTAGGACCTTTCTACACTTACCACAACATAGGCCCTTAGCTATACCTCCAGTTCTGCCTGTTGTGGATGATGCATTTAATGATGTTTGCACTGCTCCTGATACTTTACCTCCAGCCCCTGCCAAACCAGATAGGTTTTACAGGGTACCAGACACTCATCACCACCTATACAAGCCCCCACTTGCAGATCCTGAGACTATCTCCCAGGGGCCTAAGGCAGTAGCTTCGACCTCAGCAAAAAACCCTCTCCCTTCTGAAGGGGAATCCAGGTCCTTAGAGAGATGGGGGAAAAAAGTTTACACCTCCGCTACTCTCTCAGCTAGAGCTTTGAACTGTCAGTTTCATATGATCCAATACCAAGAGTTTATGCTTGATCAGTTAACTAAGAAACTGTCCTCTGATGACTCCTTAGATAAGAAATATGTTTTAGAAATGGTGAATAACATTCAGCAGGTTAGTAACCATTCTTTAAAATGTGGCTATGATGCACTGGAGGCTTCATTTAGATCAGCCATGACTGGCACAGTTATAAGAAGGCATGCATGGTTGAAAGAACAGGTCTTGCCGGATCATGTTAAAGCAAAGCTGTTAGATGCTCCTATGGATAAGGCCAGTCTATTTGGTACTCTTGCTCAGCAAGTAATGAAGAAAATGGAAGAGAAGGCAAAATCTGTACAAACAGTTAAGGATTTCTTACAGGTTCAGCCCCCAAGGTTTAGCAGGAACTGGCCTCCCAAAAATTGGTCCTTTCCAGACTCCTCAAAATCTCAGAGAGGCAGGAATAGGCGTTCCAGAGGCAGAAATCAATCCAGAGGAGGTGCCTACAGAGGACGCCAGTGGCAAGGCAATAACCAGCGAGGCACATACACAACCACTGCCACTGCAACAGGACAATCACAGTGACTTGGCTCTGACACCGCCTACCAGGGAACAAATAGCAGCACCTTTAGGCGGAAAGTTAGCCTTATTTTCAAAAATTGGCACTATATCACAAAAGACAAGTGGATTTTGCAGACCATAGACCAAGGCTACAGGTTTCACTTCCACACCTTACCAGTAAAAAGAGGAATGCCAAACCTACCCCCAAATCAAAAAACAGAAGCTCTAAAGCAGATAGCTCAATTAACAAAGATGAGAGCTGTGGAAAGAGTACCACTAACAGAACAGGGCAAAGGATTCTACTCCAGACTCTTCCTAGTACCAAGAAAAGAGAAAAATTGGAGACCTATTCTCGATCTGTCCGTCTTAAATACAGTCATCATTGTCCCAAAATTCAAAATGCTGACCCTACAGCAACTTCTTCCCATGCTGGGCAAGGAGTGTTGGCTGGTAACTCTAGATCTCAAGGAGGCATACCTGCACGTCCCCATACGACCAAATTGCAGAAGATACCTCAGATTTCTTGCAGGATCAGAGCATTATCAATTCTCAGCATTGCCCTTTGGCTTATCTACTGCGCCCAGAGTATTCACAAAATGCCTGGCATCAGTAATCGCTCATTGCAGGCTACAGGGAATCCAAATTTATCCATACCTGGACGACTGCCTGATACAAGCGGACAACAAAAGCAAGCTGACAAAAGACTTACAAAGAGTCATTTGCTTACTACAAGCCCTGGGATACACAGTCAATTTAAAAAAGTCAAGACTGATACCATCCCAAACAAGAACATTCTTGGGTGCGGAATTGGACACAGTAAAACAGATGGCATTCCTAACTGCAGAAAAGCAAGAACAACTCCCTCTTTACTTCTTGGCATTAACAAAGCAGAACAAACTAACAGCAAGAAAAGTACTGCAGGCCTTGGGCTTCATGGCATCATGCATAATCCTGGTTCCCCATGCCAGACTGCATATGAGAAAGCTACAGTGGTACCTAAAGAATTTATGGTCTCAACACAGGCACAGCTTAGAAACCGAAGTCCCACTAATCCCATGCCTGAAACAAGAGTTCCTATGGTGGGCTCAAGCATGCCAGTCAAACCAAGGCTTGCCCTTCCACAACTTTCAAGCAAGCCAAACCATCACAACGGACGCCTCAGACCTAGGCTGGGGGGCACACATGCTGGACAAATGCATACAAGGATTATGGACTCCACACCAGCTGCACCTGCACATAAATCAAAAAGAAATGCTGGCAGTAAAACTAGCAATCCAGAATTTCAGACCATTCCTCAAAGAAGGCCATTTAATGATAAGGACAGACAACACCACAGTCATGTGGTACATCAACAAACAGGGAGGCACTCATTCATACCCTCTATGCAGAATGACTCTGGACATTTGGAATATGGCTCTGAGCTACAACATCCAGTTACAGGCAATATTTGTACCGGGAAAAGAAAACACCCTAGCAGACATGTTAAGCAGAACTACCTCCAATGCTCACGAATGGATGCTACACCCGGACATCTTCAAGGCCATCATAAAGAAATGGGAAATGCCACAAATAGACCGATTCACATCCCCACTCAATCACCAGCTCAAAAAATTCTGCACAAGGACATACCACCCACTTGCATGGAAGGTGGACTCTCTATCCTTCAGTTGGAAAGGCCTGACAGCATATGCATTCCCACCTCTTCCTTTGATGCACAAGGTACTACTGAAAATCAAAGAGGAACGTCCAAGGATAATTCTGATAGCTCCAGATTGGCCAAGACAACACTGGTATCCATTGCTGAGGAGCATGTCTCGGGGGAGAACGTGGACACTACCCCTGATGCCTTTGATGTTAACTCAGAACAACTACAACATCATGCATCCAAACCTAAAAACTCTGCAACTGACTGCCTGGAACATCACATAACAGCAACTAACCCAGATTTATCCCAAAGGGTTAAAGACATTATCCTTGAAGCCCACAGACCTTCAACAAGAAGGAACTATGCAGGAAAATGGAAAAGGTTTGTCATTTGGAGTACTGAAAGAGGAAAAGATGTGTCAAAGATAGATATTGCTAACATCCTGGAGTACTTGGCAGAGCTTCTCCATACAGGCCTGTCCTATTCCTCCATCAAGATACATGCATCAGCTATTTCTGCAGAATACAGCTTGATCCCCTGTCTTCTCACATCCTCTACTCAGGCAGTTCCTCAGAGGAATCAAGAATGTAAAACCTCCTAGGAAACCACCATTACCAGCATGGGACTTGAACTTTGTGCTAGAAAAATTGACACTCCCTCCATTTGAACCAGCAGCAACAGCAGATCTTCAACACCTTTCATGGAAAACTGCTTTCCTACTGGCAATTACTTCAGCAAGAAGGGTTTCGGAACTACAGGCCTTAATGGCAGTACAACCCTTCCTAATCTTCCATCAAGATAGAGAGTCCATGAGAACTAATCCTACATTTATGCCTAAGGTGGTATCCAGAGTGTCTCTAAACCAGACAATCCACCTACCTACCTTCTTTCCCAATCCACAGAACAGGGGGGAAAGACTGCTGCATACCTTGGATGTACATAGACAGTTACGCTACTACCTGGACAGAACCAAAGGTAACAGAAAAACTGACCAGCTTTTAGTAGCCTATGCAACAGGAAGGGAAGGAAAAGCAATTTCCAAACAGACAATCTCCAAATGGATAGGAAATTGCATAAGATTCTGTTACTCCTACCATGGAAAACCAATTCCACAGAACATAAGACCTCACTCTACAAGGGCTACAGCCACTACCACAGCTTTCTTACGAGGAGTGGCAACCAAGGACATTATTGAGGCGGCTACTTGGACCTCCGTGCATACATTTGCCAAGCATTATAACTTACCTCTATACTCTAGATCCCGAGCAGGTTTTGCCACTGCTGTATTGCAAGGGATCCTAACTACACCATAATTCTTCTTCCTCCTCCCTAGTGTGGCTATGGTATTCTACCCATTTGTTATGACTGCAGATGCATCCTTGAAGGACATAGTACAGTTTTGTACCTACCATAAATGTAGATGTCCGAACAGGATAGCATCTGCAGTCAGGATTACCCACCCTCCTTCCCTCTGTGGTATTCCTAGGGTATTTACCCTCCTAATAGCTAGCTGGGGGGGGATCTCTTATGGTGTATTTGTTTGTATATATGTACATACATGCTTATTTTTTGTGTTTGCCTACCTTTTTTTGGAAACATTGGCATTTACCCAAAATTTAGCTTTCCAAGAAGGCAACTGGCATCTGGGGCAAGAAACACTGAGGAAAATGGCGTCGGCTGATGCCTTTATACCCGAAGACCAGCAGAGATGACGTCGGGTGAAGTGCGACACCAGCCGAGGCCAGACCCAGACTTTGGAATCCGGCCGACCGAAGGGCTGCCTGACGACAGGACAACTCATTTGTTATGACTGCAGATGCTATCCTGTTCGGACATCTACATTTATGGTAGGTACAAAACTGTACTATATAGATATATATATATATATATATATATATATATATATATATATATATATATATGGGTCTACCTGACAACACCGACACATCACAACAAAGACAACGAAATCACCGACACCACATAACCGACAGTTCACAAACACGAAACCTCACATGCCCGACAACGAAATCACTGACACCACATAACCGACAGTTCACAAACACGAAACCTCACATGCCCAACACACCATAATAACGACAATCAACAAACAAAACAAATCCCCTGTCCAAAAAGCACACACACAACACAAGCACACCAAAATCCTTACAAACCCACACTAAACCTCACATACACAACTATCTACAACCTTAACCCAAACCCTAACCCTAAGGTCCATCACTATCGCACACTTACCTAACCCGCACCCTAACCCTAACTCACTTAACCCGCCCCTAACCCAAAGACTATCACTACCGCACACTTACCTAACCCGCGCCCTAACCCTAACTCACTTAACCCACCCCTAACCCAAAGACTATCACTACCGCACACTTACCTAACCCGCGCCCTAACCCTAACTCACTTAACCCACCCCTATCCCTACAGACCGTCAATATCGCACACTTACCTTACCTGCACCCTAACGTCCGTCACTACCGCATACTTACACAGCCTTTTCCCATGTCGGTGTTCTCAGCATCGGTCTTCTCAGTTGTCGATCTTCTGGCGTCGGTGTTCTCAGTGTCGGCGTTCTGAGCTGTCGACATTGTCAGGTGGACCCATATATATATATATATATATATATATATATATATATATATATATATATATAAAACTTTCACTAAGGATTGTTCTTTTTCCCCTTTATCCTCTGCTTCTCCCCTAATCTCTTTTCTTCTTTGGCATTGGACCTTTTTCCTTTTCCATTAATTAAAAAAAATGTTAACACCAATATACTACTTTATAGTTAGTATTACTGTTGAAATTAGGCATTATAGGTTTTGATAGCTGACAGCTTTTCTCTGTCTGCTTGTCCTCAATCTTGTCCCCCGCCCCCCGGATGTTGGACAAACAGTCTGGTTTTAAAAAGTACATGGCTTGTGCCTACAAGTTACCAAACTTTGATTTGCACAATAAATGTGTGTATTGTTTAGGCCTCTCACATTTGAATGCCTTCTGATTCTTTTGTGAAGCCTTTGGCCAATAGGCCTCTCTTAAAAGATGAAACAAGTTAATTTTGAAAGGGCTTCTCCCAGACCTTGGGGAAGAGAACACTCTTTCAGTTTCTTCAAAACCTTCCTCTTCTCTTTCAAAGAAGTCAGCTGGAAGGCAAAATCAAAAAAAGGAAAAGGAAAAACTGAAACCTCGAGGAAGAGGTCTCCAGACAGTTTATCTTCCCGATCTGGCTTCTAAAGTCTAAACTTTTGGAGCCAGAACTTTTCTGAGATCCGATACTCATCGGATCCAGCACTCCTCCATGATTTTCACCGGAGCCTTTGTCTCCTATGCTCCATTCACCAATCATATAGGAAAAGTAGTACCATCATTACAGACCCCCTCTGCTGCTTCATCCTTCCAGTCAGTCAGATCTTCTAAGAGCCTTACTGAATCAGATTTGGACAAGATGATGAGGAAATTTCTTTGGACCTATATCCAGTTGGTTGTCTTTCTGGCTGCAGCTTCCAGCTGAACCAAGAGAAAGGCTTCTTCCCTACATTCACTAATTGCTCCTTCTCTGATACAGCCTTTCAGATTGGAGCCCTTGGATCCAACCTCCACCCAGGGCAGGTCCACATCAGAGTCTAGTCTTTGTTCCTCAGTGCCATAGAGTTCTTTGGTTTGGTTGTTTCCAACTGCTTCGGAGCCTTCTGTGTCTTAGAGCTGTTCCTCCCTCTAGGAGCCACAGCATTAGACAGTTCCACTCCGATGTCAGCCTTTTGTCTGAGGCATGCAGTATCCTGGGATGAGCCTCTTTTTGGGGACCTTTGTTCCCAGGGCTCCACTCCCTGGACCCATATCAAGTTTAGCTTTCAAGAGCATACTGTCTTATTCCAGAGAGTAGACTACACCCTCGAGTTTGGATCTGTCTCTCCCACAAAGCATCTCCCAGGGTTCGAGCCCTACTTTTTCTGCATCATTGGAACTGCCAGTGACCAAAAGTCTTGCACTGGTTCCTGTGGGGAAACCCCCGCAGCTTCTGTGTCCTCCCCAGAGCATCCCACTGAGGAGGTGCATGGGGAGCATACATGCAAAACAAGGCAGCTGGATACCTCTCAGGAGTTTGTTACCACTGATACTGACTTTGATGAAGAAGAAGGTTCTCTCAGATCCCCCCTTGAGGATGTTTCATTCAGAGAAGTCCTTGAACTGCTTAAACCGAAATGGGGATGGTCCTTAAAACTGTTTTTTGCCAGAAAAGTCAGTTTTTAGCAACACTTTTGGTTTTGACCCTTCACCTTGGATGGTTCTGCCCAAGGATGAGATGATAAACTTTATCTCTAAACAGGTGAGCTGGACACAGCTGAACCCATCCCTAGGAAACCAGATAAGTTCCTCGTCACCCCAAAGATAGTCCCCATTGGAGCAAGGGTCCAGCCTTGAAGTATATTTTAGTAGCTGCAGCCACCAAAAAGAAACAAGCAGAAGAAAGACCCTCTGTTCATCCACTGAACAGGAACTCTTGTGTGTTGTATAGATTTAGAAAGTGAGTCTGTGCCTCATACACTTTCTGGGTGAGGGCATTGAATTATTTGGCACATTACACTCTTTCAGAGAGATTTGACCAAGGAAATTTCCAAATCCCTCCAAGGGACATTGCCTGCAGATCAAACAAAGTCCATTAATGTGCAGCCAACTACCTACCCTCCAGTCCTTGTCTAATGTCACTATACACCTTGCCTCCAGTGGCACAGAAGTTGCATCTAGAGCAACTCGCACAGGCATATCCATTGAGACCTGTTTCGATGAGGCTGTGTGACTTCACAGAACATTTTAAGATGTCCTTTGTGAATGCTCCTTATGACAGATCAACACTGTTTGGTCCTAGAGTGAAGGACACAATCTCTAGAAGTGAAACAGAAGATAAATCCCTTTCTGCCATAGAGATCAAATTTTCCACTCCTCAAAGGGTCTTTTCCAGGAATCAAAAACCTCTTATAATTGATGCTGCCGTAGGGGCAGAAGTGGTCCACAAAATCAAGTCTTCAAAGGTCTTTTCTCTGAGAAACCTTTTCAGCGCTTCTGAACAGTTGCCTAACTGCTGCACTCTGGAGGCACTCGGGGGGGTCACTTATCCTTGTATCCAACAACCTGGACTTCCATCACTAAAGACAAATGGATGCAGAGGATAATAACCAGAGACTGCTTCATTCCTTTCCATGCATCCTCCCCACCTTAGCCCCAGAAAGACTTCGGACAGCAGACGCTTTAGAGATAAGGAAGCTTGTAAACAATTGAGTCATCCAGAAAGTCCCACCATACCAAAGAGGATCTGGTACTCGAGGTTCTTTTAAATGCCAAATAAAAAGTGGAAGATAAGGCCAGTTCTGAACCTAAGTTATTTGAACTGTTTTGTAAGAAAAACAAAATTACAGATGGAGAGAGAGAATGACTGGATGTGCTCGATAGAGCTTCAGTATGTGTACTACCACATAAAGATGTACAGATGCTACAGGAAGTACCTTCATTTCTGGCTGGGAGCCAGCCATTTTCAGTTCAGAGCCATGGCCTTCAGTTTCACCATAGCCCCCCAGGTGTAAACCCAGATGTATGGCAATAGTAGCAGCTCACCTCTGACTGCATGGGTTCCAGGTCATGTTAGTCATATTGATCACTGCTGCAGTAGCTTTAGCTGTATGGGTTATATCCTGCCAAGGATAAAACAGCCAGTCAGCTTCCAAATATTCAGAGAACCTTCTCTGCTCCAGAACTGTCAAGCAGCTCAAGGTAAGATGACCAAAAGACAAATTTGGGTGTGAAACCCTTTAGAGGTTTACTGTCACCAAAGAGTGTGCTTCTCTGAGTCTTTCAAGGATTGACAGTAAGCTTTGCTTTCCTTTGCTGGGCAGATAGATTCCGTCTGGGGCAAAACTTCCACTTTCTTAATTATGCTGATGTTTATTTCTTTCCTCTTAGGAAGGTTATTTTAGAGCTGGGAATGTTGTGTTTTAACTGGCTGTTTCTAGACCATAACATACTTTTAAACACAGCAATTAACTGGTATTGTTTACTGGCAATTGCTGCTTGTCTTTCCTGGGAAAGAGGCAACATTTTCAACTTGACCATGGAACAAACTACTGGGCCCATGGTCAGTCCTTCTCCCAGCCACAAAAAGAAAAGGTTAAGCAAACAACCTTTGTCATCGCAGCTTTCTAGCAATTTGCCTCAGCTGCAGGTGATGAGTCTGTTGTGGCCATTTGTTGTACCTCAGACCACTCTTCTTTTACCCTGAATCCCTCTGGCATAGCACCTACAGCCACTATCGACCGGGGATTAGCCACATCCTCTGCAGCTGTTGGAGTTCCCTAATTTGGGCAAGTCCTGGGAGTGGGAACAGGGAAAGTTTCCCTGTTGTGTCAAAATGCTGTGCCCATCTGTGGGGAAGCAGCTGCTATCATTAGTAACATGGTTGTCCCATTTTTCCTGTCAAAAAGAAGCCAAAAACATATATATATATATATATATATATATATATATATATATATATATACTCTTCCTCAAATTTCTTTGAGGAGGAGTAATTTACTGTTTCTTGCTCAGGATTTAATTTGGGCTATTTTTCCTTCTTGTAAAGTAGTTTCTGGTAACAGAAAGAGAGATTCCTGTTTTCTTGAAGAGATTCAAGATTCTGAATCTCTATGGGCAGATGCAGGGATGGACACAGTTTTTTTCCTCAGATTTCTGATTCAGACTCCGAGGAGTGCTCAATGTCTGTCTCTCCCTGTGTGGATTTCTGTTTCTCTGAAACTGTTGCTAGAATGTGCCAGTGTTTACAATGGAAGAACACCGAAGTTTCTCAGTTCCTCAGAAAATACTGTGAGTTGTTACGTAAGGAATTTCCAGAACCCAAACCCATTCCTCTTGTTTTGTCTGTTTTAGCGAATGTGTGTGTTGCTGCCTACAGTTTTCTTGATAGTCAACCAGCTGCTCCTAAAAAGGCAGATAGGATGTATAATGTTCCTCAGTCTCTTAAATTTTTGTGCACTATTCCCAAACCTGACCCAGCAGCTATTGCTTTAGCTGATCCCACTGCTGGTAAGCACTTAGTTAATTCCAGTCCTGCTCTTTCTGATAAGGATGGGAAAAGTATTGCTAGCTGTGGGCAAAACTGCATACTTGTCAGGCTCTTGTTAAAGTTTGTTTTGACAAATTGTGAAAGTATGAGAAATGTTTTATCTGCAGCTTTTCTTATGATGAAAAATCTGCTTTAAATAACTGTTTTTTTCCACTGCACAGGTCTCTTCTCTTTGTTTGCACTGTGCTTATGACTCTGTTGATATTACCAGTGCCCCTAGCCCTGGGAGAACTGTTTTAAGGAGGTGTTCATGGTTGCATTCTCAGGACTTCTTTGATGATGATAAAAATGAGATTTTAAATTCCCCCTTAGAGAGAGATTTAATGTTTGGCCCATCAGATGCAAAGGTGATCAAAAAGTGCGATAAAAGGGGCAAAAGCTGATCCAAGGAATTTCCAAGTTTTTCAACCCTCCTTTTCTAAATTGTCCAATGGATTATGTCTCCTCATTCAGTTTTGGCAAAAAGCAAAATACATTGTTTAAACAAAATTCAGGTAAACATACGTTTAAGAGGAAATGTCAAGAGAGTTCCAAAAAGGAGTGTGTTCAAAAAACCTTATGACCCTGTTCCCACAATTGTCTTTTTCTTCCAGAAAGTCTGAATTTCCATTTCTCTGTTTGGCAACAGATTACTTCAGACAAATGAATTCTGAAAATCATTCATCAAGTTTACAGATGGCAGTGGGAGGAACTTCTTTCTTCCCAGGGGGTCATTCCTCATCCTCCTGATAAGACTCTCTTGTTTACACCTGTTCTTCATCACATTCTGTCCCAGGCAGTGATAGAACCAGTTCCTCCTTCTCAGGTGGGGAAGGGTTTTTATTCAGGGACTTCCCTAGTGCCAAAGAAAGAAAATGCTTGGTGACCACTTCTGAATCTTTCTTTCCTAAACCTGTTTGTTATAGTGCCCAGATTCAAAATGATGTCTCTTCACAACCTTTTGCCTCTTCTTCCTCTTTCAAGTTTCCTGGTAATACCAAAATGTGCTTATCACACCCCTATTCATCCAGACTTTGGAAGTTTCTTAAGATTCTGTGTGTCTAAATCACATTATCATTTCTCTACTTTACCCTTTGGATTGTCCACTGCACTAAGAGTGTTAAAGTGTTTAATTCCAATCGTAGATCAGTGAAGGCTACAGGATATACACATTTTTCCATATTTAGACAACTTGCTTATCTTTGCAGAGTCTTCTTCAAAGTGTCAGCAATCTCTCTAGTGGATGAGATCTCTCTTACAAAAGTTGGGATTCCAAGAGAGCATTCAAAAGTCTTCCTTGCCTCCCTCACACAGGATTGTGTTCCTGGAATGTGAGACACCTCAGTTCAAAGAGTTTTTCTTCCCCAGTAAAAAATCGATCTTTATTTACATGTCTAAGGTTTTCCGCTCAGAATTTGGTCACTGCAAGGGAATATTTCAGGATTTTGGGTCTCTTGGCATCTATGAACGTGCTGACTGAAATCACTGTTGTAGTATTGCTGACATATGGATTGTCACATCTGATGTCTGGGCAGGGTACCAAAGCTTTACCTTCCCTAGGTCATATGTCCGATGCATGGCCACGCCTCAGCTTGTGTGTGTTGAGGTATAAAGACAGATGTACAAGCGTGGTTCCTCAGGCTATTTTGCCCCCAGCCCAAACACAGGTCATGCATCAGTTGGACTGTTCATTGTTTGGTTTTGGTATCATTGCTTCATTTCCATGTGGCTCCTGAGGCCTTGCAGACTGCCAGTACATCCAAGGAACTACATGTTATTTCAGTAGGATCGCATAGTGTCCCTCAAATTCTAGTTAGAGAAGAAATCCCAGAATGTCTGATAGGGGTCAGACATGGTTTTGATCCTCCACCTCTTATCCAGGTGGACGTCATGCCTGAAAAGAAAAAGCAGAAGACTTATTATGTGGTCTCCCCCTCAACAGCTAGAGAGAAGGAGTGGGTCTCTGCAACCACAGGCTACATTTCTTAAACCTACTCTGGTTTACTCTTCTTCTAATGAGGAGTAGGACTATGACTCTGACCATTCTGTGGGCTATTCGTCTCAGCTACATTTTCTAAAATCTCTTCAAATGAAGGGGACTCCCTATCACCAGATTCTCCTATAGAGGAAGCCTCTTATGGGGAGACTGTACAGAGCATGATGAAACACTTTTATTGGCAATCCACACAAATTTCTGATGTTCAGAAGGGGTACTATACCCTCTTGGAGATGAGTACCCATGCCCCTTCCCCAGTCCCTCCTGTGCTTGAGGCTTTCCAGGACAGTTTTCAGTCCACCTCTTCTGCACCTGATTCTCAACTTCCAGCTCCTAAGAGACCAGTCCAGGTTTTCAAGGTCCTTGATGATCTGATATATCCATATAAGAACCTTGTGGCAGAGCCTTCTGCAGTATCTCTCTCTCCCTTCAGATAAGCCCTCCAACCTGCTGCCAATGCTAATGCCCTACCCACTAATAAAGGCAGTAGGGTTACAGATAAATGGGGGAAGAAAGTTTGCACCTCTGCTACCCTTGCCTTAAGGGCTATATTTTTACCAGAATCAAATGACAAAGTATTTGATTTCTGTTCTTAACTCCTTAAACAAAGTTATCTTGGATCCTCCTACAGTAGACTCTAATCAACAGATGAAGAGCTTCCTTTCACAGGCCCTCAGATTGCCAGACACAGCATTAAATGCAGTTACAAAGCTGTGGATGCTTCTTCTAGGACAGCTGCCATGAGATCTGTTGTCTGTAGATATGTATGGCTTCAGGCAGCCTATGCCTGAGGACTTCAAATTAAAGATTCTAGATTCACCCTTGGACAAAGACTTACTGCTTGGCCCTCAGGCAGCCTTTTTGTTCATAAAACACTTCAAGACCAAGGTAAGACCATGAAATACTGCAGACAGATCCTACTCTTCTCAGTCCCTAGATACCATAGGAACTACTCAGCTAAATCGTTCATTAGAAAGGATCCAAGGACAGCCCAAAAGCAAAGGGAAGCACCCAGGAAAAATACTCTGAAAAATCTCAAAGGGAACCTCCAGCTGGTAGGCCATCCTTAGGAGTTAAAAACATGTGACTACTCCTGCAGCATCCCTCTCCTTTTTCCCAACCCCAGTATCTCTCTTTCTCAAAGGTTGTCACTCTCCCTGGCCAGGTGGGAAGCTATTACCAGACAAGTTGGGTCCTCTCCATCGTCAGGGAAGGTAATGACATGTCTTGGGAAGGCAGTCTCCCACTGAGAGGCATCCCACACTGCCTTCTGAAAATCAAATATCCTTCCTACCCCCATTATTCAAGACCTCTTTAGTTAGGGTACCATCGGCCTAGTACAAAAAGAATTAACAGGAAAAGTGTTTTATTGCAGGAGTTTCCAAGTCTGAAGAAAAGGGCAGTGCAGACCTACCCTAGACCTGTCCACCCTAAACACTTACCTGAAGGTACCATATTTCAAAATGTTCTCTCTTCACACTCTTCTTTCATCCTCCCACAGGGCTACATAGTGTCATTAGATCTCAAGGATGCCAACCTATACATTCCCATTCGTCCTTCTTGCAGGAGATTATTCAGCTTTTCCTCTGATACCTCACATTTTCAGTTTACTGCTAAGCCTTTTATCTTTACAGCCTCAAGAGTGTTCACAAAGTGCCTAGCACCTGAGTAGCTTTCTGTTGCAATCAAGGGATTCAGACATTTCCCTTACTTGGACGACCACCTGATCCAGGATATCCCCCCAGGGATTCTTCAGCATCTTCAATTCACCCACTACATTCTGATGGGTCTGGGTTTTACTATAAACTACCAAAAATCACACATGGTCCATACACAGGACCTGGTGTTTCTGGTATGCATGTTGGACGCCAAGAGAATACATGCCTTCCTGCCTCAATAAAAGGTTCTCAGTCTATCCAATTACTTCCAGGATCTCTTCTCTGCAACCCATTGTTCTGCAAGGGAGATGCTAAGATTTTGGGATTTATGGCTGCAGCTATCCCTATGCTTTCCCTGGCCAGACTCCACATGAGGAAAATTCAGTGGTACCTGAAGCCTCTGTGTGGAACGACACTTTCACCATGTAGACACCTTGATTTCCCCTCCTTCCTTGATTCAAGAAGGAGATTATGTTGTGGAAAGGATAGGTCTTTCATACCTTCTCATCTTCAACAGGTTCACTTGGATGCTTCGGACAAGGCTTTGGGGGGGTGGGGGTTGGACAGGATCAAACAGAGTGCAGTGGAAATGACAGCCCCAGTTCCTGAAAGAGCACATCAGTCTGAAAGAGATGAGGGTTCTTTGCATTCTGTTAAGATTTTTGTCCACCTTTGTAAACCAGGACCCCTGCAAGTGTGGCTCCAGTTATGGCTATTGGAGCTTTTCTCCTTAGGTCTTCACTCAACATGGGCCTTTGGCTCCAGTTGGACTAACCTGATTAACAAATGTCAAATAAATAAAGTATACACAGACAACACCACAGTCATGTAGTACATGCACAGAGAGGCACCAGGTCTTACCAACTTTGTGGGTTAGCACAGGAGGCTCAGAATGTAGCAGCACAAGTGAACATCACATTCACAGACAGACACACATACATCCCCTGTCATGGCAGTGTGCTAGCAAACTGCTTAAGTCACTTCATGAAGGACCCCCACAAACAGACCTTGAATAGAGAGGTCTTCCACAACATAACACTTTGGTGTAGCACTCTTCAAATTGACCTCTTTGCTTTGTCAAGCAACCATCAGTTCCCCTAGTTCAGAACCAGGCACCCTTGTCCCACAGCCTTGGAGGACAGATATCTTTTCTTTGCAGTGGACAGGGATGTTCCTCTATGCTTTCCATCCTCTGCCTCTCCTTCCAAGAATACTTCCCAAAGCACAGATGAAGACACCTAGACTCCTTTTAATAACTCCATTCTGTCCAAGGCAAATTGGATCCCAGTGTTATTTCACCTAGCTAAAGGAAATTGTGGGAGGATTCTTCTACATCTGGCCCTGATTACTCAGCAAAAATGACTGCTGCTCCACCCAAATCTAATATCCCTTAGCCTAACCCTATGGATGATAGGGTTTTAATCCCCCAAAGACATCTCTCCTCTGAAGAAGTGGTACAAGTCCTTCAACAGGCTATGAAACCTGCTATCAGAAAATCTTAAATGGATAAGTGGAAAAGGTTTTCCTTCTGGTGATGCTAGCATAGTCAGGACCCATTCTTAGCACAGGTCCTTACGGTACTGCAATATCTCTGTGAGATTCTTCGATCAGACTTAGCCTACTCACCCATAAATGCTCATTTGTCTGCTGTCAATGTCTACCTCGCTGTTAGCCCCAGTCTTATGGCTGGACTGGAGGTCAAACTTTTCCTTAGGGGAGTTCTGCATATTAATCCCCCCCCCCAAGGAAACCCATATCTTCTGCTTAGGATCTTAATTTTGTGCTAGAAAATCTTACTGTGCTTTCCTTTGCACAAGATTCTCTGAAATTCTGTACTTTGAAATCTATCCTGCTCTTGGTCCTCAACTTGGCCAGGAGGGTTTCTTAGCTGCAAGCTCTCATGGCCATTCCTCATTTTCTCATTTTTCACAGAGGCAGGATGACTCTCAGGGCTAACCCACCTTTATGCCTAAAGTAGTGAGTGAACTGTCTCTCAATCAGGCAATTCACCTTCTAACCTTCTTTCTGAATCCCCAAAACAGGGAGGGAAAGGATATTACATTCTCTGAACATTCACAGATAGCACAGATCGCTGTGTATCTCACAAAAATTGAGCAGCTGTTTGTGTCCTTTATGACCTCTAAGCTGTCAGTCACCAAATAAACTATTGCAGCCTGGATTTCAAAGGCTATTACATTCTGCTACTCACACCACAGTAAGACTTTACCATCCTGCCCTAAAGCATATTCCACTAGGGCAGTCACTTCCACAGGAGCTTTTCACAAAGGGATAGACTGTGCAGGTCTGTTATGGAGGCAGCTACTTGGTCCTTTGTACACACCTTTACAAAACACTACAAAACTGATGCTTTTTCCAAGTCCAGGACGGCCTTTGTCAGGTCAGTCCTGCCTGTAGTGTTGGACAATACTTGTTCTATCTAACTGCCCTTCTTTCATCCATTAGCTGTGGGAGTCACCTATTATATTAGGAATACTGCAACAGTGATTTCAGTCAGGACATAGTACAGTTATATAAGAACTTAGTGTAACAGTAGATGTCCTCCTGATCACTATTGCTGTATTCCATCCCCTGTCTATCCCTTCTTCTTTTACTCACATCCATCTTCAGCTGTCTTTCCTCGTCTGCTCTATCTTTGGTTCTCTTACATAGGTTGGGGGGGCTTTCTTACCCCATTTGAACTACACCCCTCCTAGCTGATCAGTCTCCTCTCTCAGTAGTCTTCAGGCTTGGAGATGGTCTGAGGATCCATGGTCATATGCCTGTTTTTGTACCTCAATGCATATGAGCTGAGTTCATGCATCAGTCGTATGACTCAGGGAAGGTAAAGCCTTGGTACCTCAGCTGGACATCAATGGTGACAATCCATATGTCAGGAATACTGCAGTACTGATCAGTAGGACATGTACTGTTATGGTAAGCTCTTACACAGCTGTACTTTAACGTAATACTCCTGGAAAGACTCCACATGAGAAGGATACAGCAGCATCTAAAATCTCTGGTTTCAGCATCAACACCATTCATCATTACAAATCCCAGTGCTGAGGTTTGTCAGAGAAATGTTTTGGTAAAGACAACAGATATCCTTAAATCCAGGTCTCGCTTCCTCCCTGCTCCAAAGCAGTCAGTCACCACAGATGCTTCGGACTTTGCTTGGGGAGCAGTTTCAGGAGGGATAAAAGTGCAGGGGGTGTGGAACACCATGGACTGACACAAGCATCAAGGAGATGCTTGCCTACATCAAGGCTTTCAACTCTGTGACCCACCTTTGGTCCCCGGGACGTCTTCAGGTGGGTACAGACAGTACTGCGGTCATGTGGTACATCAGCATGCAAGGGGAGCCAGGTCGTACCCCCTTTGCAGACTGGTCATGTTAGATTGGGATATAGCTTCACAGCCCAGTCTCTCTCTGTAGGCATCCTGTATACCATCAAAGAAAAATTGTGTGGCAGACAAGCTGATCAGGACTGGGGCAGACCCTCATGAATGGAAACTAGATCATGGGATCTTCCAGGATTCCTGTGGGGAGTTCCTCAAGTACATCTCACTGCCTTCTCTGTAAACAATCAACTGGCAAGATTGTGTTCCAGGACTCCATGCAAGAAGGCCTGGAAAAAAGATACCTTTTCTTTTCTTTGGACAGGAATGTTCCTTCATGCTGTTCTACCCTTTCCACTAATATCCAGGGTACTTCTGAAGATTCAGAATGAATCCCCCAAGATCATTCTGGTGACTCCTTTCTGGCCCAGGCAGCTGTGTTTTTCCCTTCCTTTGAAAATGGCCAGGGTCAGTTACCCCAAGCTTACACATAGACTGGATCAACTCACACAAGAACAGGAGTGTTTGTTGCACCCTGACAGCAATTGTCTTTGATTAACTCCCTAGATGATAGGGTCTTAAGTCCTTTTAGGCACCTGTTTACTGAAGACAGAGGCAAGAAAGCCTGCTACTAGAAAATCATATATTAACAAATGGAAAAGGTTTTAAAGTTGGTGCCAGCAACATAACCAGCACCCATTCAGGGCTAGTTTTAATCTGGTTTTACAATATTTGTATGAGTTACTATCTTAAGGCCTTTCTTGTTCCCCTGTCAAGATTAATTTAACGACTATTTAAGTATGTCTGCCCATGGATCATCCTTCAATGCAGTCTCATGTCAAAATGTTTTTGAAAGAGGTTTTGAATAAGAGGCCTCCAAGAAAACCAGTAGCCCCTCCTTGAGATCTTAATTTTGTGTTAGAAAATCTAACACTTACTCCATTTGAACTAGTTAACCTGGCTGACTTGATGTTCTTAACATGGAAAACAATTTTACTGTTTGCTCTGACTTCTACAAGAATGGTATCTGAGTTGCAAGCTGATATGGTGAGTCAGCCTTATCTCATTTCCCATAGGAACAGGGTTTCTTTGAGAGCTAATCCTCCTTTTATGCCTAAAGTGATGTCCAAGTTTACTTTAAGCCAAACTATCCTTCTCCCCATTTTCTGTCATGAGCCTAAAACTGAGGAAGAAAGGACACTCCATACCTTGGATGTCCACAGACAACTCGGGTACTATCTTGACAGAGCTAAATCTTTCAGATCAGTTGATGTCCCTCTGTACCACTGTTGCAGTATTCTTTACCTAAGAGATCTCCTGCCAGGGATAGCCCAATGTCCAGCCAATATACCAAAGACTTCAGTATAACATATGCTCCCCATACAAGACATAGGGCATAAATGTGACATACAACTCACACATAGAGAACTTCTTTGCTGCGAGTCTGAATGCACTGTTGAACATCTGTCTGAACACCCTTCTGCTGTGCTGGTTACCAAGCCATGTTTTCAGATAAGTGCCCCGTTGGCTTGTTGTTTCTTTCTTTCTTTTGTATTTTTTTTTTTTTTGTTTTTGTGTTCATGTCATCCAGAAAGGGAAAATGTTAGTGTGGGAGGCAGATTCCCCATAAAAACCATTATGACCACTGACTTTTTGTTTGGGTGCTTCCCACAGTCATACGCAGTACTCCATCTGCCAGGCATTTTGTGCCTGAGACACTTTATAGTCATGTCTCCTTGTCCATATACCTGGTGAACCAGTGTCTTAAGTTGTTGGCTCAGGGTGCTGTGGTGGAATCCTCTCATCCAGAGGGCCATCCATCTGCCATGAAGAAGGCCAAAAAGTTTAGGTCTGATCCATCTGCTGTCCAGCCTCCCCCAGGTATCGTTTTTGAGGCTGGTGAAAGTCCGGAAGACCATCCAGTGGTTGCTTCCGATTCTTCTGCAGCAACTCCATCAGAGGCTGGCATGGATCCAGCTTCTCACACATCCTGAGCAGCTTTTCAAAAGTCTGTATGTGACACTGAGGAAGAACCTCAGCTGATTATATCGAAGGACCAAGGAAGATTCCTCAGATCTTAGTTAGAGAGGAGATTTCTACAACCATTATTGATTTGTGCCACAGGTCTGACCCTATGAGGGTGTTTCAAGTGGATATCCCACAGAAAAAGAAATAAAAAGCAAAGCATATGTCCCCTGTTGTCAAGGATCTCCAACGTGAATGGCAGGATTTCATTAAGGTTTAATGCTTTGATGGTCTTGAAGCCTCCTCAGGCTTTCTCTGTTCTTGCTCCTCATTGGTCTTCCACTCCACTCAAGAAGCCTAATGAATTGGGATTCCACGGATGATGACCTGGACTCAGGGGAAGAATTTTTGGCTCACTCTTCTCAAATCCCTTCCTCCTTGGAATACTTTTCAAAGGAGGAGGACTCCATAAGTCCAGATTGCCTCCTGGAGGAGGTCTCCTTTGGGGATACCATTGCCCGTATGATGGATTATTTTAAGTGGGATTGTTCTCAAGTCTGTGAGATTCAGAAAAAGATATTATGCTCCTACAGATGAAATCTCCCTAACCATTTGCTGCTCCTTCTGTTCTGGCTGCCCTTCTGGATAATTTCTTGGCAGCGTCTGTAGCCCCTGACTCTAAGCCCCTACACCTAAGAAGCCAGATAGATTCTATAAAGTGCCTGAGGAATGCAGATTTCTTTATAAATGCCCTTCTGCTGATCCTTCTGTAGTGTCAGTCTCCTCTGACGATCCACCCAAGTTATTGCACTCTACCAAACTGCTGCCTTCTGATAAGGATAGTAGGGCTATGGAAAGGCTGGGCAAGAAAGTTTACATTGCTGCCACTTTCTCCATTAAGGCTATCAGCTACCAGACTCATATGACCAAGTATGTTTTGACTGTCTTTTCTCAGGTTTCTAAGGTAGTTTCTGACCTTCCTGACTCTAAGGAGAAAGCCTTGTCCTGCTGGGCTGTACTTTTCAAGTTGCCTGCCATCAAATGCAGCTATGATGCAGCTGATGGCTCTTCCTGGGCTACTGCTTTTGATTCAGTCATGATATATTATTCTTAGCTTTGTCTTCAGGCTTTACCTGATGACATTAGGGCCAAACCTTTGGATGCTCCTCTGGATAATAAAAATCATTTTGGATCTGCTACTGCTGCACTTTTCAAGTCTCTCCAGGACAAGGACAAAGCCTTGCAGGAGATGAAACATATTTTTGTTTCTCCTATTGCCAAATTTCAGAGGAATTATCCCTCTAAGTCTGCTTTTGTTCATAGGCAGTCTTGCCCTCCTTCTAAGGGCAAGAAAGGTTCTAGGCATGTAACTCCTGCTAAGTCTTCTGAGACTCTTGCCACCCAGAATCCTGCTTTTCGGTACAGAATTTTTTTCTGTTTGACAATTTGCTTACTCTTTCCCTCAGGAAATGTTCCCTTGTCTCCCTGTCACTCTCTTTCTCTTCCAAAATTGTCTATGAATTACTTCAAACTTTAAGGTTCTGTCCATTATCTGTCAGGGATATTCCATGGTTTGGAAGTCCCTTCCTCCCTTTTCAGGCATTCCTCAGCCTCCTTGGGAACAGCTTTCTCTTTTCCCAGTGGTTCTTAACTCTCTTTTGGCACAGGGCACCATTCATGCCATGCCTCCTGCTGAAGTAGGGAAGGGGTTTTATTCCAGGATGTTTTTGGTCCTACAAAAAGAGGGCACATGGAAACCAGTTCTGGATCAATCCAGGCTGAACACCTTCTTCAAGGTTCCTTCCTGTTGGATGTTATCTCTGCAGACATTTTTTTCTTCTTCTTCTACCACAGGTCCTCTTAGTATCTCTGGATCTCGAGGATGCCTACCTTCACATCCCCATCCATCCCCTCTTCAGGAAATGTTTGTTTCTTTGCTTGTTCCTTGCATTTGGAGTTCTCTGCTTTGCCCTTTGGCCTCTTTACCTCCCCAAGGGTATTCACCAAATGTCTCCCTCCTGTCATTGCCTTTTGCAGGGTGTGAGGAATTCAGTTATTTCCCTACCTAGATGATCAGATTATTCAAGCTCCTTCCCCCTGTTGTCTGCTTCAGGATCTCAGGTTTACTACTTCCCTGCTACAGAGTCTGAGGTTAAACATAATCTTCTAGAAATCAGTTCTGATACCTTCCCAGCATCAGTTTTCCTTGGATTTAGAATTCAGATAGTTCCGATGCTGGTATCTCTGCCTGCCCCCAAGGTTGTGTCTCTGATTGCCTTTTTCCAATCTCTTCTTCCTCTGGCATCTGTCACTGCCAGGGAATTTCTTAGAGATCTCTGGTTCATGACCTCCACCATTCCTATGCTCCCTCTCACCAGAAGCCATATGAGAAAGCTTCAGATTTACCTCAAGTGCATGTGGCTTCAGCATTGCCATCCTCAGGACTTCCTGGTACCTTTCATTCCCTGTCTCATGCTCAAGCTTCTTTGGTGGACTCATCAATTTTCACTTAACCTGCGGCTTCCTTTTCAAGTTCCAGTTCTAACTGTGGAGCTCTTTTTACAGACACCTCAGAAAGGGAGGTTGGGTGCCTCCTATGGACCTCCTTATGGTTCAGGGTCTCTGTCGTCCTCATCACAGGTCAAATTATATCAGTGTAAAGGAGATGAGGGCTTTGCTTCTGGCTGTTCAGGCTTTTCATCCCAGGCTCCTAAAAGATTTCATAGACAATACCACAGTGATGTGGTATGTCAACAAGTAAGTGGGCACAAGGTCCTGTCTTCTTTTCAGACTAACTTTTCAGATCTGAGATCTAGCTATCCAGTATCAAGTGACTCTTCTGGCAGTTTACATTCCCTCAGAGCACAATCTAGTTGCAGACTCCTTGTGCTGGTCCAGCACGCAAGCTCGCGAATAAGTGCGTCACAGAGGTGTGTTCCTGGACATTGCCTATCGGTGGAGTATTCCTCAGGTAGATCTTTTTGCCTCCACTATGAACAGACAACTTTTTCTATTCTGTTCCAGAGTTCCAAGTCCTCTGGCTTGGAAGTTGGATACCCTGTCTTTTCCTTCGAAGGGGATGTTTCCTTATGTCATCCTCCCCATCCTGTGTTACCCCTAGTCTTGCACAAGATCAGTCAGGACTCTCCCAAAATCTTGTAGTGGCTCTCTTTTGGGCCAGACAGCATTGGTTCCCTCTTCTTTGTCATTTGGCCAGGGGCAGTCACCACAAATTTTCTCACCATATGGATCTCCTCACACAAGACATGGGATGTCTTATCCATCCATCCTCAAGTGTCCACTCTTCAATTGTTGCTGTGGGTGATAGAGTTTTGATCCCTTTCAGGCACGTGTTTTTTGAGAATTTGCTTCAGTTTCTGCCGGAGGCCAGGAAACCCACCACCAGGATAATCATATATGTCAGAATGGAGCAATTTTCTGTCTGGTGCCTCTCTCATCATGAGAATCCCCTATCTGTGGAGGTTCCTGTGGTTCTTTTTTTATTTAGTCAAAGTTAACTTTATTGTCATTTAGAACTGCACATGTGTAGCCTAAACAAAATTCCGTGCATCAGCTCAATTCTTGAGATTACAAAGGAAAGTGAAACAACACATACAAGTAGAGGAATAAACATAACTAACAAATACAGTACTACTCCCAATACACACAAGGAAGAACAGAGACATTTACCAACACTCATATACAAAAAGAATAGCCTCCTATGAGTTAAATTAACTACCCTATTTAAAGTAAAATAAAACACACTACAGATTGAAATGCCTAAGTTATCTGTCTAGTATTGCACTTGAGTGAGGTAATACTGACTATGGATATAATAAATATTGCACTTACTTGGAATATATGCAAGTATGTATTGCACAAATAAATAAAAATTTACTTATTATGTGTCCAGACCCCCCCGGGACTAGTGCCCGAGTATAGAAGTCTAATCATCGTATGGTAGAAACTGTTACTGAATGTTGTAGTCCTGCAGTGGATGCTGCGATATCTCCTGCCCCATGCCAGATGCTTTAACAGTCCATGCACAGGATGTGCATTGTCCTGTATTATTTTGGTAGCCTTTCAGATGCTTCTTGCAGAATAAAGATGCATCGATGGAAGACTGGAACCTGTTACCTCCTCTGCAAGCCTCACCATTCTTTGTAGCGTATTCCTTTCTGAAACTGTGCAGCTTCCAAACCACACTGTGAAGATGCTCTCTATTGCACCTCTATAGAAGGTGGCAAGAATATGAGGAGGACGCTTACCTTTTTTCAGCCTTCTTAAAAAGTGGAGGTGTTGGTGCACTTTCTTGAGCATTTGGCTGGTGTTTCCCAACCACGAGAGATCCTCTGATATGTGTACACCCAGAAATTTTGTACTCTTAACCCTCTCCACACTCTCACCATTGATCCTGAGCACTGGGTGGTTTGTTCTCCTTTTCCTGAAGTCAGTAATAATCTCTTTAGTCTTGCTTACATTCAGGTCATGGTTGTTCCCCTCACGCCAACTGATAAGAGATGCCACCTCCTCTCTGTATGCCCTTTCATCCTCGTTTGTGATGAGCCTCCCAACTGTGGTGTCATCCGCAAACTTGATGATATGGTTGGACTTATGCTTAGCATAGCAGTCATGGGTCAGGATGGTGAATAACAGTGGGCCGATAACACATCCTTGTGGAACACTGGTGTTAATTGTGATGCACTTTGATGTGCTCTTACCTGAACACATCCTCTGTGGTCTCTCAATCAGGAAGTCCAGGATCCAGTTACAGAGATGTTTATTGATTCCTAAATATGACAGTTTTTCTATCAGCTGCATTGGTACCACCATACTAAATGTAGAGCTGAAGTCAGTGAATAGCATCCTCACATAGTTGTCTTTGCCCTCTAAATGCTCAAGGAAGATATGTAGTGCTACTGATATGGCATCAGCAGTGGATTGGTTAGCTCTGTACGCAAACTGCAGAGGGTCAGAATCAGGAGGCAGGTATGATGAAAGATGCTTTTTGATCAGCTGATCAAAACATTTTATAACAGTGGATGTCAGAGCAACTGGTCTGTAGTCATTTGGGCTGGAGGGAGAGGTTTTCTTAGGTAGTGGGATGACAGTAGTTTCCTTGTAGCATGAGGGTACTTTTGTCATGGCAAGAGAGGTATTAAATATTTCCTTGAGAACTGTGCATTGTTGATCAGCACAGCCTTTTAACACATTGCCCAGTATGTGGTCTATGCCAGCAGCCTTCCTGGGGTTTGGTGTCCTTAGCTCATTCCTTACCTTCTCTGTGCTGAGGCTTGAGTTCTGCATCCTTCTCATGGGTGGCTAGCTTTAGTACCACCCTGTTGTTTCTTTCCCCAAATGTACCAAAGAAGATGTTCAGACTGTCCATGAATTTGATGCTGTCCTCACAGTGTTCTGACTTGATTTTGTAGTCAGTGATCTCCTGTATGCCTTGCCATAGTCTCCTTGAATCCTTCATGTCTTCAAATTGGCTCTGTACCTTTCTGTTGTACTCCCTTTTAGCCTCCTTTATACCCCTCCTCAGATTACCTATTGCTACACTTAGGGCTACTTTGTCCTTAGCCCTGTAAGCTGCATTTCTGTCCTTCAGAAGCTCATATACCTTAGGAGTGAGCCATGGCTCTAACAGTGATACTCTTGGTATTTGTTACCCCATCAACACAGTTTGAAATGTATGCCATCACTACCTCAGTGTATTCTTCTGTGTACAGATGCTGATTCACTGTGGCTGCCTCCTTAAACATATCCCAGTTGGTTCTTTTATACCCTCCATACCCCCTCAGGCCATACCCTGATTTGTTTCTTTGTGGGTTTCCCATTTTTGGAAGTTGCACTGCCTTATAATCTTTCTTTAAGTTTATATACACCTTGTCCAGGATATTATCACCCCTTGTAGGAATGTTCACATTACCGATGGTAGTGTGGAGTACTTCTTTCAGATCTGCTTTATTATTATGTGATCTGCTCCATGCTGAGGTGGCATATTCTTCAGTTAAAGCTCACCTGTCATCTGTTTCTGATTGTCTGCCCTTAACTTGTCCCCTAGCCTGTAGATTTGATAACAAGCAATTTCCTAAAGGTGTCCTTCATGTCAGGCCTCCCACAAAGCCCATTCTGCCTTCCTGGTGCCTCAGTTTTGTACTTGAATAACTGACTTGGGCTCCTTTTGAGCCTGATTCTTCAGCTTTCTTACAACATTATACATGGAAAACCGTTCTTCTTTTGGTTCACACTTCAGCCAAAAGGATGTCTGAACTTCAGTCTCTCATGGTTATTCCTCGTTTCATAGTTTTCCATAGAGCTAGGGTGTGTCTCTGTACTAATCCTTCTTTTATTCCCAAGGGATCAATGAGATGTCCGTTAATCAGTCTATTCATCTTCCTTCAGTTTTTCCTTCTCCATAGTCTGCCCCTAAGAAGGTTCTTCACACCTTGGATTTGTATAGACAGCTCAGATATTATTTGAATATTGGATAAAACTGAAGTTATTTACAAGTCTGAGTAGCTTTTTGTTTCTTTTCATCCCAGGACTCTGGGTTTGGTTGTTTCTAAGCAAACCATTTCCTCCTGGATTTCTAAGGCTATTTCTTTTTGCTAGTCTTTTCATGGGAAATGTCTTTCATCGTCAGTAAAGATGCATTCTGCTAGGGCAGTTGCCTCCTTTGGTGTTTTTATTTTTCAAGGATTTGGATACAGTTCCATCCTCAAGGCTGCTACTTGGTACCCAGTTCGTTATTTGACTAAGCATTACAATTTAGATGTCATTTGCAGGGCCAGGACAGGTTTTGCCAGAATTACCCTGCATGGATTTAGAGGGCTGTTCTATGCCTTCCTCCTCCCAGGCTTCCTCTTGAGCTCCTGTATATCCCTTGGGTAACGAATGTTGCAACAGTGATATCGTAGGACATAGTACAGTTGTGTAAACTCTTACTATATGTCCTTCTCTTAGCTGTTGCAGTATTCTCTCCCTCCCTCCTTCCCCCTCTATTTTAGCTCTTGCCCTGTAGTTTTCTTACCATCCTGGGAGGTGTTCTTTGTTGTCATTGTCTTCCTTTTTTTCTCCTTCTGGATGCACATGTTCTCTTTGTCCCTAAGGGTATTGTGTTCCTCCTGGGGCTTTTTCAGCTCTGTATGTGTGTGTCTGAGCATCATCTTCATGTCCTGCATCTTGCATAGGGAGTATATGTGCGACATATGACAATTGTAAGTACTAAAGGCTTTGGTATACTGGCAGGGGATCCCTTTGGTAAAGAATACTGCAACAGTTAAGAGAAGGGCACTTACTGTTATGGTGAGACTTTACACAACTTTCATTCATTTCTTGTGAAAGTAAGAAGGGATATCCTGTTTCAAGACAGATCATCTCCAAGTTGTTGTCTAAGGCTGTTAACTTTTGTTATACTCACCATAACAAGTCTATTCCAGGTGGGGTCAATGCCCATGCTACCAGGGCCTTGGCTTCATCTGTGGCTTTTTGGAAAGGGTTGGATTTTCGAAGTATTCTAGAAGCTACTACTACTGTACATACCTTTACAAAGCACTCTATGCTCTATTTCTTCTGTAGGTCCAGATCAAGCTTTTCTAAGACCTTTCTCCTGGGGTTCCTGGACTCTTCTCCTTCAACTTCCCAAATGTAATTAGCTGTTGTAATCTACCCATATAGCAAAAGCTTTTGCAGCAGTAATCAATACGATGAACCTAGTACAGTTGTGTAAGTTGAACTTATGATAACAGTAGATGTTTGAATGAAACCTACTGCAGTAGCCACACCCTCCCTTCATCCCTCTTGTATTTTGATGTGCTTTTTATGCCAGCGTTTGGACATTTATTTTTTTTGTTGATCCTAGCATTATCCTCAGGTCTCAGCCTTCCTCTGTCTGCTGGTTGGAAAGCTGTGAAGGCCTTCACCCACAAACTTGTCTTTTAGACAGCTACTTGATTGTCTGGATGCATGGAAGGTGCTCTTTGAAAGGTGGCTGACTATTGCTTTGGCAGGATATAAGCCATATAGCTAAGGCTATTACAGCAGTGATTATTCAAACATCTACTGTTATGGTTCAACTTACACAACTGTACTTTCCCTTACTTAGACAACTAGCTTGTCACCTCCTTTACCAGGGTTCTACTCATCCAAGCCAAGGACTCCTTGCTCCATCTGTGTCCAGACCTAGGCATTACAGTAAATCTAACAAAGTTCAAACTTCATCTAGTTCAGTGTTTAGAATTCGTAGTAGCTCAGCTGGACACAAGGCTTTAAATTGCAAAACTTCCATAAGCAAGGATCATATCCATTCACCATCAAACCATAACTGTCTTGTCCTGTCATAAGCCACCAACAGGAATGTTAATTCATCTTTTAGGCTCCATTGCAGCTGGGTGTATATCACATAATCGAAATCCCAAAATATCGAACACCATAAGCTCGAACTTGGAATGTCAAAATGTGATATAATCGAAAACTCAGAACAGCAATTTTTTTTCCCAAACACACACCCACACAACACAAGCACACCAAAAAATGTATCCATACATATACACTTAAAATCCTACTTCTAACCCTACACTAAACCATACATACACTATATCTATCCACTTACCTTAACCCAAACCCTAACCCTAAGTTCCATAACTGTCACACACTCACCTTACCCGCTTCCTAACCCTAAGGTCCCTAACTATCGCACACTCACCTTACCCGCTTCCTAACCCTAAGGTCCCTAACTATCACACACTCGCCTTTCCCTAACTATCACACACTCGCCTTTCCCGCTTCCTAACCCTAAGGTCCCTAACTATCCCATTCCCACACTCACCTTAACCCGGTCCGTTCGCACACTTACCTTGACCCTGTCTGTAACCTTCGAACCACAGTGGAGAAAATAGCGAAGCGCAGAAACAGCCCACCAAATTTTTTCCCTAGGAAAGAATTCGATGTTCTGCAGCTTCGCTATTTTCAGCATTCGCTGTTTTGGGTTCGATATTATAACATTCAACGTTTTACTACTGCAATGTTGTAATATAAACCCTTGCAGCTTTGATCACCCTGGTTCCCTTAGCCAGGTACTACATGGCAGTTCTTTGGAGGACTCTTGCAGTCCATTGGTTGATAAGAAAGCAACCCATGTCTATCCAAGCATCTTTAATGAAGATTTGAAAAACACATATCCAGTGGTGGTTGGAATCAACGTGTTTCACTAGAACATCCTTTCAACCTTCCCTCTCCCCAATCCATGGTAACCATGGATGCTTCCCACTTGGGGTGAGGGCACGACGGCAGCCAACGGTACATGGTCACAATCAGAGGCCAGTCTTCACATCTCTGTCTTGGAGATGGGAGCAGTCCTAACACTGCAGACCTTTCAGGACTGTCTCTCCTTAGATGTGATATCTATCCAGATAGACAACATGGCAGTAGCCTGGTACATCATCAAGCAGGGAGGAACCAGATCTTATCTGTTATATTGGCATAATATAATACTAATGCAATAGAATATGGCAAGGGGTGATATTTTCCCACCACTTTCTAATAGCAGTGCATATCCCAGGCAGGTCCAGAGTGTTTGTGGACAGGCTGAGCAGGTCTATCCTTCTTTCTCACAATTGGTCTCAATCCAGAAGTCACTGAGCAGATATTCAGCCTTTGGGGCCAACCTTGCTACAGACCCTCTGTATCTCCCCATAACACCAAGTACAGTAAGTTCTTCAATCTGATCCCCAGGAGGGGGAGTCACCAGGGGATGCTCTGATCCCATTCCTTTGATTCCATCATTTTTGCAGAAAGCACTGGCAAAGAAGATCATACCATTTTTGCAGAAAGCACTGGCGAAGAAGATCATAGTCGTTGTCATAGTCCTTTACAGGCCTCATCTAGTGCACCCTCCCTGTGGGCTGGGCTATGCTCCAGATCTGCAATTCTCACCCATCAAGGTCACCTCACCCTGACATTCAATCCCTCAAGTGGACTGCATGGTTTCTCCAATGCCAGTGATGGCTAAACAGTCCAGGTTTTTGTTCTTGGTTGTTCATATTCTAAGTTCTTCCTAGACACCCTCTACATGTAAGATTTGCAAAAGCAAATGGAATAGGTTCTCCATCTGGGCATTTGAGAACAGTTTTGATCCTTTTTTGGCTCCTCCTCCAGCAGTCTTGGAGTTTCTGGACTATCTTTTTCAGAACGGAGCCAGCTGTTCCACTATCAAAGTACACTTAGAAGTCATATCTTCCTTTCACATCCATGAAAAACACATGCAATTTGCATCATTAAGACTATCCAAAGCTTTTCTTAGAGAAACTCTTCTGTTATGACCCCCGCTTAGAGATCCAGAACCTCCCTGGGATATTACCATTTTACTAGAAGCCCTAACTAGCCCTCCATTTGAACCTGCTGCCAAAATTGATTTGAAATTTTTATCATGGAAAACTGTGTTCTTGGTGGCTGTTCTTCTACTAGGAACTCCATTTCTTGTTTGTAAAACTTCTTTACATGGTCTTCCACAAAGACAGTGTCTGTTTGAGAACTAACCTTTGTTTTTTGACAAAGGTGGCTTCTGAATTTTCTGTCAACCAATCCATAAATCTCACTGTATTTTTACCAAAATTTTCAAAGATGAATACACCTTGCACTTACGAGATGTTCACCATCAGTTAAGATTCAGTTTACATCAGACAAAAGTTTTCAGAAAAACTGTTCAGTTATTTGTTTCTTACTTCCCTATCAAGATGGGAAAGGGAGTATCCAAAGTTACTCTCTCCCATTGGTTGTTTGAATGTATATATAATGTTTACAAAGAAAGGGGTTTATCACTGCCTTCATCTCAAAAATCCTGTTATGCTAGATCTGTAACTTCATCAACAGCCTTTTTTTCTATACCTTTTGTATAGTCCAGGATATATGAAATAATTGTTGAAATGTCACAGCACAAACAATTCCACGAGAAGTTCAGGCTCCAAACCTTTTTTAATAGTCCAGGATATATGAAAAAAACTGTTAAAATTCCACAGCACAGACAATTCCACAAGAAGTTAAGCGCTTTTACTTAGGTCTATCCCAGGCTTCATCAGAACATATATTCTGGACTATACAAAAGGTTTGGAGCCTGCTTCGGTGTTTTTTGTTTCAACAGTTTACCTTTTGGTGCTTTTTTCTGCTTCCTTTTTTTCTATAGTAACTCTTGATAACATCTGTTCAGTAGCTACCTGGTCCAAGGTCCACACCTTTATTTCACATTATAAATTGGGCACACAGTCCAGATAAAGAGCCTGCTTTGGCTCAAGTGTGCTCCAGAATATACTTCTATAAGACCACCCAAGTGTTACAGTAGCTGGTATTTTGTCCCATACGTTGAGGAATGGATGGAAAAGACTAAATTAGATATAAAAGTTATGTACTCACCATAATGGTAGATCTGTGTTGTCCGTTTCCGTCCTTTCTCAATTTCCCACCCTCCTTCCCCTAATCCCCTTCCATGTTCAGTATGGTATTTGGCATTCTAACTCCCAGACTTCTCTAACTGACTTAGACTTGGGTCCTAGAGGATCCATATCAACACCAAGCACTTCAGCTGGTTTCTTATTTGTATCTTAGAAACTGTATAATTGCCTAATTTTTGTCTTGTAGGCACACTCCATCTGAAGTAGCTGGGTCAATACAGGGAATTATGGATAAGGGGAAGAGCCTGAGCACTGGATCCAAAGCTGGAAAGTAACCAAAGTCAGATCTGACTCTAATCCGAAGACCCATAAGTTGAGAAAGAATGGAAACAGACATCACAGATCTGTCATTCAGGTGAGTACATTACTTTTCATTTTTTGCCCTTTAGAGAAAAATCTGTGGAAGATGCTTTTGAGGAGCTCATTTTCAGTCAGGATTGTTAGTCAGTAATTATACAGTAAAGAATATGTTGTCAGTTAATGAAAGCAAAGAAGTAAGTATAAATTAAGTTTCTAGTCAGAGAAATACAAAACACATTATGAAAAGTTTTTATGAAGGAGACAAACTTTCCTGTCAGAAAAGTTGAAATTTTGAGAAGTGTCTAATACCTGTTAGTCACTCGATGTACAAGGACCCTCTAACCATTTCTTAATAGAGAAAAAATGTGTGCCATCAAATATGGCATTGCTGTAGTTTGTTAGTACTTTCACGTTTTTAGTACTCTTTAATGATTCACATATTTTTAGTACTGTTCAATGCATTATTACATTTGATTTGTTTGTATTGCTATGATACTTGCATATACTGTCTTTTGCTGAACTATTTTACTGTGCCTGGCATATATTTCCATTTTTCAGTAAATGAATAAAATGCATCACTTAAATGTGAAATGCCTACTGCTTGCATTTGCTTACTGATGCAGTAATTGTCGCACTTTTTATTAGTATGATGCTGCTGGGGTAAGACGCATTTCAAATACTTAAGATGTAACACAGTCGGCTGTTATTTTTTTCAACTACTGTGTGATAGCACATTTCTGAGCATTGTTGAGTAAGCAGGACACGATTTGTGTCATACACACACGTGCACACACACATATACCATACTGTAATTTTAAGATCAGTGCAGAGCAACAGTGACATAGTTTGAAATGCTTTATGGCATGTAAAACAACTAGAATTCCTGTCTTGACTTCAGCCAACATGTTTCCCTGCAAATAGTGTTCTTAGTTACAGTTTTTTTTAAATATGTAAGCCCTCAACTTCACCTGTATGGAAACTATGCTGCTCATCTTTGTGACATACAAATGATCACATGCTTTCCATACAGATATGGAGACAGTGTTTGGCAGGCATCTCACAAGAGCATTGCAGGTAGTTGAGAGCAATATTTATATGGTATGGAGATTTAGTTGTGGTGTTTGGTATATGTGGCAGGAAAATGTCCTAGATTATTTTACAGTACATTGCCTATAGATAAGGCATTACATGGACGACACTGTTATCAATAAGATGGTAAATACATCATGCAAACAGTGGCAAAATGTTTTCAGCTGCACTTTGCACGGTTATAAATTGACTAAGTAATTTATTTTTCATATAGACAACTGCATTGCTTACAAGAGCCACTGTTAACCAGCATTGTAGTTTGATTTAATACACTTACCCACACATAGCTGAGTTTGAATAAATAATGATAGAGTAACTTCTCCTGCATAGTTTCTGTAATGAAGCATGCATGTAGAACAGTGGACAGAGAAAGGGTTTGTCTCCTGGAAATATGCATTAATGTATTTAGTCCTGTATAGAAATCATGAATTGTGAGTTATGCAGAGCTTCAGTCAGATGGTAAGATTAGTTGGAAGATAATTGGTGAAGTTCATTTAAACTAAAAAGACATATAACCATTAAGAGAAAAGCCCAGAGCTGCAAAGGTATGTATGTCATCCAGCAAGATTTTTTTTTCATAACCATCACATATGTGAAATAAGTGCATTTTCCTTCTAGAGGTTTATTCTGCTGCTGCAGACTGTTGATCTTTTTCTTTCTGCTCACCCTTTCAGTTGTGTTAGACTTTGTCCAAGCCCAGCTTTTGATGAGTGTCACTACATAAGGACATCTTGTTCAAGAACAGTACCATATGAAGCCAAGTGATGGTGTCATCATAGCAAGTTTGAAACTATTCATAATGCTTAATTTCTTGTTGCCTGAAGGGGTTTTAATTGATTGGCATACAACTGATCCTGTCCATGTACATGGTCTTATCATTCTTGCATGACTGTGTGGCTACCTGCAGTAAATATGATTGCCATTTACCCCTCAAAACACCTAGTCTGGTCCATTTATGACTCCATCATCCACTCTCCCAAGTGTCTGCTTACTTAATCGTCTATTGCTGGAACAGAAAAATGTCTAAGTAGTTTGTGTCCTCGTGTAGCATCATCTTCAATCGGAAAGGTAATCATCTACTACGTGTAGATGTTAGTAATTTAAGTAATCCTACATCTGTCAATAAATTGTTTTTCCATGATATTATATTAGGTAATGCTGAAGAGTATTAGATGTGTATGTGTGTGTGTGTGTGTGGCAAAGATTAAATTCTAATAGGAGAAAATGCATCTGAGAAGCTACAGATTGTTTAGAGCATAATATTTTATTGAATTTTCTGTAGTCCTTTTTCATAAAAATCACTAGTCTGTCTACACCAGGTTGGACTGGATCTCACCAAGTGGCAAAAGGATATTGTAATAAATATGGTATGTAGCTTTAAAGTCTTCCAGACAGTTCAGTTATACACTTCATGGAGGGTAGAATCTGGAGTTGTAGCATCTGTGTTGTTTACTTGCTATTTTCACAATGCAGATATTTAGTATGGTGTCAAAGTAGAGAAGTGTGTGTGTGTGTGTGTGTTCATCAGTTTCCTAACTGTCAGTGTGGACAACCATCAGTACCAAAGTTATCATTGTTTAGGACAAGTCCCTGAAACTATCAAACCCCATCCAAGTAGCCAATTCTCTGAGAGGGAGCTCTCAAGGTTTGGGGGCTCTGAACACCTTTCTGCATCCTCACTTAGGTCCCATCCAAGTAGCCAATTCTCTGAGAGGGTGCTCTCAAGGTTTGGGGGCTCTGAACACCTTTCTGCATCCTCACTTAGGTCTACTAGGTTCTCCAGAAGTGTGGCTGATGTATATTGAGACTGAATGATGATATTTGTGAAAGATCAGATAATCATAGGAGTTGTCCCATCCTCCTTCACATCCAGGGTGGACAGGGCCAGCTCTCCAACTCCCCTTACCTTTGCTTCTTCTTCAGGACCCATCTCTGTGATGGTGGCTTTGTGCCAGAGCCAGCTGTGGTCATCTTCCAGTTGGTGCCAAAAGTGTCAAGTGTATCAACACCAACAGTGAATCTGATGCACTTGACTCTGAAATCTTCAGAGCTGAGCATGTCTGTGAGCTGAATGCTCAACACCAATGTCCCAGGGCCTCCCATAGGATTGACTTTTTCAGGTCCATTCATGGCTGCTGGTTATTCACTGCTTGATATGTCAATTCTGATTTCAGTCTTTGACCAGAACAACCCTAAGGCATGAGGAATGCAACCATTAGGACCACCAGCTTCATCATTCTTAGACTTGTAGATGTCTCAGATGTTGCCTTTTCTGTGTTCTCAGCATTGACCTCAGCATTTGAGGGGACTATGGTTCACCATCTTACGTGAGAATGCCATGTCTGTACTGTTTCAACTTTGTCCTCACATTCCCGGTCTTTCTGAACGACTTAGTGCTCTCCATTCTCACTTTTAGTCTCATAAGCAACCCAGCATTGCATTGAAGGCCTTTAACCTTCCCCTCAACAAGGATACTTCTGGCTCTTCAGAAGACTGTCACCCCAATGTGCTCAAGAAGAGTCAGTGCAAGAAGAGCACTTAGATTCCCCAACAATCTGTCTCATATGTGACACAGACTTTGATTAAGGAGAAGGTTCCTTCCATAGTATCCTGAAGACTCTACCTATGGAGAAGTGATGAAAATAGTAAGACAGAGAGAAAACTGGCCCACCCACACCCCTTCCCAGATGGGAAAGTGTTCATCAAAGGCCTTTAGAGCTGGGCCCTATATTTCCTGGGTGGTCTCCCTGCTTGACCAGCTTATCAACTTCATGGAGAAGAGGGCATAACTAGACCCAGATGTACTGGAACCAATACTCTTGAAACCATGCAAGATTCTGCAAATTCCCAGGAACTGTTTCTATTGGAGTAAGGGACTTTTGGTAGACTCCATTTTGTTTGCAGTAGCCACAAGGGAAGAGATATCAGAAGATAGCTCTGTGGTTCATCCCCATGGTATGGAATCTAGGATCATAGACTGATTTGAAAATTGGGCTTACACTTCAGGAACTTTTTCCCAGGTGATGCTAAACTGTGCATTTCATATAACATTATTGCAATGAGATCTAGCCGAACAAGCGCTGGATTCCCTTCAGAGACCCTTATTCTTGTCATAATAAAGCAAATGGAGGCCCAGCTTTCAACCATGATATCCTTCAACAACTTAAACATGAGGCTACTATGCAGTGCAGCAGATGGGGCAGCATGACCAGCAGGCAGTGGCATAGCCATGCACCATCATGTTTGGCTGAGATTATGGGATCTTGTGAACAAGTTTAGGATTCCCTTTCTGAATGCTGTCTGAGTTGTCTCATCACTGTTTGGTTTCAAATTAATGAAATATGTAATGAAGTGTGAACAGGAAGGGAAAACACCGTCTACCATTGATGTTCACATTGATACCCCTCAGTGATCCTATTCCAGGAATCAGGGTGGTAGCAGGGGACTTTAGTTCAAGAAATTCCAGTGCTATGACTCCTTTACAAACAGGGCTCTTTGTGGGTGAGAGTGGTTCTTTACTGGATACCACCCAGAGTCAAAGATGGTCCACAGAACCAAGGGTTTAGAGGCACCTTTTCGGCAAAACACTTTTAGTATTCCTGAAAAGTTGCTTAATTGCGGTCTTCTGGAGGTATTTGGGGGCAATGCTCTCTCTACCCAGAAAACTGGGCAGCCAATAATACCCAGGTGCAGAATCATACACTTCATTTCCACTCCCATCCAAAGTACATATGCTGTTCCAGATGTTCTACCTCACCAAAAACAACTGCAGTACGAGAAATTTCACAGCTTCTACAAAAAGCAGTCAAAGAAGGTACTACCAGACCAAGTATGTCTGGATCCAACTCAAAATTCTATTTAGTGCCAACATATTCCAACAAACTTGGGGCTCATTTTGGATCTTAAGCACCTTAAATGTAGCGTTAAAAAGGCAAAATTCCAGATGGCCATGGTGCATTCCATATTTCCACTCCTACAGGAAGGAAAATAAATGTGCTCAGTAAACGGCAGACCTTCTGGATGCTTAGTACCACTTTGATTGTGAAGCAGTCCAGAATGTTCCTCCACTTTCTGCTGGGAGCCAGTCACTACCAGTTCCAGTTATTGCCTTTTGTGCTCACCACAGCCCACTGAGTGTTTACCAAATGCATTTTGCCCCCCCCCCCTCACCAACACAAAATGCAGCAGCCTTTTTGCCCTTATCCCTCCCCAGGGATAGTCACCCAGGGGCACTGTGGTCCATCTTATGTATGCCTTACCCTCTCTTCCGTTAATGACACAATTCTTATAGAACGTGTCTATTGGCAAGGCAGCAGGCATACTCATAGCTCCCTTTTGTCTCAGACAAATATGGTTCCCTATGCTTTTGTCTCATCTGACGTGACCTCCATGGTCCCTGGCTCCACATCCAGATCTAGTTTTTCACTCATCCTTCAAGCCTCATCCAGACAGTAATACTGTCAACCTAATGGAATGGTTACTCCAGTTCCAGTGATGGCCAGTAATCCTGCCTTACCTTCAAGAGTGGTTTTAACAACTTCTCAGAAACAATCTACTAAGAAAATGTATAAAAGCAAATAAAAATTTTCCTCTAGGCACTTGATCAAGGATTGGACCCTCTATCAGCAGCCGTTGCTTCTATTCTGCAATTCATGACATACCTTTTTGACACTGAAGAATGTTACTCGACAGGTATAGTCCTACCTGACATTTTGGACTTTTGTGTATGTCTAGATTCTAGTTCTATATCCTCCCTTAAGATGTTAAAGACCCTCATAAAGGAAACCTTTCACCTGATACCACCTATTAAAGACCATGCCTCCACTATGAGACCTAACATTAGCACCTCAAGCTGTAATTCAACTCCCGTTCAAGTCTGTTTTGTCTTCCTGTAAGATTTAATTTTTAGTTGTAATTACCTTAGCAAAAAGGATTTCTGAGCTGTGTGCTTTATCATGTAAACAACTGTACTTGATTTTACAGAGTTTCTGTCAGATCAAGTTCTTTTTTTGTCGCTAAGGTAGCCTCAGAAAATAGCTTTAAACTGGTCTATTTATCTGCCTGTTTTCTTCCCAAATCAAGTTAACGAAAGAGAGTACTAACTCTATATCCTGGATGTCTGTTGTCAATTAAGGTTCTACCTCCACAGAGTAAAACTCATAAAGAAAAATGACTAACTTGTTGTATCCTTTTCTAAAGCCAAACTAGGTGCTAAAGCTTCCAAAGTCACCTTATGTTGATGGTTTTCAGACTGCATCTCTTTTATGTACTCTTCCAAAGGCACGACATTGCCATGGAAACCTAAAGCTTATTCTACAAGGTCTGTTTCAACTTCTATAGCTTATTTCAAGTATTATATTGTAGATGACATCTGTCCTGCAACAGTTCAAACAGTTGTGTAAACCTTTATATGGCATTATAAACTTGACCTTGTGTCAAGGTCCAGAGCTGCCTTTGATTCCACCATTCTCAGGGGTATCTTGCCATGATGCCACCTGGGAGGAAAGTCGTAGGGGATTCTGTCCCAGCCATTGAGATGAATGGTGGGGACAAAACTGGATGTGAAAGTTATGCTCTTACCATAACAGTAGGTTCTTATTGTCCCGCAACATCCATCTCAGTGTCCCGCCCACCATCCTGCTACCTCATTGACACCTTCCTTTCTGGAGATACCTAGTAGATGTCAGCTTGAAGCCTTCCTACATACCATTTATTGCCCAGTACCTTAGTTATCTATATAGGGCAAACTTGATCAAGAGATGTGGGCTGCGTAACATTATGGGAGACAGGGGAAGCTCAGGTACTGGAGAAGCATCTGAGAAGTTTGCTGGCTGAGATCTGCCATGAGTATGGATAACACAACCATTGAGACAGACTGACAGGAGCAATAAGGATTTATCATTATGATAAGTGTATCACTTTCATTTACCTTGGGGTGGGGCTTACCCTAGTTATTTGGAGTTCATTCCTACCAGTTGTCTCCCTTTCTGTATGGAACTTGAGGTGTATCAGAAGCATGCATCCAGCTGTCATCCTGAGGTTGTATTGTAGAGTAACCTTACAGCCTTCCTATATCTGAGCAACCTGGTTCCATAACCACCTTTGGTGGCTGTTAGGAGCAGCCCATTGCGTCATCTGGTCATGGATATGGGGCTTTCCCATCAGCCTGTCTGTATTTGTTGACTTTGGTCAAGGAGGAGTCAGAGGGCATGCCTGCACCAGGACCCCCTACTTAAGTATGAGAGGTGAGGCACCTGTTTTTCTGTTGGCGAGACCTAGAGTTGACCAGTATGCAGCAAGGTGCCAACCTCTCTGCGTCACTTCCAACCCTTGGTACACAAGTGTCCACCTGTCAGCTTCACCATGCCCAGCAACCTTCACATCATGTTACTTTTGATAGTCATAGTAAGTTCAGAAGCCCAGGGTTGGAGAACAAGAGGCTTCTTCCCAAGTTGATTCCCTTTGGAGAAAGACTTAGACAGCCTTTTCTTGCTTTTAATGCCTTTTTGCTTGTTAAGAAGTCCCCCTCCTTCTTGGGGAGGAACTGCTTCCCCAGCAATTGACCATGTGATGTCCTAGGAGGAAGAGGAGACCCAGAGACCCACAGATACCCTGGGCACAGGGTAAAGCATCCCCACTGGCCCTGCCCATGGACATGGCTAACCTCTCCCAGATTCTTAGCCCATTCTCTTCCCTCTAGGGATAGACTTTCATGTGAAGTTGATTGCCATAGCTTCTGCGTGGAACTCGATGGGGAAGTTGAGGAGCAGACGTAGCCATCCTCTGAGAAGTGGATGCTGCTTTGTTTTTTATGGGAAAGGAGAGTACTCCGTTACCATGCCCTTGGCCCAAGGCATCTTATGTGGACCTTCAGACATTGAAGTACCTACCTTCCTTTATCTTGTTTCTCTTCAGGGTGGATGTTCTTCATGTTTCACAGTTGCAGTCATCATGTTTGGGTTATCTGCCTGCAGGTAGCTCTCAGCCGGACTGAATACCAGAGTCTTTGGATTCCTGAATCGGATGCTGTCTCTTCTTCCATGACGTCAGGTTGTCAGGGGTATAAAACATGTAGCCGATGCCATTACATCAGTCTTTCTTGCCGTGCAGTGCCCAAAGCAGAAGCAGTTCACAAGTGCCGGTCGGCCAACTCCTGAAATTTTCGTTTTCGAGTTTCAGATCTGAAGTCCTCAAAAAAAGATAAATACCCCGTTGGGGATCCTTTTTTCTTGCTCCAACCGATGTCAGTAAAAGTTAACAATTGTCTTACCTGTGGAAAGCAAATACTTCATAGAGATTTTCATTTGTACTGCATCCCCTGTCTAGGCCCAGACCACGACATCCCTCTATGTTGATTTTGTGCCTTGTTCAACCTCCGAATTATTCTTCGTCGGGCTATCTTTGCAGCAAATTATTTTCGTACTCGGTCTCAGTACTCTGAAATGGCTTCGTTAAGCCATCCGACTACCAATCTTCCGAAGAAATGTAAGGATAAACACAGAGACAGACCGCATAGGTCCAAAACTGCTGATGACGCTTCTGTTAAGCTAGTCACCAGTCCACCTGTACTCAGTATGGTGCTTTCACAGCCCCTGATACCCGCTAGTTCAGATTTGCAGGCCTCTACTGAGACCCATTCGGAGTCCGGTATGCCACGAGATGCTTCTTCGACTATGGAACCTGTGCATGTCTTTACCTTGGATGGGTCCGGAGCCGCTGTGCAGGCACCGGCTTCTGAGGGTGTATTCAGGCCTACAGACTTGCATTTTAAACTGACACCATCATCTTCATCCAGGCCTAAAACTTGAACCACATCTAGAAAACCGACGTCCAAATCGCAGGCTCAGGCCCATATGCCTAAAAAACAAATGCTTAGAATGGCTGAAGACCTTATTACCTTAATTAGGGGAAGCCAGCCTTCCCCCTCTAAGAGACCTAAAACTAATTTTCCTTCTGATTCTTCTGATCAGGAATCTGATAGTTCTTTTCCTTCTGATTGCCAGGATTTGCCCTTATCTACCTATGAGGATTCTGATGCAGAGGATTCCATTCCCTCAGCTTCCCCTCCAGAAGATTTTTCTTTTGGTGAAACCTTGCACACTCTTAGGGAGCATTTCCGCTGGGAAAGCCAGGATTACTCTTACTCCAAAAAGAGGCTTAGGGAATTCTTACTTCTTCCTCAACACAGGCCTTTAGCTATCCCTCCTGTTCTGGACATTGTAAATGATGTTTTCTTGGAATCTAGCCTTTCCCCAGACACTTTACCTCCAGCTTCCAGAAAACCTGACAGGTATTACAGAGTACCTGACTCTCTCAAGTTCCTCTTCAAGAATCCTACTGCGGATCCAGAGACCATTTCCCAAGGACCAAAATGCAGTAAGGCTACTGCTGCCAAAAATCCTACCCCTTCTGATAGAGATCCTAGAGCCTTAGACAGATGGGGTAAGAAGGTATACACTTGTGCTACTTTGGACATTAGGGCTTTAAATTGCCAGTTTCATATGTTAAAGTATCAGCAGCATATTATGGGACCACTTAAACAGAAAATGATGTTGATTCCTGACTGTGCTGAACACAAAGAATTACAGGATTTAATGCATTCTGCAGAACAAGTTGGTAAACATACTTTGCAATGTGGTTTTGACACTTTAGAAGCATCTTGCAGGGCTGCTGTCACTGGGTCTGCACCTAGAAGGAATGCTTGGCTTAAGGAGCAAAACTTACCAGATCATGTTAAAGCTAAATTACTGGATGCTCCCTTAAACCAAGACCACCTGTTTGGCAACAAAGCAGAATAAGTCCTCAAAAGGATGGAGGAAAAAGCTATATCTCTGCAAACTGTTAAAGATTTCCGTCAAGCACAGCCTCCCAGATTTAGTAGGCATTGGCCTTCAAAGAATTGGTCCTTTCCAGTCTCTTCCAGGCTTTCTCAGTCCAAACCCAGGAACAGCAGACCACCTAGGTTACAGCCTCAGACTGTGCACAGGTCTAAGCAGTGGGGGGCTCCCACTTCCAAAGCAGGAAGTAGTAAGCCACCCCCCCTATGGAAAAATGGCACAATGACTTAATCATTTTAAGCCATGCTCAACTGCCTGCTCCCTTAGGAGGAAAGCTCACCCTGCATGCAAAAAACTGGGAACTCATTACCCAGGACAAATGGGTTTTGAACATAGTTTTCCAAGGATACAGATTCCACTTCCACACACTACCAACCACAAACGGTTGGCCAGACCTACCCCCAAATCAGTGGGCAGAGACCAAACAGCAGGTTCTCTCTTTTCTAAGTATCAGGGTTATTCAGCCTGTCCCAGCCGAACAAAGGGGACAAGATTTTTATTCTAGGCTTTTCCTGGTACCCAGAAAAGACAGCTCCTGGCATCCTATCCTGGACCTCTCTATTCTAAACACCTTTCTGTTAATCCCAAAATTCAAAACGCTAACACTTCAACAGCTTCTTCCTATGCTAGGCAAAGATGCCTGGCTGGCAACCTTAGACTTAAAGAAAGCTTACCTGCACATTCCAATAAGGGAATCTTGCAGGAAATACCCACGCTTCAGGGCAGGCTCCATGCACTATCAGTTCTCTGCTCTTCAATTTGGCTTATCTACTGCTCCCAGGGTAGTCACAAAATGTCTAGCTCCAGCCATTGCATTTTGCAGGCAGAGAAATATTCAAATATACCCATACTTGGATGATTGTCTGATTCAGGCAGAAAGCCAGGACTTGCTATTACAACATCTGACATTCGTAAAGAAACTTCTAACTTCACTGGTGTACACCATAAGCAAAAAGAAATCTCACCTAGTACCCTGCCAACAGATTGCATTCGTGGGAGCAAGCTTGAACACAACTTCCCAGATGGCTTTCCTCACTCTGGAAAAACAAGTTTATTTGACAACTTACTTCAAACTATTGGCCACAAAACCCCAGCTATCTGCAATGAAAATTCTGCAAGCCCTGGGGTTCATGGCCTCTTGCATTCTACTAATTCCATATGCAAGACTGCTTATGAGGAAACTACAATGGTATCTAAAAAGCCTATGGTATCAACATTCTCAGGGCCTGGAATCAATGATTCCTATCATTCCTTGTATAAAGACAGAGTTCCTTTGGTGGGCAGAGGCCTGCTACCACAACAAGGGGCTCCCTTTCACTCTACCCCCTGCCACCCAAACCCTAACAACAGACGCATCAGACTATGCATTGGGGACTCACTTGGCAGGGCAGTGCATTCAGGGCAAATGGAACCCGAGACAGATGCATCTGCATATCAATCAAAAATAAATGTTAGCTGTACAGAATTCCCTGACAACCTTCAAAGACCGCATTCTTTCAGGACAACTATTGGTAAAGAAAAACAACACCATAGTTATGTGGTACATAAACAAGCAGGGGGAAACCCACTCATACCTTCTCTGCAGACTAACCATGGCTCTGTGGAACACAGCCTTGAGCTACCAAGTGCACCTACAAGCTCAATTCCTGCCAGGCAAGCTAAATTCACTGGCAGACGACTTAAGCAGAAATCTCATGGACCCACATGAATGGAAGGTAGAACCAAAAATATTCAACCTTTGAGGAACAAATGGGGGACTCCAGAGGTGGACCTGTTTGCCTCCCCTCAGAACTACCAATTGGACAAATTATGCACAAGGACTCCCCACATTCAAGCTTGGAAAGTGGATGCCCTGTCCTTTACCTGGGAAAGCCTCTCGGTTTATGCCTTTCCCCCTCTGCCTCTCCTCTCGAAGGTACTGCTAAAGAACAAACAGGACAAGGCAAGGACAATACTGATTGCACCAGACTGGCCACGCCAACACTGGTACCCCCTCTTGCACAGTATGACACTGCTGGAACCAAGACACCTGCCTCAGACCCCTTCACTGCTGTCCCAGCAGGTGGGCCAGATTCTGCACCCTCAGCTTCAAACCCTGAACCTTGCAGCCTGGCTAATTCCTTGAGCTCTCCAATAGTATCCCTCAGTAAGCAGGTGCTAGATGTCATTCTGGAGGCAAAGAGGCCTAGTACTAGAAAATCCTATGCTGAAAAGTGGAAAAGATACTGTTCCTGGAGCCAGACTCAGGGGATGGGCACAACGGTGCCCAGCTTACCTTATATTCTTCAGTACTTAACAGAAATGCTACACAAGGGCCTATCCTTCTCATCAATTAAAATTCATGCCTCTGCCATTTCCGCACATTATAATACTGAGCCAGCCCTCTTCTCTCACCCCCTGCTAAAACAATTACTTAGGGGGGCCAAAAATTTAAGACCCCCCCCAGGAGAGCCCCCACTCCAGCCTGGGACCTTAACTTTGTATTGGAGAAGCTCATTCTCCCCCCCTTTGAGCCAGCTGCAACAGCAGTGTAAAAATTCCTTTCTTGGAAAACAGCCTTCCTTCTAGCCATCACTTCAGCAAAAAGAGTGTCTGAATTACAGGCCCTCATGGCAGTGGAACCTTTCATTATCTTCCATGCAGACAGCGTTTCCCTCAGGACCAATCCTTCCTTTATGCCCAAGGTGTTGCCTAGTGAGGCCCTAAATCAGTCCATTCGTTTGCCTACTTGTTTCCCTAATCCACAAAACAAAGGGGAACGAATACTGCACTCCATGGACATGCACAGACAACTTAGATTTTATTTGGACAGGACTAAGCCTCTCAGAAAATCTGAACAGCTGCTAGTTGGCTTTGCTGCAGGGGCAGAAGGGAAGGCCATTTCGAAGCAAACCATTTCCAAATGGATAGCCCATTGCATTAATTTCTGCTACAAGCACCATGGAAAGCCTACCCCACAGGGGATAAGATCACATTCCACCAGGGCTGCATCTACTTCTGCAGCCTTTCTCAGAGGAGTCCCTACCAGGGAGATCCTAGAAGCTGCTACCTGGAGCTCTGTACGTACCTTCACCAAGCATTACCACATGCCTATTTTTTTCTAAATCCAGAGCTGCTTTTGCCACTGCAGTCTTGCAGGGCTTAATAGCTGGCCCTAATGCTCTCTAACTTCCTCCTCCCATCCTTAGCTTTGGGAATCATCCCAAATGTGATGACTGCAACAGTGAAACACGAAGAACATAGTACAGTTGTGTACACTTACCATAAATGTAGATGTTCGCGTGTATTCAATGTTGCAGTCCAGGTTACCCTCCCTCCAGCCCCCTGACTTCTCTTGGCTCTACCTTTCCTTCTTGTTTGATATATTTAAGTTTTCATGTGTATTTGCTTTTTGGTGGAGGTGTACCATAACATATAATGGCTTCCCATTGTGGGGCACCTGACATCTGGGGCAAGAAAAACTGATGTAATGGCGTCGGCTGCATGTTTTATATCCCTGACGACCTGACGTCATGGAAGAAGAGACAGCATCCGAAGCAGGAATCCAAAGACTCTGGTATTCAGGCCGGCTGAGGGCTACCTGCAGACAGATCACCCAAATGTGATGACTGCAACAGTGAATGCACTCGAACATCTACATTTATGGTAAGTGTACACAACGGTACTTTTGTAGGTCTGTAGCGCATTTGGGAGACTTATTCATCCTAGCCTCTAGGTAGGTTCCTCACACCTTAGTAAGGGATTGGCCTTCAAGCACAGTATGTCTCATACCCTTGTCAAACATGGACTTGAGGGATGTGAATTCCTTCTACATCTCTCAATCAATGACCAGGCTTTGGCTTTCTTAATTTTCTTGAGGTTTCTTCTTATCTTTCTTTATTTTATTTTAGTGCTGTTGGGTTCATGTCATCCAGAAAGGAACAATGTCAGTGTGAGAGGCCGATTCCCCATAAAGACCATCACAACCAGTGTATTTTTTGGGTGGGTGCTTCCTGTGTCCATACACGGTGTTTTATCTATCAGGCGTTCATCCGCAAGAACTTACTTAGTTGCCTCTCCTCTTTATCTGTTTAACTTGAAAACCAACGTCTTAAGCTGTTGGCTGAAGGTGCTATGGTGGAATCTTCCTGTCCCAAGGGTCAGCTGTCTTCCAAGAAAAAGGGCAAAATACTTGGGTCTGATACAGGTACTATACAGCTTCCCCTGGACATCTGTCTCTCAAGGTTAGTGAAAACCCAGAGGATCATCTTTTGGTTGTCTTGGATTCCTCTGCCATGACCCCGTGAGAGGATGGCATGGATCCAACTTCTCATATATCCTCAGAGGCTTTACAAATGCCTGCTCCTGATGTTTAGGCGGAACCTCAGCTGATTATATCTGAGAGACTGAGGGGGAGTCTACAGATCTTGGTTAGGGAGGAGATCCCTACTATGCTTATTGATGTCACCGGGGTCTGAGCCTCTGAGGGTGCTTCTAATGGATATCCAGCAGAAGAAAAAAAACAGAAAGCAAAACGTATTTCTCCTGTAGTTAAGGATCCCCATCTTGAATGGCAGGCTTTTACTCAAGGGATATTTAATGCTTTAATACCTTTTAAAGCCTCCTGAACTCTGCCTGTGCCTGCCCCACCCTGGTTTTCCACTCCTCTTAAAAGACTCAGCAAATTGGATTCTTCAGATGAGGATTTAGATTCTGGGGAGGAGTTCCTGGCTTACTCTTCTCAAATTCTGTCCCCCTTGGACTATGGTTCGGTGCATGAGAGTTCTGTTAGTCCAGATTCCTGTTTGGAAGAACTCTCTTTTGTGGATACTGTTGCCTGCAAGATGGAATTTAAGTGGGGTTGTTCTCAGCTGTCTGACATTCAAAAAAGTTATTATGGACTCCTCCAGATGGAGTATCCTAAGCCATCAGCTGTTCATGTCTGTTCTGGTTACCCTGCTGGATACCATTTCAGCTTCTGTAGCCCATGATTCTCAGCCCATTGCACCCAGGAAACCTGACAGATTTTACAAGGTGCCTGACAAATATAAATTCCTTTATAAATGCCTTTCTGCTGACCCTTCTGTAGTGTTGATAAAATCTTAATCCCTTTTTTATTTTATTTATTTATTTAATTTATTTATTTAATTTACAATCCCTTTTTGGCACCTCTTTTCTGAGAATGTGCTTTGAGTCCTGCTGGGTACTAGGAAACCCACTACCAGGGAGTCATATATGTCCAAATGGGAGTGATTTTCTGTTTGGTGCCTCTTTTGCAATCAGAATCCTCTATCTGTAGAGGTTTCTCTGCTTCTGTCTGATTTGTGTGATCTGCTCCATGCTGTGTTAGCATATTCTTCAGTGAAAGCTCACCTGTCAGCAGTGTCTGCTTGCCTACCCTTGACTCCTCCTCTGACTTCTGTGTTTGAGGTCAAGCAATTTCTTAAAGGGATCCTTCATATCAGGCCTCCCAGGAAGCCAGTTCCGCCTTCCTGGGACCTCAGTTTTGTAATTGAAAAATTAAGTCTGGCTCCTTTTGAACCTGCTTCTTCAGCTTTTGGACATTGTACCTGTAAAACTATTCTTCCTTTGGTCCTCATCAGTTAAGAGAGTGTCTGAACTTCAGGCTGTTATGGTTGTTCCTCCTTTCTTAGTTTTTCACAGAGATACAGAGAGTGGCTGCTCATACTAATCCTTATTATATGCCCAAGGTGGTCAGTGAGTTGTCCCTTAATTAGTCTATTCATCTCCCTTCCTTTGTTTCCTTATAAGATCCATAATAACAGTTTTTGATATAAGCCAGCATAATCCTCCTCTCTCATCAGTAGCCCTTTACAACCACAGATCTACCTTTATTGTCTTTTCCCATCTCTTCTATTACTATAGGAGCCCCTCTAGCAGTCAATGTTATTACTCCCCTTTTCATTTGTCCCTGATATTTTGCTAAATGTTTATCCTGAATTTCTTTCCTTGTCAAATTCACCTACTCATTTCTATTCAAATGTCTCTCCTGCAACATTGCTATGTGCACCCAAAATTTATTAATGTAATTCATTACTCTCTGCTCATTCTTTATACCTGTAATGCCATTTACATTCCATGATAATTTGGACAGAGAAGCCCTTATGCTAGAAAGCTATTGCTCACAACTTTTATACGTGACAGCTGTTTTTAATGTGTATTTCCAGCTTTTGAATTACATGTGCACACTGTCTGGCAGGCTAGTCTGTTATGCAGTTGCTTCTCATTGGCATTTCAACTTTTGTCACTTTTTTTTCAAGCACTTTTTCTCTTCAGTGAAAATGCTAAAAAGACTAAATACATTTTCAGATGTCTCATCTTCTTTTAATGCAGAATAAACACAACAGAATTTGTATACATTTTCAGTAAATAAAGCTACCCCTCCAGATAAGAGCAGTTTGCTCCAAATCGATAGCTGCACCCACTGGCATTATCTAATCTAAACTTAAGATTACCCATGTTAACAGCCTGTGTTCCAATTTACACTGACTACTGTCTTTTCTTTTCGTATCTCTGTCCCTGTTCAGGTATGAAAAACATCTTGCATGCTTTCTGTAAGCATTAACTTTTAGCTCTAAGAAAAATTGTACTGGATATCTTTAAATAAACCACAATTTGCACTGTTATATTAAGTGCATTCAAACATTAATGCTGCTTGGGAGGGAACTACTTATATAATGTAGTCACTTTCCACAGTTTCAAACTTTTTTCACTGAATCGCTTGCTGCTGTAACTTTCAATGTTAATTATACTGTAGTTTGTTTTTGTTTCAGTAACGAGTGTTCAGAGCTGTAAGTATTAATTGCTTGCACCTGCAGAGAGCACATCTCCAAGTAAAAGCAATCAACAATGAGGAAAAAAGCTAGTAACCTTGCAGATTCATGAAAGAATATTTGTAAATTTCACTCAGAACACACTGTTCAGACTTTCTGTGGCAAACTGACTGCACTTATAGGCTTCTTGTCTTCATCAGAGAGCATTTGTTAAGTGGAAAATCAGCTAATAACTTCACAAATGCAAGAAACATACAACTTTCTATGCCTTCATTATTTTGTCTTATTTGTCAAACATTTGTGTATAGCTTAAACCAAGGGCATGGTAAGGCCTTGCTGTGTCTAATTGTGGTGGCTGTCAAAAAAGCAATTACTAGAAAATGGTAACAAAATCTAAACCAACTATACTAGAAGTAGTGAATATAGTAAAAGAATTTCACCCCTGTAAAATTAGAAGAAATTCTTAACTTAATTCTACATGTTATGTGATCAATACACTGTTACACTCCACTGCAGCAGCCTAATATCACAATATTATATTGATTTGCTTCTGTTTGTCCTTTGTCTTCTTACAGTGTAAAGTTTATTCGTCCTACAACTAAGAAAACAATTACTTGCTCATTTTAATATTATTAACATGTACACCAATCACTGATCAGACTCTTCCTATGTCCCATTTTAAATACTCCTGAATGCACACTGTACAAAACTACTTTATAATATAGAAAGCAATTTACATCAATTTTTATATAAATATTAATAAGACCAAAAACTGTTTTACTAACAGTTACTTCTACATTCCTTTCATTGTCCTTGATAAAAAGTAGAGGATTTACTTTTACAGTTTACCCACCAGTTTAATGCAGCCAACAAAGCCACATTTCACATGTTTGTCCTTATATCCTGTGGGATTGATGTTTTATAGTCTCCCATTTATTGTCTAAATTCAGTGTTGCTGATCTTCCTGATCATCTCCCTTTCCCAACATCAGTCTCTGGATGCTCTTCTTGTTTCACTGTTGCAGTCATTACATTTGGGTAATCTGCTTGCAGGTTGCCCTCAGTCAGCCTGATTGACAAAGTCTTGGGTCCTGCATCGGTCGCTGTCCCTTCTTCCATGATGTCAGGTCGTCAGGGGTATAAAACATGCAGCTGATGCCATTACATCAGTCTTTCTTGCCGTGCGGTGCCCAAAGCAGAAGCAGTTTGCAAGTGCTGGTTGGCCGACTCCTGAAATTTTCGTTTTCGAGTTTCAGAACCAAAGTCTTCAACTAAAAGCTAAGTACCCCATTGGGGAAACTTTTTCTTGCTCCTCCCCGATGTCAGTAAAAGTTAATAATTGCATTACTTGTGGAAAGCAAATACCTCATAAAGATTTTCATTCGTACTGTATTCCTTGCCTAGGCCCTGACCACGACATACCTTGTTGTCGGTTTTGTGCTTTATTTAATCAGCGCACTATCCGTCGTCGGTATATTTTTGCCTCTAAACATTTTGGCTCTCAGTTTAATTATCCAGAAATGTCATCAGTTAGCTCCATCTGACTACCGAAATTCCGAAAAAATGCAAATATAAAGAGAGAGACAGGCCACTGAGGTCCAAAACTGCCAATGACGCTTCTCCTAAGCCAGTCGCCAGTTCGTTGGTACTCAGTGAGGCGCTTTCGCAGCCCCTGATACCCACTACTTCTGATTCGCAGGCCTCTACTGAGACCCATTCGGAGTCCGGTATCCTGCAAGATACTTCAACTATAGAACCCGCGGATGTCTCTACCTTGGATGGTTCCGGAGCCGCTGTGCAGGCACTGGCTTCTGAGGTTGTATTCAGGCTTACGGACATGCATATTAAATCGACGCCTCCTTCATTAATAAGGCCTAAATCTCGATCCATGTCTAAAAAGCCGATGCCCAGGCCACATGCTCAGGCCTCTATGCCTAAACAAAAAATGATAAAAATGGCTGAAGATCTACTAACTCTAATCAGGGGTAGTCAACCCCCTCCCCCCCTACGAGGCCTCGGGCTGAGCTTGATTATGAATCTTCTGATCAGGATTCTGATGTCCTTCAAGGATGCATCTGCAGTCCTAACAAATGGGTTGTCCTGTCGTCAGGCAGCCCTTCGGTCGGCCAGATTCCAAAGTCTGGGTCTGGCCTCGGCTGCTGTCGCACTTCACCCGACGTCATCTCTGCTGGTCTTCGGGTATAAAGGCATCAGCCGACGCCATTTTCCTCAGTCTTTCTTGCCGCGTGGCGCCCGAAGCAGAAGCTGTTCGCAAGTGCCGGTCGGTCAGATCCAGAGATTACTACTACCGAATACTACTTCGAAGACTTCTAAAAGCTAAGTACCCCGTTGGGGACTCTTTCTTGCCTCAGCCGATGTCAGAAAAAGTGAATAACTGTTTAACTTGTGGGAAACAAATACCTCATAAAGATTTCCACTCTTACTGCTTACCTTGTTTAGGCCCAGACCACGACGTAGCAGCCTGTTTAGCCTGTGCTTCTTTCAACCGACGAACGCTTAGGCGTCGGTCGGAGTTTGCTGAACAGTTTTTCGGCTCAGATTTTGCGTACATTATGCCGTCAGATCCTCCGACTTCGCAAATTGTTAAGAAACGCAAAGAAAAAGACCGACACTCGCGGTCCATGGTTTCGGCCGAAACCACGGTTAAGCAAACCGCGAGTGTCTCGGTTTCGGCCGAAACCGAGCAAACGGGTCAATCTTCAGCCGAATCCATGACTACTACCGAGGCTCCTGCTACCCTAGTTGAATCAGCCTCTGAAGTTTTGCCTACTAATGTGGTTCCTCTAGAATTATCGGACACCATCCCTTTGGATGTCTCTACCCCAGCACGTGGTGCTGCTAGGCCTCCTGCAGCCATGTCTATAAAGGCCTTTCCCAGGGCTAAAGCAGCCAAAACTGCTAAGTCTGTGCCTGTTAAGCCCCCCTCTCACAGGCCCAGTTTCAGTTCCCAAATGCTTACTCCGGCAGAGGATCTCATCTCTTTAATAAGGGGATCCCAATCTCACCCAGACAGGGCCTCTCAACCTCCAGAAAAGAGACCTAGAGCAGAGCCCCCTGAGCCAGTGTCCTCAGATGACTCTTCTGTTGATTCAGACAATACAGACCATCCAGAGGCTCCTTTTTCTGCTTATGAAGATTCCGATGCTGAAGAATCTATACCTTCTGCCTCTCCACCAGAGGAATTTTCCTTTGGGGAAACCTTACATGCCATGAGAGAGCAATTCCAATGGCAGGGACAAGATTTCTCAGATTCAAGAAAAAGGCTTAGGACCTTTCTACACTTACCGCAACATAGGCCCTTAGCTATACCTCCAGTTCTTCCTGTTGTGGATGATGCATTTAATGATGTTTGCACTGCTCCTGATACTTTACCTCCAGCCCCTGCCAAGCCCGATAGGTTTTACAGGGTACCGGACACTCATCACCACTTATACAAGGCTCCCCTTGCAGATCCTGAGACTATCTCCCAGGGGCCTAAGGCAGTAGCTCGACCTCAGCGAAAACCCTCTCCCTCTGAAAGGGAATCCAGGTCCTTAGAGAGATGGGGTAAAAACGTATACACCTCTGCTACTCTCTCAGCTAGAGCTTTGAACTGTCAGTTTCATATGATCCAATACCAAGAGTTTATGCTTGATCAGTTAACCAAGAAACTGTCCTCTGATGATTCCTTAGATAAGAAATATGTTTTAGAAATGGTGAATAACATTCAGCAGGTTAGTAACCATTCTTTAAAATGTGGCTATGATGCACTGGAGGCTTCATTTAGATCAGCCATGACTGGCACAGTTATAAGAAGGCATGCATGGTTGAAAGAACAGGTCTTGCCGGATCATGTTAAAGCAAAGCTATTAGATGCTCCTGTGGATAAGGTCAGTCTATTTGGTTCTCCTGCCCAGCAAGTAATGAAGAAAATGGAAGAAAAGGCAAAATCTGTACAAACAGTTAAAGATTTCTTACAGGTTCAGCCCCCAAGGTTTAGCAGGAACTGGCCTTCCAAAAATTGGTCCTTTCCAGACTCCTCTAAATCTCAGAGAGGCAGGAATAGACGTTCCAGAGGCAGAAATCAATCCAGAGGAGGTGCCTACAGAGGACGCCAGTGGCAAGGCAATAACCAGCAAGGCACAGACACAACCACTGCCACTGCAACAGGACAATCACAGTGACTTGGCTCTGACACCGCCTACCAGGGAACAAATAGCAGCACCCTTAGGCGGAAAGTTAGCCTTATTTTCAAAAAATTGGCACCATATCACAAGAGACAAGTGGATTTTGCAAACTATAGACCAAGGCTACAGGTTTCATTTCCACACCTTACCTGTAAAAAGAGGAATGCCAAACCTACCACCAAATCAAAAAACAGAAGCTCTAAAACAGATAGCTCAATTAACAAAGATGAGAGCTGTGGAAAGGGTACCACCTACAGAACAGGGCAAAGGATTTTACTCCAGACTCTTCCTAGTACCAAGAAAAGAGAAAAGTTGGAGACCTATTCTCGACCTGTCCGCTTTAAACACATTCATCATTGTTCCAAAATTCAAAATGCTGACCCTACAGCAACTTCTTCCCATGCTGGGCAAGGAGTGTTGGCTGGTAACTCTAGATCTCAAGGAGGCATACCTGCACGTCCCCATACGACCAAATTGCAGAAGATACCTCAGATTTCTTGCAGGATCAGAGCATTATCAATTCTCAGCATTGCCTTTTGGCTTATCTACTGCCCAGAGTATTCACGAAATGCCTGGCATCAGTAATCGCTCATTGCAGGCTACAGGAATCCAAATTTATCCATACCTGGACGACTGCCTGATACAAGCGGACAACAAAACCAAGCTGACACAAGACTTACAAAGAGTCATTTGCTTACTACAAGCCCTGGGATACACAGTCAATTTAAAAAAGTCAAGACTGATACCATCCCAAACAAGAACATTCTTGGGTGCAGAATTGGATACAGTAAAACAGATGGCATTCCTAACTGCAGAAAAACAAGAACAACTCCCTCTTTACTTCTTGGCATTAGCAAAGCAGAACAAACTAACAGCAAGGAAAGTACTGCAGGCCTTGGGCTTCATGGCATCATGCATAATCCTGGTCCCCCATGTCAGACTGCATATGAGAAAGCTACAGTGGTACCTAAAGAATTTATGGTCTCAACACAGGCACAGCTTAAAAACCGAAATACCACTAATCCCATGCCTGAAACAAGAGTTCCTATGGTGGGCTCATGGTGGGCTCAAGCATGCCAGTCAAACCCAGGTTTGCCCTTCCACAACATTCAAGCAAGCCAAACCATCACAACGGACGCCTCAGACCTAGGTTGGGGGGCCCACATGCTGGACAAATGCATTCAAGGATTATGGACTCCAGATCAGCTGCGCCTGCACATAAATCAAAAAGAAATGCTGGCAGTAAAACTAGCAATCCAGAATTTCAGACCATTCCTCAAAGAAGGCCAATTAATGATAAGGACAGACAACACCACAGTCATGTGGTACATCAACAAACAGGGAGGCACTCATTCATACCCCATATGCCGAATGGCTCTGGACCTATGGAATATGGCTCTGAGCTACAACATTCAGTTACAGGCCATATTTGTACCGGGAAAAGAAAACACCCTAGCAGACATGTTAAGCAGAACTACCTCGGATGCTCACAAATGGATGCTACACCCGGACATCTTCAAGGCCATCACAAAGAAATGGGGAATGCCACAAATAGACCTATTCGCATCCCCACTCAATCACCAGCTCAAGAAATTCTGCACAAGGACATACCACCCACTTGCTTGGAAGGTGGACTCTCTATCCTTCAGTTGGAAAGGCCTGACAGCATATGCATTTCCACCTCTTCCTTTGATGCACAAGGTATTACTGAAAATCAAAGAGGAACGTCCAAGGATAATTCTGATAGCTCCAAATTGGCCAAGACAACATTGGTACCCATTACTGAGGAGCATGTCTCGGGGGGGAAACGTGGACACTACCCCTGATTCCTTTGATGTTAACTCAGAGCGACTACATCATGCATCCAAACCTGAAAACTCTGCAACTGGCTGCCTGGAACATTACATAAGAGCAACTAACCCAGATTTATCCCAAAGGGTTAAAGACATTATCCTTGAGGCCCGCAGACCTTCAACAAGAAGGAACTATGCAGGAAAATGGAAAAGGTTTGTCATTTGGAGTACTGAAAGAGGTAAAGATGTGTCAAAGATAGATATTGCCAACATCCTGGAGTATTCAGGCCTGTCCTATTCCTCCATCAAGATACATGCATCAGCTATTTCTGCAGAATACAGCTTCGATCCCCCTGTCTTCTCACATCCTCTACTCAGGCAGTTCCTCAGAGGAATCAAGAATGTAAAACCTCCTAGGAAACCACCATTACCAGCATGGGACTTGAACTTCGTGCTAGAAAAATTGACACTCCCTCCATTCGAACCAGCAGCAACAGCAGATCTTCAACACCTATCCTGGAAAACTGCTTTCCTACTGGCAATTACTTCAGCAAGAAGGGTTTCGGAACTACAGGCCTTAATGGCAGTACAACCCTTCCTAATCTTCCATCAAGATAGAGTGTCCATGAGAACTAATCCTACATTTATGCCTAAGGTGGTATCCAGAGTGTCTCTAAACCAGGCAATCCACCTACCTACCTTCTTTCCCAATCCACAGAACAGGGGGGAAAGACTGCTGCATACCTTGGATGTACATAGACAGTTGCGCTACTACCTGGACAGAACCAAGGGCAATAGAAAAACTGACCAGCTTCTAGTAGCTTATGCAACAGGAAGGGAAGGAAAAGCAATTTCCAAACAGACAATCTCCAAGTGGATAGGAAATTGCATAAGATTCTGTTACTCCTACCATGGAAAACAAATTCCACAGAACATAAGACCTCATTCTACAAGGGCTACAGCCGCTACCACAGCTTTCTCCGTGCATACATTTGCCAAGCATTATAACTTACCTCTATACTCTAGATCCCGAGCAGGGTTTGCCACTGCTGTTTTGCAAGGGATCCTAACTACACCATAATTCTTCTTCCTCCTCCCCTAGTTTGGCTATGGTATTCTACCCATTTGTTAGGACTGCAGTTGCATCCTTGAAGGACATAGTACAGTTTTGTACCTACCATAAATGTAGATGTCCGAACAGGATAGCATCTGCAGTCAGGATTACCCACCCTCCTTCCCCTCTGTGGTACTCCTAGGTATTTACCCTCCGAATAGCTAGCTGGGGGGGATCTCTTATGGTGTATTTGTTTGTATATATGTACATACATGCTTATTTTTTGTGTTTGCCTTCTACCTTTTTGGAAACATTGGCATTTACCCAAAATTTAGCTTTCCAAGAGGGCAACTGGCATCTGGGGCAAGAAACACTGAGGAAAATGGCGTCGGCTGATGCCTTTATACCCGAAGACCAGCAGAGATGACGTCGGGTGAAGTGCGACACCAGCCGAGGCCAGACCCAGACTTTGGAATCCGGCCGACCGAAGGGCTGCCTGACGACAGGACAACCCATTTGTTAGGACTGCAGATGCTATCCTGTTCGGACATCTACATTTATGGTAGGTACAAAACTGTACTTTTTTTCTGATTCTTCTGATGACCTGGATTTGTCCTTACCTACTTATGAGGATTCTGATGCAGAGGACTCTATTCCCTCTGCTTCCCCTCCTGAGGATTTTTCTTTTGGGGAGGGAGCATTTTCATTGGGAAAGCCAGGAATTTTCTGATTCAAAAGAGAGGCTTAGGGATTTCCTTCTCCTACCTCAGCATAGGCCTTTGGCTATTCCTCCTGTACTAGACATTGTTGATGATGCTTTCTCGGAATCCAGTTTGGCCCCTGATTCCCTGCCTCCTGCTCCCAGTAAACCTGGCAGATACTACAGGATCCCCGAGTCCCATAAGTTCCTTTTCAAAAATCCTATTGCAGATCGAGAAACTATTTCACAGGGGCCCAAGGGTATTAAGGCTTCTACTGCTAAAAATCCTACCCCTTCTGATAGAGACTCCAGGGCGCTGGATAGATGGGGTAAAAAAGTTTATACTTCAGCAACCTTGGCAATTAGAGCTTTAAGCTGCCAATTTCATATGTTAAAATATCAGCAACAAGTTATTGGACTACTTAAACAGAAAATGATATTGATTCCTGACTGTGTGGAAAATAAAGACTTACAGGATTTAATGCATTCTGCTGAACAAGTTGGAAAACATACTTTGCAATGTGGTTTTGATTCTTTAGAGGCCTCTTGCAGGGCTGCTGTTACTGGGTCTGTGCTTAGAAGGCATGCTTGGCTTAAGGAACAATCTTTGCCTGATCATGTTAAAGCTAAATTGTTGGATGCTCCTTTAAATTAGGACCGCCTGTTTGGCAACAAGGCTGAAGAAGGTCTTAAAAAGATGGAAGATAAAGCTAAATCTATGCAAACTGTTAAAGATTTTTTTACAAGTTCAGCCTCCGAGATTTAGCAGACACTGGCCTTCTAAGAATTGGTCCTTTCCAGCCTCTTCCAGGTCTTCTCAAGCCAAACCCAGACACAGCAAAAACCCCAGGTTTCAGTCCGAAGGGATACACAGAACTAAGCAGTGGGTAGGCCTCCACTTCCAAGTCTGAGAATAGTAAGACCCCCCCCCCCATGGTAAACTGTCTCAATGACTTCCTTTTAATATTTCCAAGCACTTATCAACTGACTGCCCCTTTGGGGGGAAAGATTGCTCTTCATGCAAAGAATTGGGAACTCTACCCAGGAAAAATGGGTTTTAAATATAGTGTCCCAGGGATACAGATTTCACTTCCACACATTGCCAACTCCAAGTGGCTGGCCAGACCTACCCCCAAATCAGTGGGCAGAGGCCCAAAAACAAGTACTTTCTCTCTTAAGCATGGGAGCTGTTCAACTGGTACCGGAAAAGGAAAAGGGACAAGGTTTCTACTCGAGACTTTTCCTGGTACCAAGAAAAGACAATTCATGGCGTCCTATCCTGGACCTGTCTACTCTAAACACCTTTCTGGAGATTCCAAAATTCAAGATGCCTAAATCTCGATCCATGTCTAAAAAACATGGCAACACTAGATCTAAAAGAAGCATACCTGTACATCCCAATCAGGGAATCTTGCAGAAAATACTTACACTTCAAAGCAGGCTACATGCACTATCAGTTCTCTGCAGTGCCCTTTGGCTTATCTACTGAGCTCAGGGTATTCACAAAGTGCCTAGCTCCAGTGACTGCATTTTGCAGGCAAAGAAGTATTCAAATATACCCATATCTGGATGATTGTCTAATTCAGGCAGAAAGCCAGGACATACTTTTGAATCATCTGGCGTTTGTAAAAAGGGTTCTAACTTGTCTGGGGTACACCATAAACGAAAAGAAATCATAACTGGTACCGTGTCAACAAATTACATTCCTGGGAGCAAGCTTGAATACAATCTCCAGATGGCTTACCTCACGCCAGAAAAGCAAACTCGTTTGACAACCTACTTCAAACAAGTGACCACAAAAACCCTGCTATCTGCAAGACAAATACTGCAAGCCTTGGGGTTCATGGCCTCCTGCATTCTTCTAATTCCATATGCAAGACTGCATATGCGGAAACTACAGTGGTATCTAAAAAGCCTATGCAGTCAACATTCTCACAGCCTAGAAACAACGATTCCTATTATATCTTGCCTACGCCTAGAGTTCCTTTGGTGGGCAGAGGCCTGCCACCAAAACAAGGGACTACCTTTCACACCACCCCCTGCCACCCAAACCCTAATAACAGATGCATCAGACTATGCATTGGGGGCTCACCTGACAGGGAAGTGCATTCAGGGCAAATGGAACCCAAGTCAAATGCACCTGCATATCAATCAAAAAGAAATCTTAGCTGTACAGAATGCTCTGACAGCCTTCAAGGACTACATTCTTCCAGGACAACTAATGGTAAAGATGGACAACACCACGGTTATGTAGTACATAAACAAGCAGGGGGTACACACTCTTACCCCCTCTGCAGACTAGCCATGGCATTGTGGAACACAGCCTTGAGCTACCAAGTGCACCTACAAGCTCAATTCCTGCCAGGAAAGTTAAATACACTGGCAGATGGACTAAGCAGAAACCTTATGGATTTTCAACATGTTGACAAGCGAATGGGGGAGCCCGGATATAGATCTGTTTGCCTCCCCTCCCCCAGAACTACCAATTGGACACATTTTGCACAAGGACTCCCCACAAACAAGCCTGGAAAGTGGATGCTCTGTCCTTCAGCTGGAAAACCCTATCAGGCTATGCCTTCCCCCCGCTGCCTCTGTTCCCCAAAGTACTACTAAAAGTCAAACAGGACAAGCCAAAGATGATTTTGATTGCTCAGAACTGACCGCGCCAACACTGGTTCCTCCTCCTGCACAGTGTGTCACGGTTATCTCCATGGCACCTGCCTCAGACTCCTTCCCTGCTGTTTCAGCAGGAGAACCAGATTCTGCACCCTCAGCTTCCAACACTGAACCTTACAGCCTGGATAATTACTTGAATTCTCTCTTACCATCCCTTAGCAAACCTGTGATGGATGTCATCTTAGAAGCAAGGAGGCCTAGTGCTAGAAAATCTTATGCTGAAAAATGGAAAAGATTCTGTGCCTGGAACCAATCTCAAGGGATGAGCACAGCAGTGCCCAATTTACCTCAGATTTTACAATACTTAACTGAGATGCTTCACAAGGGCCTGTCTTTTTCCTCCATAAAATCCACGCCTCAGCCATTTCAGCTCATTATAACACAGAACCTCCCCTCTTCTCTCATCCACTGCTCAAGCAGTACCTCAGAGGGGCCAAAAATTTGAGACCACCCAGGAGAGCTCCAACCCCAGCCTGGGACCTTAACTTTGTATTGGAGAAACTCACTCTCCCTCCTTTCGAGCCAGCTGCTACTGCACACTTAAAATTTCTTTCTTGGAAAACAGCTTTCCTTTTAGCAATCACTTCAGCTAGAAGGGTATCTAAATTACAGGCCCTTATGGCAGTGGAGCCTTTCATCATCTTTCATGCGGACAGGGTATCACTCAAGACCAATCCATCCCTCATGTCCAAGGTGGTATCCAGTGTGGCTCTAAATCAGTCCATTCATTTGCCAACCTTCTTTCCCAATCCACAGAACAAAGGGGAATGGATTCTGCATTCCTTGGATGTGCACAGACAACTTAGATTCTACTTGGACAGGACTAAACCTCAAAGAATATCTGAACAACTGCTGGTAGCATTTGCTGCAGGGGCAGAGGGGAAGGCTATTTCAAAACAAACCATTTCTAAATGGATAAGCCATTGCATTCATTTTTGCTATAAGCACCATGGAAAACCTATCCCCCAGGGGATCAGACCTCACTTCCACCAGGGCTGCATCTACTTCTACAGCCTTTCTCAGAGGCGTTCCTACCAGGGACATCCTAGAAGCTGCTACCTGGAGTTCTGTACATACTTTCACCAAGCATTACCATTTGCCAATTTTCTCTAAATCCAGAGCTGGCTTTGCTACTGCAATCTTGCAGGGCCTTATAGCTGCTCCTAATGCTATCTAAACTCCTCTTCCCAACCATAGCTTTAGGAATCTACCCAAATGTAATGACTGCAACAGTGAAGCATGAAGAACATAGTACAGTTGTGTACACTTACCATAAATGTAGATGTTCAAGTGTATTCACTGTTGCAGTCCTGGTTACCCTCCCTCCTTCCCCCTAACTTAATTTGGCTATACCTCTACTTTCCTTTACTATGCTTAAATCCTAGACACAATCCTAGTAGCAAGCATTTTACATCACAAACCATACTGACACACTCAATTGCAAACGTTATACATCACTTATAGTCTACCGAGTCATTTCCAGTCAAACATTACATAGCTCATGTAAGTCCTGCCTTCTTTTAAACCTCTTTTATCCCCTGGATGCATTGTTCCCACAATTCCCATTTTTTTCCTAAGTATTTTGCTCTTACCCTTTTCTAAAGATCTCAATTCCAATTGTTTTATCTCTGTTACTGCATTCACTACTTCTACTGTAGTTGGTGTAGATTTTGTTTCCATTTTCTAGTAATTGCTTTTTTGGCAGCCACCATAATTAGACATAGCAAAGCCTTACTATGTCTAGGCAGCTCTGATTCTGTATCATAGCTCAGAAAAATCATCTCTATCAGCATACAAATCTGGCCACCCAGCATCTCCAACAGTGCATCTCACAAGGAATCCTTAAAGTCCGGCAACTCACCTCACACCCAAAAAATATGTTCCCAATTACCACTTTCTTCCCTGTAAAACGTCCAACATTTGCTATCTACTTGAGGAAAAATTCTGTGGACTCTACTTGGGGTATAAAAATATCTGTGTAAACATTTCCAAGCAAAAATCCTAAATCTTCTAGATTTTGTTGCATGTTTGGGAGGCATACATATAGCCTTGTTTCTTTATGAATTGCTTATCCATTCTCTCTTTCCAATCCTTTCTAACCACCTTTGATTGATTCTTATAGTTATCATGCAATATTTTATATTCTGTACTAATTATTCCTTTTTTAATGGTAACTTCTGTTCTTGATTCTGCTAAAAACTCTGCCAGTGGTGATCTTTCGTTTAACACCCAATATTTCTTTCTCTGTGCCTATACTGTGATAGGGAAGGCAATCTTTAATATGCCGTCCAAATAAATTCTTGGTATCTTCCCATTCTGTCATCTTTCCCTCTCTAGTTATTTGCTCCCAGTACCTTGGTTCCTTTGCTGGTTTTCTCCCAATAAATTCTAGGCCCTCTTGCCTATTGTCTGTATCTCTAATTGCAGTCATCCCTATTGGCAGAATCTCCTTTCTCCATTCTCATGTTGGCTTAGTTCTTAGGATACTTTCTGCTACATTATAGATATAATATTCTATATGATTATTATTATTCTCCTTAAAGGCCTGCCCTGGATTTTCTTGGTGAGAAAGTGGTGTTGTCATTCAGATCAGTTTGTTGTCCACATATGTTCCGATGTCCCTAACTAATGGATTAAATTTCAGGGGTGAACTGTCAGTGAGAGCATCAAGCTTTCCAAAGGAGACTGTTATACAATTTTTTACATTTATTTTTATTCCATGGTTATGACAAAGGATATTTGTTTGGGAAAGGCTCTCTTGGTGTCCTCTGATGATTTTATGATGGCATAAAATTTACAGTCATCTGAAAGTTTGGTCAGCCATAAATGTTTAACATTAGCTTTGACCTCTGAGAAGTAAATGACAAAGAGAAGTGGCCCAAGGACTGAACCCTGGGGTATTCCCTGAGTATAAAGGGATTTTGGAGAAGGTAAAGCCATTCACCCTAATTCCCTGAGTTTTATTTGCGAGTCAGTTTGCTATCCAAAGAATTACATAGAGATTCACATTTAGATGGGAGAATTTATCAACAATACCTGAGTGTGGGATGATGCAGAACATCTTTGTGAATGCTAGATTTGAGGTGTGTACCGTTTTTTTCCCTCATCCATTGCTTCATTAAGCTTCTCAGAGAAGTTGACCAAGTTAAGCAGGCAGGATCTGCCCTTAAGAAACCTGAACAGGATTGGTCAAAAGCTTATAGGTTACCTTTGACCTCATTTATGAATACCATAATGATACTTTCTGTAGCCTTACAGATAAGGCTAGTCAAACTTATGGGTCTATAATTACCTAGCTCCACCGATACCCCACCTTTGGGAAGCAGGATAGCTGTTGCTGACCTCCATTTGTCCAGTACAAAGCCTATTTGGTGGCTGTATTGAGTGGCCTCTGTAGGGAGGTTGACAGGTCTTGTTTCAGGCTGGCCAGTAGGCAGCCTGATATGTTATCCAACCCCAAAGAAGCATTATTCTTGGCCTTGGAAAGTCCTTTGAGGGCAACCTTTTGGGAGACTTGGGGATGTAGATGCAGGTGTGTAATCTGAGAAACTGAGTGAGGGATGAATTTAGAGCTAAATTTGTCTGCATTTAGTTTTTGTCCTCAGGGTCTGAGTATGAAATGTCATTTACTGTTAGCTCTGTGTAGTGCTGGGCATTGTTTCCTTGGTTTCTGTCATACTTAAAGCTTTATGGTTGTCTTTTCCCTCGTTGCTATTTTTACCCCATGGTCTAGCTTTGGTTAATTTGATCAGGGTCTAGAGTTCATTGTTAAGTTTAGCAAGAACATCTTTTACACCTTGAGAGCTGCATTTGAGTTTCACCTTTTGTGTTTATTTTTAAATTTGGCATTGCATTTACTTTCGAGGGGGATAGATGCATCTATTCAGTTACTCATGTCTGTAGAATTTGGCAGTAAAGGATTCCACATATGCAGTGGGATCATCAGATTGGAAGCGGATGTTGAATTTAGTAAGGTTATCACTCAGTTTTAGTAGCAATCTGTGAATATAAAGGTATTTAAAGATGCTTGAGTCTTATGGTGAATCTGACTGATTTATGTCCCTAATACTTTGTTTAAGCACCTTTTGATTTAATTACAGCATTCAGTCTTCTTGGGTACACACCTGCCATCAATTAAAGAGACTCTGATTAACCCCAAATAATGTTCAGCTGTCCTAGTAGGATTTTCCTGACATTTACCAAAGCATACATCCAAATCAACAAATGAATGGCTTTGCCAGAAGAAAATTAAAATTTTGGAATGGCCCAGCCCAGAGCCCAGACCTAAATCCAATAGAAAATCTGTGGGGTGACCTAAAGAGGGCTGTGCACAAGAGATGCCCTTGCAATCTAACAGATTTGGAGCACTTTTGCAATGAAGAGTAGGCAAATATTCCCAAGTCAAGATGTATCATGCTAATAGACTCCTACCCAAGAAGACTGAATGCTGTAATTAAATCAAAAGGCGCTTCAGCAAAGTATTAGTTTAAGGGTGCACACACACAACAAAGTATTAGTTTAAGGCTGTGCACACTTATGCCACCAGCATATTGTACATTTTTTATTTTTTATATTTTTCCCCCTAACAGAACTGTTTCTTTTTCAGTTGAATTGTACAGGTTATAGGTCACATTAATGGTGAGAAAAGTTTTGAAATGATTTATTGTGGTCTCATTTTTTTATATCACAAAAACATGGCATTTTAACAGGGGTGTGTAAACTTTTTATACCCACTGTATGTATTTAGTTGATCAGTTGATCTATAGAGATAACCTTCCTAATGGGTCAAGAAAACTCCTATTTTGGGTATGGTGTTTCCCTCTGTTGGCCTTTATTGTTAACCTGTAACTTGAACAAGCTGTTAGCAGGCACTCTTGACTCTTCATTTCTATTTTTAACTTGCAAGAGGGCACTCACTGGTGGCAAGGGGTGAACTGGTGGGATGTAGGGACAAATTCCAGGTGCACAGCCATCCCACAACACTGGAACTTCAAGGAAAAACATTCTGAATGCAGATTACTTGAGGACATAATCCCAGCGAAAGTTATTTGTAGATTAGCTGATATCATGAAGACATAATAAATATCTAGCCTTTTTGTTTTCTGTACTGGTATTAATGTTTGGTCTGAGTTATGCATGAAAATGATCTCTGTTGATTAGTATGTCTGCTTTATCACCAAAAGAAAGTAAGTAGATGGCTTTAGTCCATTACTGAAGACATAATCGCATCCCCATTTCCCTGTCAGGATCATAGGAGGAGGCTAGCAGGCTATCGACTCGGAGGTCATTTCAACCCTAGCTGTTTCGTCCCAATGTAACATCATAGATACTCTAGTCAGTACCCAGGATTGTAATTAATAATGACTGCCCATGTCCAGGAGGGTTGTGGGCGCTATCTCCTGTAAGAATTTACTGTGCCCCATCCACTCATTCAGGTTCCTTTTGAACAGTGTCATAGAGCTGATCTGCTTCACATGAATTGGCAGCCTGTTCCAAAGGTGTGGCAGTCAGTGAGAGACAAATCTGTCCCTCCAGCACATCCTATTCAACTTGCAGGCTATATTTAGGTCCCTGGAATGGGTAGCTCTAGTCCCATTTGATTTACAGATGTTCAGCAAATTCATTAGGTTTGGGTCAGAGATTGTTCTGTAAGCCAGGCATAACTCTCCCCTAACAATTCTATATGATACTGAGTATAGTGACAAGGACTTTAAAGACACATGCTGGAGTCCCTTGATCTTCTTAGTTAGAAACCTCTGAGGTCTCTTCAGTTGCAGCAGGTGCTTTGTACGGTACATGCTGAAAGGGACGTTATACTCAATTGTGGACCTGATTAGTGACGAGTATAGAGATGTTATAACCTCCTTTGCTCTAGAGACGATGCCTTTGTTAATCAAGCGTGCTATGTAGAAAGCCTTCCTTACCACAGTAGACACATAACGGTCAAAGTTATGGTCACAGTCTACTTGTGATTCCAGATCTCTTACCACTTCGTAGGTACATAGGGTACTGTTGTTAATTTGATAGTGTGAAGGGACATTGTTTTTGCCAAAGGGAATGATGATGCATTTCTTGCATTCAGGTTGAGACTGTAACTAAGACACCAGTTGTTGGTCTGCGTAAGACCCTCCTGAAGTATACTGACATGATTTGGGAATTCAGTTATTGCACCCAGTTTGCAGTCATCAGCAAACTTGGTCAGCCACAGCCTCTTAGTTTTGGCCTGAACTTCTGAGAACTATATACCAAGCAGTAAGGGGCCCAGCTCTGACCCTTGTAGCACCCTGCTGGTGACAGGTCTGCTGGTTGATGTGGAGGCATCCACTTTGATAGTGTGTGACCAGTTTGTGAGTCAGTGGGCAACCCATCTTACAGCAAAGGGGTTGCATTCAGTTTGCTGAGTTTGGGATTGTGTCAAAGGCCTTTGCCAAGTTGAGGCATGCAGTGTGCACAGATTTGCCCTCGTCAGTGGCCCTGGTCACATTTTCAAACAAATTCTTCAGGTTTAACGGGCAGGATCTGCCCTTGATAAAGACGAATTGGGTCAGGTCAAGGGTTTGGAGGTCTCCTATGTCTTAATTTATGAGGTCCGTGATATGTTCCATGGCCTTACAAATGAGACTGGTCAGTCTTATGGATCTGTAATTCCCTGGGTCTGTTGCTAAGCCCCTTTTGTGGAGGGGAATAACTGCTACTGTTCTCCATTCAACAGGAACAAAGCTTGTGGTTAGGCTGTGATTGAATAGGGTACTTAATGGTGATGCTAGTTCATGTTTTAGTTTGTTTAGAAGACAGCCTGGGATTCCATCTAGTCCCATAAAGGCTGTGTTTTTTGCCTTAGACAAGGTTTTAATGACCTGCTGTTCAGATATGGGGGGTGGGGGGGAGGCAAGGTTTGTGATAAGTTTGGAGTGGGTAAGGGAGTGAAATTTTCACCATATCTGTCTGCTAGCAGTTTTGCTAAGACTGCAGGATCAGTGTGTGTGATAGCATTAATCACTAGTTCGGCACATGCTTAGGTCCTACCTTTTGGGCTATATACATAGCTGTAAAAGGCCTTATGGTTATCCTTGGCTGGGATTGCTATTTTTTCTCAAAGTTACCCATAGAGGATTTGACATTTATTTATTTATTGACGTTTGTTAACCGGGTTAGTCCAACTGGGCTTGTGGCCCATTTTCAGTGAAGACCCGAGGAGAAAAGCTCCAGTAATACATTTCTATTTCAGAGTAACATATTAATACAAAAAATAATGTGGTGAGAAACAATTATACAGAGAAAAAAGTTTTACATTTGTTAGATACATACAAAGAAGTTAAAATTCCAAGTATGGAGAAGGAGCCCAAAAGACATTAAGAAACATAATTTTTCAGTGAGATAATGCATTGTGTAGAGCAGTAAAACAAAGTAAATATATAATTCTGCAGTTTGTGTTGTATTATGTAAATACCTTAGGAGAAGTGAAAGGGGGAACTAAGTGGGGTCTTGATAAGGGAGAGTGTGTAAATGCCTTATGAGAAGTGAAAGGGGGACTGAGTGGGGTCCTTAATAAGGGAGAGTGCGGGGGGGGGGGACTAAGTGGGGTCATTACAAGGACAGGTCCTGGAATTGAGAAAATATGTTTTTAGTTTAGTTTTAAAGTGGGAGGTGTGTGGAATTATATGTAAGTCAAGGGGAAGTCTGTTCCAGACATGGGTGACAGAATGTTGTCTTATTTGCCTCTTGAGGCTGAGGAGGGTGCTTTTTCATTGCTGAGGCCTTGCCTTAGTTTTCTTAGACAACAACCTTTTGCGTTTGTTGTAAAGTTAGTTGACGCTGGATGTCATGGGCTGTGGCCTTGATACTCTGTATTTATACAAGTGATTGTACAGGGCTTTAGTCTAAGCTTTGGTATAGTTGACCACTTCCAGCTGGGGTGGGACTTAGAATGTATTTAGACCTTCCCCGAGGAGGGCATAGTTTGCTTTGGTGAAGTTTTTCAGTCTGACTGCACCCTTTGTGAGTTCTGGTGTTAGTTCAAGGGTGACTGATTTGGGGTCAGATTTAACTGAGGGTCTGACAGTTGCAGTGGTGCATCTGTTTGTCATGTTAGTGAGGACCAGATGTAGTATGTGTGTTCCTCTTCTTGGAGTTAGAACAGTTTGTGCCAAGGCTTTGAGTTAAAGTCAAGGAACTTTTGCACTAGTGAGTTAGGGCTAAAATAGGTTTCTTAGTTGATGGCGGGATAATCGAAATCCCCCATGACCAGAGTGTTTGGCAGTATTTGGATTGATTCCAGTATGGTCATGTAAGCCTTGTGCACATCATGATCCATGGAGGGGAATATATAAATAACTATGACATGAATGGGGGTCTTACCCGTAGTAATCTGAACTTGGCATAACTCCATGGAGTTGTCCAGTCTAACTAGTTGGGAGTTGGATTTATCTCTAATACAGATAGAAACACCACCTCCTTTGGTTCTGACATGTTCATTTTGCAGTCTGAAGGTGTGGAAGGCATTGTAGCCTTGCAAGGCCAGGATACTGTCTTGAGGCCTTGAACCAGGTTTCTGTGACTGCACAGATGTCTACATCCTCCAGTGATAGAAGTGCTTCCAGAGTGTGCAGTTTTTGGTTTAAGTGCCAAGAATTTAGCAGCATAACCCTTATTTTGTTATGGTTGGCAATTTTCATGTCAACAATTTTGTTTTTGAGACCTTGCCTAACTAAGGCACTATGGGGGAGGCAAGAGAATTGCCAGCAGCCGAAAGCCTTGTGGTGCCATGTGCAAACCAGTGAGGTTTGTTGACCATGTCATCCCAGGCTGACAGAAATGGGATCCACTTTGAATGACACTAAAAACTAAGCCAATTGTTGAAATCGATCATTTTTTGTTTATAATGTGGCATCTTTCTAGGTGAGGGTAATATGCTGCTCAAAGCTAGGGACATACCTGCCTGAGACACATACTCGGAGAGCTCAGTCATGTCTCTCTTCATATAGTCCAGTGAAGTATATCTCAGGTCATTCACTTCAACATGAGCTGTGACAGAGTCATAATGGCACTTGTTGCCAAGAGACCTGAGTGCATGCATGATCTGATGAATCCTGGCACCAGACAGACAACTGACCGTGACTTTCTCCTTATCTAACCTGGTGAGTGGGACATCCATGTGCCTCACTATGTAGTCTGCAATGACAAGAAAATTTGCTTTTTGAGTGTTACGCCTTATGGGCTTTGTAGGTGAGACACTGATGTTGCTGTGTGTCTTGGGTGCTGTAGGGACTGTGTTGTTTGTAGCAGTCTCTTGTTTTGGAGATCTCTGATGTTTTGGTAAGTTTTTTGAAAGAGCCTCCACTTATGTTGACTTATGTGTTGGAGGTGTACTGTGTGTATGAGTAGTGGTACTGTGTGCATGAGTAGTGATGGGTGAGTTGACAACCTCTTCACTGTTAATGTTTTGAGTGAGAGAGAACACGGACTCAAGTTTCTTGGTGTAAATACATCTCTCGCACTCTGTACTAGAGTGAGTTATTAGTAGAGGGTTGTCAGTGTACATGCGGCAGTTGCTACACTGCATCAGGAGACCCAAGTCAACCAGGCTGGCAGAAGAAACAAGGGTAGTCCAACTGTCCATAATACTAGGTTTGAGGAACTGTTATCACAAAGGGGGTGCTTTCAGGACTGATCTAGGGTGTGCTCTGTAGATGGGTATTTCTGACAGGGTTTTTGGAATAGGTCACAGCTCACTAGCAATACTTCTTGGAGATATACTAAATATGAGGACTACACTAATGTAGGGTCTATATTACATTAACGAGCGATCAAAATGTCGAGTGCAACATGCTCGACATACTTTGATCGCTCGATCATGTCATCGAAACCCAAAAACACTGAAAAAAAAAATTGAAAGTTTTTTTGTCCCACTCCAAACATACAGCACACACACATGCAACCAATTCATACAAACCCCAACACACTCACATCACTCAAACATCTACACAAGCACACATACTTTTAAAATGAAGTGGAGGGAGCTTCGCCCCCCACACCACCCCCTAACTAAATATACCAACTCTGAGATCGCTGTACATTGGGGAAAGGGCAATTTGCCCTTTCCCCAATGTACAGAGATCTTGGAGTTGGTATATTATATAGAACAGCCTCTTACGAAGCCATTCCTGACAGTGTAGTGTGTTTACGTCGCATGCTACACTCACCAGGAAGGCCGACCAAAACATTTTGGAACTCCAATTTTCAACATTTGGAGGTTCCGATTACATGAACGGTCGATCGAAGTATGTCGAGTATCTTGTACTCAACATTTTGATCGCTCGTTTATGCAATATAGACCCCTAATGTACTACAGCTGTATCTAAGGGAAAAACTGTCAAAATTATCTGTCCGGTTATGGTGTAAAATTGTGCTTCAGTGCATAGAAACCTGCTCAAATGTGGGGCTTAAATACCAGAAACTAAAAACTTAAATAAATAAATAAACAAAAGAAACAATGAGGGTGTTTACTCCAAACCCTAGACCAATCACCCTTCACCAGACAGGTTCCAATTGGCACACTTCTCTCACAAGGGTGCAGAAGTTCCCCTTCCAGTCAAAGATGGCTTGGAAAATGTGCTCAGAATGCAACAGCCACTACAAACAGACCCAGGTGCAGCAAACCTCTATCTGGACTGGACAGCTATTAGCTATAGTAATTTAGACAGGAAACACTAAAAAAATGTTTTAACAGAAGAAAAACAACAGCGAGACACTAAAAAATGTTTTAAACAGTAGAAAAACAGCAAGGGATCACTAAAGAATGTGTTAAACAGCAAACAAATCAGTTATTTAAAACACTGCTTGGCTGGAAAACATAACAAACAGAATAGCTGCTTTGTAAACAGTGAAAAGTAGGAACAATTACTTTGCAAGCAGTGAAAGTAGCATAAAAAGCTTTACAAACAGTGAAAACAGCAACAAAATATGCTTTAACAGGCACAGTAAGGCAGATAAATGCAGTACAAACAGTGCAATTTAGTTTACAATAATAAAAACACAGAATTAAATAAGCAGTACACAATAAAAAGTGCAGTAAATAGTATAATCAAGCAAAAAAAAAAAAAACAGGCAACTTATGGTTCCATTATCCTTGAAACCTGATGTGACATCCCCACACTGAGCCAGTAATCCAGGTGTCTGAATCCTCACCACTGACGCTGGAAAGGGATGTTCACTCCACAACAAGTACAAATATGACTCTGTCATTGTCCATGTTGGTGTGAATGACCTGAGACTTACCTCCCTGGACTACATGAAAAGAGACATGGAAGAGCTCTCTGATCTTGTAGCTCAGGCAGGTTTGAACCTAGCCCTGAGTAGCATCCTGCCATCACCCAGAATGATACCGCAGTACAAGGACAAAATGACTGACTTCAACAATTGGCTAAGCTTCTGGTGTCATTCTAAGGGGAGCCAGTATCTGTCTGCCTGGGACGACATGGTCAATAGACCACGATGCTTTGCCAGAGATGGCCTGCACCTGTCACCCCTGGGATTCCAGATATTGGCTAAGGCTCTTGCCGCCCCTACAGTGCATTTTTTAGGCAAGGTTCAAATGACAAATTCACCACCGTAACAGGTACAGGCAAGCAAAAACTGAGGGTAGTGCTACTCAATGCTAGAAGTCTAAATCTCAAAATGCACTCACTCGAGGCACTCCTTAAAATGGAGAACATTGATATCTGTGCAGTGACTGAGACCTGGTTCAAGGCCCCAGAGAGCACACCTGCAGTACCAGGCTATAACTCATACCTCACCTTTTGGCCATCTAACCTGGACCGAAACACTAAAGGTAGAGGTGTGTCCATATTCGTTAAGGATATCCACACCTCCAGGCTAGTTGCTCAGCATAATGCATTCAAAATTATCCAAGTGCAACTAACTCTGGGCAAAACTGCAATCTAAATTGTAGATTGCTACAGATCCCCCACCGTGCCCCAGGATTCTCCTCCTCTTTTCTTGATATACTGGAACATATTAAGGTCCTAATAATGGGCGATTTCAACTACCTCACCATTAACTGGAAAATTACTCATGTACCAACTCCTTTGCTCAACGCTTTCTGGAATTCATAAATTCCAGTGCCCTGGGTCAGCTTATCCACACCCCCCACCAAGGGCAACAATATCCTAGACCTAGTCATTACCAACATGAGTGACCGGTGCTCCACACCTGAAGTCAACTCCTTCTTGGTCAGATCCGACCATAAGCTAATCACCCTAGATATCCACATAGGTTCATAGGTAGGTACTAGGCTATTGGCCCAAGTGCCTACGTAAGCCTAGCCAACAAGGTTCCCTGGCTTACACTACCCAAGAAAGTTATTTTCCTGTGCCACTGTCGAGCAGAGACACAGAAGTGATCCCCGGGGTGTATTTCCTATTTTCCATCCACTCAAGATTTTTCTTGAAGAGTGCTAATGAAGAACTTTGCTTGACATAGATGGGTAGCCTGTTCCAGAGTATGTCTCTGGGACAGGAATCTATCCCTCCAGCATGTACTGTTTATTGTGGTGACAAGGGTTAGGTCCCTAGAGCGTGTAGCTCGGAGGGATTGGGATTTCTTTAGGTGTAGCATGTCAAACAGCTCTGGGTTTGACATAGCTTTATATGTTAGGCAGAGATCACCTTGGAGTAGGCGATATGCTACGGAGTAAAGCTGGATTTTTTTGAGGCGGTCAGTGTAGGGCATGTGTTTGAGGCCAGTAATCCTCTTTGTGAGGTACGTCTGATGCCTTTCTAGCTGCTGCAGATGTCTTGTGAGGTACATTCCAAAAGGGGCGTTGTACCCTATAATGGGTCTAATGAGTGTCGAGTAGAGGGGAACAATGACCTCTTTTTTTCATGGATGAGAACCCTTTTATGATGAGGTGTGCCACGTAGAAGGACTTCCTGAATACTGTGGCAATGTGACTATCAAAGGAGAGACTACTGTCCACCTGGGTCCCAAGGTCTCTTATCACACATTCGGCATTAAGTAGACTGCCACCTCTGTGGTAGTTCATGGGTACAGAGTTTTTACCAAAGGGGATGACAATGCACTTTTTGGCATTGAGCTTGAGGCCATGGCTCTGACACCAGGTGTCTGACACAGTGAGGCCCTTCTGCAGGATATCCACATCGTTTGGGGACTCAACTATGGCTCCTAGTTTTCAGTCATTTGTGAACTTTGTTAGCCAGGGACCTTCTCTGTTAGCCTGTACTTCAGAGAAGTAGATACCAAACCGGGAGGACCCAGGACTGAACCCTGTGGTACTCCACTTGTCACTGGTTGGAAGTCAGATTTGGAGCCTGCAACATTTACATTGTGGGTTCTGTCAGTGAGCCAGTTCGCAACCCATCTTGTGATGTAGGGATTTATACCTAGTTTAGTGAGTTTAGCAATAATTCCAAAATGGGAGATGGTGTCGAAAGCCTTGGCGAGGTCAAGACAGGTTGTGTGAACCACCTTACCCTCATCTACGGCTTTGGTGACATCCCTCAAAGAAGTCGATCAGGTTCAGGAGTTATGATCTGCCTTTCACAAACCCGAACTGGGTGGGATCCAGAGTTTGGAGGTTACCAATGTCTTTGTTTATGAATTACATGATGATATGTTCCATGGCCTTGCAGACCAGGGTCATCAGGCTAATAGGTCAATAGTTCCTGGGATCAGTGTTGGCTCCCCCTTTGTGGAGTGGGATAACTGTTGCTGTGCGCCATTCAGTGGGCACAAAGCCTGATGCGAGGCTATTATTGAACATGGTGCTTAAGTGGGAAGCCAGTTCATTCTGAAGTTCATGTAAAACGCAGCCTGGGATGTTGTCCGGTCCCATCGATGCTGTGTTTTTGGCTTTAGAGAGTGCAGCTTTTACGTGCATAGTTGTGATTACAGGGACTCTGCATTCTTCCTGTATAGATTTGGGCCCTTTAGGGGGTGTGGGGGGGGGAGGTAAAGTTAGCACTGAACCTATCTGCCAGGATGTTGGCAATATCAGTTGGTTCTGTAATTTTTGTGCCTTTGTGCTGTAACTCAGAGCAGATCTGGGTGTTGCCATCGAGATTATTGACATAGCTATAGAATGCTTTCTGGTTGTACTTAGAATTAGTGGTGATTTTGTTTTTGTAGCTAGCTTTGGAGGATCTTATAAGGGATCTCAGCTTCTTACTGAGGCTGACCAGGGAGCTCCTCCACTCATGGGATTTTACTCTCTTTTGCAACAGTTTCTTTCTTCTGTTGTACAGTTCATTTATGGCAGGGGACCACCAGATTGGCTTCCTTTTTTTGGAGGATAGCGTCTTGGTTCTGTTTTGGATAGCACAATCCATGCACTCATATAAGTGCTTATAGAGTGCATTTGTGCAGGATTCAGCAGTTGTAACTGTATTGTCCATCTGCATGGGTGTCATGAAGTTCACCACTTCTGTCTTAAGAAGCATGAAGTTGGCTTTGGAGAAATCTTTGACCATGGTTTCCTTAATGTGGGATGGGGGCGGCGATGTGGATATCAAGGGTGATTAGCTTATGGTCTGATCGGACCAACGAGGAGTTGACTTCAGGTGTGGAACACCAATCACTCATGTTGATAGTGACTAGGTCTAGGATATTGTTGCCCCTGGTGGGGGTGTGGATAAGTTGATCCAGGGCATTGGAGTTTATGAATTCCAGAAAGCGTTGAGCTAAGGAGTTGGTACGCGAGTAGTTTTCCCAGTTAATGGTGGGGTAGTTGAAGTCGCCCATTATTAGGGTGTTTGGTTGAACCCTAATATTTTCCAGTACATCAAGAAAAGAGGAGTGGGAATCCTGGGGCATGGTGGGGATCTGTAGCAAGCTACTATTTGGATTGCAGTTTTGCCCAGAGTTAGTTGCATTTGGATAACCTCGGATTCATTATGCTGAGTAACTAGCCTGGAGGTGTGGATATCCTTAATGAATATGGACACACCTCCGCCTTTGGTGTTTTGGTCCAGGTTACGTGACCGAAAAGTGTGGTATGAGTTATAGCCTGGTAGTGCCAGGGTGCTCTCTCGAGCCGTGAACCAGGTCTCAGTCACTGCACAGATATCGATGTTCTCCATTTTGAGATTTAGACTTATAGCATTGAGTAGCATTACCCTCAGTTTTTGCTTGCCTGTTTCTGTTACAGTGGTGAATTTGTTATTTGAACCTTGCCTAAAAAAGGCACTGTAGGGGCAGCAAGAGCCTTAGCCAGTATCCGGATCCCAGGGGCAGCAGGTTCAGGCCATCTCTGGCAATGCATTGTGGTCTGTTGACCATGTCATCCCAAGCAGACAAATACTGGATCCCCTTAGAATGACACCAGAAGCTTAGCCAATTGTTGAAGTCAAGCATTTTGTCCTTGTACTGCGGTATCATTCGGGGCAATGGCCGAATGCTACTCAGGGCTAGGGACATACCTGCCTAGGCTACAAGATCGGAGAGCTCTTCCATGTCTCTTTACATGTAGTCCAGGGAGCTACGTCTCAGGTCATTCACACCAACATGGACAATGACAGAGTTATATTTGTACTTGTTGTGGAGTGACCTGAGTGCGTGCATTATGTGGTGGATCCTGGCACCTGACAGGCAGCTGACAGTAACCTTCTCCTTGTTTAGCCTGGTGAGTGGGACATCAGTATGCCTGACTATAGAGTCACCTATGACTAGTGTGTTAGGTACATTGTTTTGCCTTATTGGCTGTGGTTGAGTGGCACACTGAGTCTGTGGGCTATGTGTCATTTGGGTTGCGTTGGGGGATGGAGGTTGCTTGCGTTCCTGCTTTGGAGGTCTCTGTTGCTTAGACAGATTATTATTAAGAGCCTCCGCAAATGTTTTTGTGTTACTATGTGTGGATTTTGGTTGTGTAGATTTAGTGAGACTATGTGATGAGTGTGGTATGGTGCAAATGTTTACCGTCTCCTCATGATTGTCAAGTTCAGTCTTGGTTGGAGAGAGCTTTACCTCCAGTTTGGCTAGATAAGTGCGTCTCTCAATGGTTGTAGTGTTGGTTGGTAGGAGGAGAGGGTTTTCTGTGTACATGAGGCTCTTTCTACATTGCCTCAAGATGCCCTGATTCATCAGATAGACAGGAGAGAACACTGGGAACTGACCCTTGGACATGCCTGAATAAAAAACAATTTTCTTCTAGATAAGTGAGGAAAGTGAGTACAAGAACTGTTTTTCTCTAAGCAAGTGAGAAAAGTAAGTACAAAAACTGTTTTCCTCTAGGTAATGAGGAAGATTGAGTGCTACAGTAATTGGTAGCTTATTTAGTGCTTACAAGTTCTGAACAAGTGCTGAGCATGAATAAGAATTGGTAGCTTATTTAGTGCTTACAAGTTCTGAACAAGTGCTGAGCATGAATAAGCAAATTTAAGTGCTAAAACTAAGAATCTGTATCTGCACTAGACGAGTTACAGGACAGAAACAAGTGCAAATGCAGGCTTTCAAATCAGAAAGTTGAGAGAGATGGAAGAGATTGCCCAAACGGCCAATAACTACAATTTCTGGGCCAGAACCACTCCTTTTGTGGTAGACAGGTTACCTAGTGCTTACCACTCCCACTGATAAGTTAGAAGGCTTCCCTCCAACACAGAAAGTCTTGGGGGGCTCAGAAGCGTACATACAGTCCTGGATACAGCAAATCTGTATCTGGAACACTAGTTACAGGAAAGGTAGGAAACAGGCTTACAGTCCCCCCCCCCCCCCCCACCACCACCACCCATTAAGGAAACCACTGTAAAAAATTTCTCTAAAGCAAACTTCATGTTTCTTAAGACAGAAGTGGCAAACGTCCTGACACCCATGCAGAATTACAATACAGTTACGACTGCTGAATCCTACACAAATGCACTCTATAAGCACTTACACGAGTGCATGGATCGTGCTATTCCTAACATAACCAAGACGCTATCCTCCAAAAAAAGGAAGCCAATCTGGTGGTCCCCTCCCATAAACAAACTCCAAAACAGAAGGAAGAAACTGTTGGAAAAGAGATTAAAATCCCATGAGTGGAGGAACCCCCTGGTCAGCCTCAGTAAGAAACTGAGATCCCTCTTAAAATCCTCCAAAGCTAGCTATGAAAACAAAATCGCCACTGATTCTAAGGACAACCACAAAGCATTCTATAGTATGTCAAGAATCTCAGTGGCAACACCCAGATCTGCTCTGAGTTACAGCACAATGACACGAAAATTACAGAACCAACTGATATTGCCAACATCCTGGCAGATAGGGTCAGTGCTAAATTTACCCCCCTCTCACCCCCTAAAGGGCCCATATCAATACCAGAAGAATGTAGAGTCCCTGTAATCACAACTACGCAGGTAAAAACTGCACTCTCTAAAGCCAAAAACACAGCATCCATAGGACCGGACAACATCCCAGGTTGCGTTTTACACGAACTTCAGAACAAACTGGCTCCCCATCTAAGTACCATGTTCAATTATAGCTTCACATCAGGCTTTGTGGCCACTGAATGGTGCACAGCAACAGTTATCCCACTCCACAAAGGGGGAGCCACCACGGACCCCAGGAACTATCGCCCTGTTAGCCAGATTAACCTGGTCTGTAAGCCCATAGAACGTATCATCATAGAACTTATAAACAAAGACATTGGTAACCTCCAAACTCTGGACCCCACTCAGTTCAGGTTTGGGAAAGGCAGATCATGTGTCCTGAATGTGATAGACTTCTTTGAAGCAGTCACCAAAGCCGTAGATGAGGGTAAGGTGTTTCACACAGCCTACTTGACCTCGCCAAGGCTTTCAACACCATCCCCCATTCTGGAATTATAGATAAACTCACTAAATTAGGTATGTCCTTATGTCATAAGATGGGTTGCCAACTGGCTCACTGACAGAACCCACACTGTAAAAGTTGCAGGCTCCAAATCTGACTTCCAACCAGTGACAAGTGGAGTACCACAGGGTTCAGTCCTGGGTCCTCCCAGTTTGGTATCTACTTCTCTGAAGTTCAGGCTAACAGAGAAGGTCCCTGGCTAACAAAGTTCACAAATGACTGAAAACTAGGAGCCATAGTTGAGTTCCCAAATGATGTGGATATCCTGCAGAAGGGTCTCACTGAGTCAGACACCTGGTGTCAGAGCCATGGCCTCAAGCTCAATGCCAAAAAGTGCATTGTCATCCCCTTTGGTAAAAACTCTGTACCCATGAACTACCACAGAGGCGTCAGTCTACTTAATGCCAAATGTGTGATAAGAGACCTTGGGACCCAGGTGGACAGTAGTCTCTCCTTTGATAATCACATCGCCACTGTAGTCAGGAAATCCTTCCACGTGGCACACCTCATCACGAAAGGGTTCTCATCCAGGAAAAAAGAGGTCATTGCTCCCCTCTACTTGTCACTCATTAGACCCATTATAGAGTACAATGCCCCTTTTGGCATGTACCTCACAAGACATCTGCAACAGCTGGAAAGGCCGCAGAAGTACTTCACCAAGAGGATTACTGGCCTCAAACAGATGCCCTACGCTGATTGTCTCAAAAAACTCCAGCTTTTCTCTGTAGCATATCACCTACTCCGAGGTGCTCTTTGCCTAACATACAAAGCTATGTCAAACCCAGAGCTGTTGGATATGCTACACCTAAAGAAATCCCAATCCCTCTGAGCTACACGCTCTAGGGACCTAAACCTTGTCACCACAATAAACAGAACATGCTGGAGGGATATATTCCTATCTCAGAGACTTCCCATACTCTGGAGCAAGCTACCCATCTATGTCAAGCAGGGTTCCTTATTAGCACTCTTCAAGAAAAATCTTGATGAGTTAATGGGAAATAGGAAATTCACCCCAGGAATCACTTCTGTGGCTCTGCTCGACTGTGGCACAGAAAAATAACTTTCTTGGGTGGCAAAAGCCAGGGAACCTTGCTGGCTAGGCTTAATCAGGCCCTTGGGCCTCATATGGATATACCATGTATTTCCAGATACGGCTCTCTGCACCAAGTACAGTTTCACATAAGAGCACACAGGGAACAAAGTCAGTCCTGCATCTGGGTTTCTGTATATCTGTCTCCCTCCAGGGCCCCGATAAGACTCCATACTGGTACAGCTGTAGAGTTAGGTCCTCAGCCGAGTGTCCAATCCAAGTCCTCCAGCACCCGCTCTCTCTGAAACCAGTGCTTCGGGTCCCTGCCCCAAGTAGCTGACATACACACACAGTTTAAGATTAATTTTCACACAAGCGCATGCACACTGTGAGATTTGATTTTTCTCACACACACACACACACACACACACACACACACACACATCTGAGAAAGGCTGGCACAGATTTACCTGCTGTGCCCCCTTCTGCCCAGAGTATAAAGTGGTTATCACTGCCACCAGACACTTAAAGGACCACAACGGGCAAACGAAAAAACATATATATTTTTATCTTGCCATAATTTACTGCACCTCCCAAAGCTGCTTGCAGCAAAATAAGTACTCATTTCTAATTTTCTTTTCTTTTACTCTTGTCTGCCCTCATGGGGGCAGACATTGTGATTCCTTTGGAAAGCTAAATTTGTCCCATAATGCACATATTGTGCGAATAAATAGCCCTACCATCTGTTGTCAGACTAGACTTGTATTCACTTGGAATGGAACACCTGAAAAAAATGCCAAGTTTGAGAGTCTGCAACTCATGTGTTACTGTATGTACTGAGTTTTATAAATGCTGTCCTACTGATGTACCACACATTCTCTGAAAGAAGCTTGCTAAAGTGCCAACAAATTACTGAGATAAAAAAGATTTTTCACAAGAAGCAGTTTTGCAAGTTTCATTTCATGGCAAAGATGTTCATCGTGTTACCCTGCTGCAGTCATCACACTTGGGTTATCCTGTCGTCAGGCGGTCCCGCAGTCGGCCGGAATTCCAAAGTCTTGGTCCAGCGTCGGTTGCTGTCACCTCTTCCCTGACGTCAGAGCGCCAGGGGTATATATAATGCAACCGACGCCATTTTCTTCAGTCTTTCTTGCCGCGCAGTGCCCGAAGCAGAAGCAGTTCGCAAGTGCCGGTCGGCCGACTCCTGAGATTTTCGAATTCGAATTTCAGACCAAAATCTTCTCTAAAGCTAAGTACCCCATTGGGGAAACTTTTCTTGCCTCAGACCAATGTCAGAAAAAGTTAACAATTGTATTTCTTGTGGGAAGCAAATACCTCATAAGGATTTTCATTCTTATTGCATACCTTGCCTAGGCCCAGACCACGACGTCACTTCTTGTCGGTTTTGTGCTAGGTTTAATAAGCGTACTATTAAAAGACGCTTTGATTTCGCACAACACTACTTCGGTAGGAAATTTAACTACAACATGCCGTCGGAGCAACCGACTACCGGCGTGCACAAAAAACGCAGGGATAAGAACAGGCAGCCCAGGCCTAAGCCAGATTCCGAGGCCTTGGCTGATCCGGTCTCCGGTCCTCATTGAGGCTCCGACGCAGCCCCTGACTACCGCAGATCTGGAACCCGAGACCGCTACGGAAATTTTGACGGAAAGTACCAGGCCGACGCAGCCTTTTACTTCAGGCCCTTCCGACGACTTTGCTTCAAATGACGTCGGTGCTACAGAAACGCCATCAGTTTCTGAAGGCGTTTTCAGACCGACTCTCACCATTAAAACGTTTTCTAAGTCGAAGACTCCTTCTAAATCTAAAATGACTGCACTTCAGTCTCCTGTTCAAGGCACTATGCCTAAGAAAGAGATGCTCAAAATGGCTGAAGATTTGATTTCTTTAATCAGGGGTTCACAGCCCCCTCCTGACAAAAGGCCTAGACAAGAGGAAAATTTTGCTTCCTCTGAGCAAATGTCCATTTCTTCAGACTCCTCTGAGGACCAAGACTATTCCTTCTCTCCTTATGAAGATTCTGATGCTGAAGACTCTATTCCCTCAGCTTCTCCTCCTGAAGACTACTCCTTTGGGGAAACTTTACACACTATGAGGGAACATTTTCACTGGGAAGGTCAAGACTACTCTGATTCAAAGAAAAGGCTCAGAGAGTTTCTTTTACTCCCCCAACACAGACCACTTGCCATCCCACCAGTTTTGGACATTGTGGATGATGTCTACTTAGAATCCAGTTTCAACCCAGACTCTCTACCTCCTGCTCCGGCTAAGCCTGACAGATATTACAGAGTGCCAGATTCCCACAAATTTCTTTACAAAAGCCCAGTAGCTGACCCAGAGACTATCTCCCAGGGACCCAAGGGGGCTAAGGCGTCTATGGCTAAAAACCCAGTACCTTCTGAGAGGGATTCCAGAGCACTAGACAGGTCGGGGAAAAAGGTTTACACCTCAGCCACACTAGCTATGAGGGCACTGAATTGTCAATTTCATATGCTTAAGTATCAGCAATTTCTAATCTCTCAGTTAAAGCAAAGAATAACCACTCTCCCTCAACAATCTGAATTGAAAGAGGTACAGGATCTGTTGCACGCCACTGAGCAGGTGGGCAAACATACCTTACAATGTGGGTTTGATTCTTTGGAGGCCTCCTGCAGAGCAGCTGTCACTGGGTCTGTTATACGTAGGCATGCTTGGTTAAAGGAGCAAACTCTGCCTGATCATGTTAAAGCAAAACTACTAGATGCTCCCTTACAGCAGGATGTTCTTTTTGGAGTTAAAGCAGAAGAAGTTTTAAAAAAAATGGAAGATAAGGCAACATCTATACAGACAGTCAAAGATTTCCTACAAGTACAACCCCCACGCTTCAGCAGAAACTGGCCAACAAAAAATTGGTCCTTTCCAGCCACTGACAGACCGCAGAGGGGTACATACAGACGCCCAAGGGGCAGAGGACAACCACAAGCCCAGTATAAACCTCACCAATGGGGCACTACAACACAGAAGGGAGGAGAAGACAGGTCTCAATCCACCAGAAGGCAAACTCAATGACTTGCACCTCATCTGGCCAAGCAATACTCTCTTGGCAACCCCCTTGGGGGGGGGAACTCGCACTTTTTGCAGACAACTGGCACATAGTCACAAAGGACAAATGGGTCCTAGACATAATTTTATGAGGATACAGATTCCACTTTCACACCTTGTCAATGAAAAGAGGAATGCCAAACCTGCCACAAAATTAATGGGCAGAGGCACAAAAGCAAATTACAGTTCTCATGGACATGAGAGCCATTCAGCTGGTACCTACTCAAGAGCAAGGCCAAGGATTTTACTCAAGACTCTTTCTAGTACCCAGAAAGGACAATGCCTGGAGACCAATTCTGGACCTTTCAATTCTAAACACTTACTTACAAGTACCCAAATTCAAGATGCTAACACTACAGCAGCTACTTCCCATGTTGGGCAAGGAAGCATGGCTAGTAATGTTGGACCTCAAGGAGGCATACCTGCATGTCCCTATCAGACAAAGTTGCAGAAGATACCTCCGTTTTATTGCAGGTTCAACCCATTACCAATTCTCTGCACTGCCCTTTGGCTTATCTACTGCGCCCAGAGTTTTCACAAAATGCCTGGCACCAGTAATTGCTTACTGCAGACAAAGAGGAATTCAAATATATCCATACCTGGACGACTGCCTCATCCAAGCAGAAAGCAAAGACATTCTCTTACATCATCTGGCCTTTGTAAAGCATCTACTAAACTGCCTGGGGTACACAGTAAACGAAAAGAAATCAAAACTAGTACCCTCACAAAAAATGACATTCCTGGGTGCCAGCTTGAATACAACGGCCCAGAAGGCTTATCTTACGCCAGACAAGCAACTACAACTGACTCAATATTTCAAGACAATGGCAACAAAGACACAATTAACTGCAAGAAAAATTCTGCAGGCTTTGGGCTTCATGGCATCTTGCATACTTATAATACCATTTGCAAAGCTGCATATGAGGAAATTACAGTGGTACCTAAAAAGGGTATGGTCTCAACACAGCCACAGCTTGGACACAATGATATATCTCATTCCCTGCCTACAACAGGAATTTCTATGGTGGTCACAGGCATGTCACCTCAACAAGGGTCAGCCTTTCACCTTGCCCCCAGCCTGGCAGACTATCACAACAGATGCTTCAGACTACGCCTGGGGGGCACACATGGCAGGACAATGCATTCAAGGCCTATGGACTGCAGATCAAAGAAATCTGCACATAAATCAAAAAGAGATGCTAGCTGTACAGAAAGCTCTGACAGCCTTCAAGGCTCTATTACATCCAGGACAACTTGCAGTAAAGACGGACAACACCACAGTAATGTGGTACATAAACAAACAAGGGGGTACACATTCCTACCCTCTATGCAGGCAAGCAATGATCTTATGGAACACAGCTCTGGCCTACCAAGTCCAGTTACAAGCTCAATTCCTGCCAGGACAGAAGAACACATTGGCAGACGACCTCAGCAGAAACATCGAAGATCCCCACAAGTGGAAACTAGATCCACAAATATTTGCAATGATAACTCAAAAATGGGGCCTTCCAAACATAGACCTATTTGCCAGTCCTCAAAACTACCAACTGACAAAATTTTGTACAAGGACATTCCACCATCAAGCTTGGAAAGTGGACTCTCTCTCTTTCAGTTGGAAAAACCTGACAGCATATGCCTTCCCTCCATTGCCTCTCCTCACAAAGGTTCTTTTGAAGGCCAAAAAGGAGAGACCACGACTGATTCTCATAGCCCCAGACTGGCCATGCCAGCACTGGTACCCGCTATTGAAAAATATGGTCCACAGCCCACTATGGATATTGCCTCAAATACCCCATTTGCTCACACAACAAAACAAACAGATTCTTCACAGCCAGCTCAAAACTTTAAATCTGGCTGCATGGCAAATCAATTAAACATCCAACCAGCTCCGCTTTCACAAGCAGTTCTGGATGTTATTCTGGAAGCCATGAGGCCAAGCACCAGGAAGGCTTATTCGGACAAATGGAAAAGGTTTTGTGCCTGGAACCAAGCTAAAGGCCAAGACACAATTCAGCCTCACATGCCTCACATTCTACAGTATTTAGCTGAGATGTTGCACAAAGGACTTTCCTTTTCCTCAATTAAAATCCATGCTTCAGCTATTTCAGCTCACTACAACACGGATCCACCTTTATTTTCACATTCTCTTCTAAGGCAGTTCCTCAGAGGGGCAAAAAACATTAGACCTCCCAGGAGAGCTCCTACACCAACATGGGACCTCAACTTTGTTCTGGGAAAACTAACGCTACCTCCCTTTGAACCAGCTTTCTCTGCAGATCTTCAGTTCCTATCATGGAAGACTGCCCTGCTCCTAGCATTAACTTCAGCTAGGAGAGTCTCAGAGCTACAGGCACTAATGGCTAGTGGAACCTTTCCTCATTTTTCATCAAGACAGAGTTTCTCTATGAACTAATCCTTCCTTTATGCCTAAGGTGGTTTCCAGTGTAGCCTTAAATCAAACCATCCACTTACCCACCTAGAGACTCCTGCATTCCTTGGACATTCACAGGCAGCTTCGTTACTACTTGGACAAAACTAAGGCTTTCAGAAAAACTGACCAGCTCTTTGTATCCTATGCTACAGCTTCTCAAGGGAAGGCTATATCTAAGCAAACCATTTCTAAATGGATAGGTCATTGCATACGTTTCTGCTATACCCATCATGGGAAACCAGTTCCTGCTACCATTAGATCCCACTCTACCAGGGCAACAGCTACCTCTACAGCCTTTCTCAGGGGGGTTGCAACCAAGGAAATTTTAGAAGCTGCAACTTGGAGTTCAGTACACACCTTTACCAAACACTATCACTTACCTCTTTTCTCTAAGTCCGGGGCGGGCTTCGCCACTGCAGTTCTGCAGGGCCATATTGCCTCCACTAACCCTCTATGATACCTCCCCCCTACCTTAGCTTTGGGATTCAACCCAAGTGTGATGACTGCAGCAGGGTAACACGATGAACATAGTACAGTTTTGTACCTACCATAAATGTAGATGTTCGAGTGTTCACCCTGCTGCAGTCCAGGTTACCCTCCCTCCATCCCCTCTGATCTACTGGCAAAATCTCTTCTATGCCTTACTGATGTATTTGCTTATAGCTGAAGGGATTTTGTGTTTGTGCAGTGTTCACTCCATTTGGTACTAATTCTGACCACCTTTTTGGGGTACCTGACATCTGGGGCAAGAAAAACTGAAGAAAATGGTGTCGGTTACATTATATATACCCCTGGCGCTCTGACGTCAGGGAAGAGGCGACAGCAACCGACGCCGGACCAAGACTTTGGAATTCCGGCCGACTGCGGGACCGCCTGACGACAGGATAACCCAAGTGTGATGACTGCAGCAGGGTGAACACTCGAACATCTACGTTTATTGTAGGTACAAAACTGTACTTTATTCCTCCCATCTCCCCTCCTTCAATGGGCTAGATCTAACATTTCCAGCTTAGCTAGATGCATCTATTTAGTCACCTTTGCATGACAATAGACATCAAACAAATCACAGCCTGATGTGCCACTAAAACTGTTCCCTCATACGTCTCTTCACTTCTAAATAGCATTTCCCAGGAATTATTTCTAAAACAGAAACAAAGCACACACACATCAGTCCAGAGGTTAGGCCAGTCTATCCATTTCTTAAAATGTGCACAGTAAAATATTCAATCTGTAATGCATTCTGGCTTGTCACGTGGTTATCTCTGCATAATTATTCTCTTTTAGCGTAACCTGAACTTATGGTATTTAATGCTAAGCTTTACAACAGTTCTTGGTTTCTTAATGACCTCCCAAGCCTCTGATGTGACTCAGTACTTTGTTATTCTTGCATCATGCAGTCTATCTTAGTTGTATACTTGTAGCATGTCTCATCCTCTCAGCAACAGACTTCTGGAGAAAACTTCCAAATCAGATATTTGTGTTGAAAGAGTACCAACAGCTGTAGCAGTGATAGCGTACTCCAAACAGGGCACTCAAACATAGTACTGATAAGCACAGGGAAATAAATGTATATGTCTCAGTCAAGCAATGATGAACATTCAACATCTGCAGAATGGTTTAAAGGGACAGGTGTATCTTGCAGAGGATACCACTATTCTGGACAAACTCCACATCCACATAAAACAAAGTTCATTCCTGTGCATATTCGAGTGCAGCTTGGATCTATGGAAGGGAAACAGAAAATTTACCCTAGGACTGTCAACTGTATTACTAATGGACAGAGGTAGCTCCTAAAAGCTTTATCCTGTGCATGGGCCCCCTCAAATTATTTATGCTACAATCTCATTTATTTTTGTTAGATTTAATATATAATTATCTACCATGGGATGGGTGAGGGCATCTCTAACCGGCTAGACTTAAAATGGCCAGCAGTGGCATCTAGCCTTGTACTTGCCTATGAACCTGTATATAGGTAAATTTCTGTGTGTGTGTGTGTGTGTGTGTGTGTGTGTGTGTGTGTGTGTGTGTGTGTGTGTGTGTATATATATCTGTATATCTAATCTATATATTTATCTATGTGTGTGTGTGTGTGTGTATATATATATATATATATATATATATGTGTGTATATATATATATATATATATATATAATGTGTGTGTGTGTGTGTATATACATATATATATATATATATATATATATATATATATATATATATATATATGCACACACACACTTGGAATTGAAGTTCCCAGAAAATGGTTTCCTTCAGCAGCTATTAACACACGTCCAGACTGACTTTAAAATACTGTAGTGTTGTGCAGAAACTTGTTTATACCATTAGTTTTAAATATGTGCAGTTTCTTATCATTTGCCCAGTACTTGTAAATGCAGGCTGTTTGTAATTTAACATAACATGTTTAAACTCTGCTTAAAAGACAGTATGTAAAAAGACCAGCATGTGAAATAATAAGCGCAGCAGTCCTTTCTGTCTCTTCATAGAATTTTGTATGTGCGTTTGCAAGGCTTTAATCATTTTCTTGAGAACATTGTAGCCTTTTCAAGGTCATTCAGAAGGACTAAAGAAGGACTAAGTGAAAGAAAGCAAGTACTGCAGATCCTATATGTGGAATAGCCTGCATCATCTTAGTGCAGTTGGTGACTGTTTTTGATTTTTTTTTCAGTTCTGCAAATGCATTTTAGTTTATCCCTTTGCTTCTTACAGGAACATAGAGCTTATACTGCTGGAAAAGCTTTGGTACGCTAAAGGATTATATAGACTTTAAAAGCACTGCACAGATTTAACACATAATGCAGGACTGTGCTTCTCTCTTTACATTTAGCATGATTGTTTTCTTAGTATTTTGGTATGTTCATATTCCAAAAATTAGCACAGTCACGGTAAATTTGGAAATTATTCATATATTATGTTTCATGACATATTTCTGTAAGAATTTCATACTGCTTGTTCTAGTGCAGCTAGTCCTAGATAAGAATCAAATGTTTTTAAGGTTACGGTTGATGTTAAGGAGTTCCTCATTTCATACAGTTATATAAAACCTTTGTTCATATTCTGACAAAACCACATTACATGGAAATGGCTGCTGCTATATTATTAACCCATACAATGTCACCTTGCCATAAATGCTTCCTAACATGCAGAACTGTAATTTTGCACAGCACATTTCATTTAACCATGTATTTGATATTGAAGGCTTGTGCAATTTGTAATCAAGGCAACCTATTCCAGTAATTTGTAATCAAAATGAAATACATAAAGCTAGATTTTGCACTTAGCAGCTACCTAGGAGATGGCCATTGTTTCTAATATGAAGTGCCACTGAAAAGCAATAAAACATGACTGTTTAAAACTGAAACATTTTTAATTACCACGTTAGTTGCACTATCCATTCATTTCTCTAGAATTTTCTGAAAACAGAATTTGCATGTTAAAAACTTGTCTGCTTCATGAAAGAAGAATGGGAGCAAGATTAGATGATGTCCTTCTATATCACTGTTGTAGTATTCTTCACAGCAGGGATCTCCCACCAAGGATAGCCCAACTTCCAGCCAGTATACCAAAGCCTTTAGATCTTGCATGCGCCTTACATCACATGTATGCTCCCCATACAGGACATAGGGCGTAAAGGTGACATATATGGACACAATTACCCAGATCTTCCTTGCCACCAGTCCGAATGTCATCATCACTCATCGGTCTGAAAGCCCTGTGGCTGTGCTGAATACCTAACCATCAGATAAGTGCCTCAATGGGGTTTTCTTTTCATTTTTCTTTTGTCTAATTCTTTTTTGGTTGCCTAGAGTTCATGTCATCCAAGAACGGCAAATGTCAGAGTGGGAAACAGATTCCCCATAAGGATTGTAACGAACAGTGTCTTTTTTTTGTCTGGGTGCTTCCCATGACTTTACGTCTTGTAGCATTTGCAAAGCATTTGTGCCTAAGACTCTTAGAAGACAGTTGTCTTCCCTAGCCATCTGTCTTGAAAACCAGAGGCTTAAACTGTTAGTCCAAAGTAGCATGGCAGAATCTTCTAACCCTAAGGTCCCTTTAAGCAAGAAGATGACCAAGAAATCTCAGCTGTGTTATTTGGGTGTCCAGCTTTCAACAGACTCTCTCTAGAAGTGGGTGAAAGCTGTGTAAGTTATTCAGTGTCTACATCGGATTCGTCTCCCATAACCCCATTGGAGGCTGACATGGTTCCTTCCTTTCAGATGTCCTCTGATGGTTGGTAGGCGTCTGCCCTGGACGTCGAGAGGGAACAGTGGTTGACCATCTCCAAGGGCCCTAGAAGGATTCCATGGATTCTTGTCAGAGAAGAGGTTCTGCGTACTCTTATTGAATCTTGTCAAGAGTCAGAACCTCTTGTGTTTTATGACTAACATGCCTACTAAGGAAAAGCTAAGTCTAGCATACTTGTGTATGCCCCCAGGATCCTCAAAGGGAATGGCTGGAGTTTACTCAGGGCCTATTTAATTCCTTAATGGTCTTGAAGCCTCCCCAAGGGGGTTTTGTGCCTACTCCTCCTTGGACTTCTACTGCTTCTAAACAGGCTAGGGAACCCGATTCCTTAGATGAGGATTCAGAGTCTGATGATGAGTCCCTGACCTACTCTTCCCAGATTCCTGCCTCTGTAGCTTATGGTTCTGATGAAGATGAGTCTTTGAGTCTTGAGTCTCCTTTTTGAAGAATTGTCTTTTGGGAATACTATAGCTAGAGATTGAATACTTAAGTGGGATTCTTCTCAAGTGTCTGATATCCAGAAAAACTATCATGAACTGCTTCAGGTGGGCACTCCTAAATCTTTGGCAGTACCCCATGTATTAGCTGTTTTGTTAGACACCTTTATAGCTGCCTCTGTGTCTCCTGATTCTCAGCGTCCTGCTCCAGAGAAACCTGACAGGTTCTATAAGGTTCCTGAGGATTGTCAATTCTTATTTAAGTAGCCTTCTGCTGACCTGCTATGATGTCAGCCTCTTCTGTCAAACCATCTAAACTTTTACTATCTTCCAAGCATCTGCCTTCAGATAAGGATAGTAGGGCAATGGAGATAATTGATAAGGTTCATACTGCTTCTACTGCTGTGGCCTTGATTGGCCAAGCTTGTCAGGTTATTACAGACCTTCCTGATTCTGAAGGAAAATCATCTGCTCTATCTATTATAGGTTGTGCCTTCCAGGTGGCTTTTCACTTTATCAGGTGTAGCTGTGATGTTGCAGATGCATCTTCCAGAGTTGCTGTCTTTGAGTCTGTCATGAGGCATTATTCTAGGCTTCACCTGCAGTATTTACCTGAAGACATTAAAGCCAAGTTGCTGGATGTTTCTTTAAGTAATACATATCTCTTTGGGACTACTGCTGCTATGTTTGTGTCTTCAGGAAAAAGATAAAACTTTGCAGGATCTTAAACATATTTTTGTATCCTGTATCCCTAAGTTCCAGAGGAACTATCCTACTAAATCTGCTTTTGTACACAGGCAGCTTGGTCAGGCCACCAAAAGCAGGAAGGGTGGTAGGTGGTCTCCTTCTAAGTGTTCGTAGAGTCCTGTGGCTCAGAAGTCATCTTTATCTGACAAGCCTGCTTCTCTTTGACTTCTTTCCCCTCTATCCCTTGACCAGGTTCCCTTCTTACTTCAGCTCTCCCTCTGTCTTCCAAACTGGCATATCATTATTTCGGATTCTTAAGTTCTATCTGTCATCTGGCAGATATGTTACTTCATGGTGTGGAAGTCTCTCCCTCCTTTTTCAGGGATTCAACAACGTCCTCTGGAATAACTTCCTCATTTCTTGGAGGTCATTGGGTACTTGTTGGATCAGGGAATTATTCAACCTGTCCCTCTCTCACAAGTAGGAAAAGGATTTTACCCCAGGATGTTCCTGGTCCCTCAAAAGGAGGGCAGTTAGAGACCCTTTTTGGTTCTCTCCTTGCTCAACACCTGTCTCAGCATTCCTTCTTTTCAGATGCTTAGTTTTCAAACCCTGTTTTCTCTTGTTCTATCCCAGGTTTTTTTGGTATCCTTTGATCTGAAGAATGCTTACCTTAATAATCCTATTCAACCTCTTTTCATGAAGTTTTTACATTTCTCTGCTTCTTCCTCTCATTTTCAGTTGTCTGCTTGGCCATTTGTCCTCTCTACTGCCCCAGTGGTATTCACAAAATGTAAAATGCCCAGCTCCTGTGATTGCCTTTTGCAGGCTCCAAGGAATTCAGATTTTTCCTTATCTAGATTACCTGTTGCTTCAAGCACTTTCCTTCAGTCACCTGTTACAGGATATGGAGTTCTCCACATCTCACCTCCAATGTCTGGGGTTTAATGTCAACTTTTAAAAGTCTGCCCTGACTCCCTCTTAGGAACTTGTGCATCTGGGTTGCAGGATTCAGACAGTGCCAATGTTAGCTTTTATTCCACATACAAAAGTTCTGCCCTTGACAACTTTCTTTCAGTCACTTCTTCCTCTGCCTGCTATTCCATCCAGAGTGTTTCTTCATGTCCTGGCATTCATGAATTCTTCTATTCCAATGCTGCATCTTGCCAGACTGCACATGCAGAAACTTCAAGGATACCTCAAGTCATTTTGGCTTCAGTGTGCCTCTCCTTCCTTGTCTAAAGTGGGAATTTGAGTGGTAGATTCAGCAACTTACCCTCAGCCCAGGCCTTGCCCATTCAGCCTATGATTCCTTCTCAAGAACTATTCACTGATGCTTCAGACATGGGGTGGGAGGGGGGCTTCCTGTGATCATCTGAAAGTTCAAGGTTTTTGCCACCTTCCCCCATTAGAGGTCAGACCATGTCATCAAGAAAGAGATGGAACTCATTCCATACCTTTCGGCCCCAAAGGCGGTGGTGTCTCCATATTCTTAAAGGATACCACACCTCTAGACGGGTAGCCCATCGAAATGCATCCAAGATACTTCAGTTACAACTAACACAGGGTAAAATGGCGATACAAGTCATAGCCTGCTACAGAATCCCAAACATGTCACTAGACTCTCACTCCAAGTTCCTTAGCACGCTGGAATCTGTCAAGGTCCAACCCACTACTCTCATAATGGGTGACTTCAGCTACCCTTCCATCAACTGGGAAAACTATTCAAGTACCAATATACAGACCCAACGCTTTCTGGAATTTATCAATTCCAGTGCCCTGGACCAGCTCATTCTGACCCCTACTAAAGGAAGCAACATCTTCAACCTGGTTATCACCAACATGGGAGACCGTTTCTCCACACCTATAGTCAGTTCCTCCCTGGTTAAATATGACCACAAACTGATCACCATGGAAATCTCCATCTCACCTACAACCCCTGCTAAGGTGACCACCCTGAAAGCTTCTCTAAAGCCGACTTTGGGCTCCTAAAAATAGAGGTGGCTAACTTCTCAGCACTCATGCCAATGGAAAATAGCTGCACGACTGCAGAATTATACACCAATGCACTGTACGTGCACACAAATGCGTGGACCTTGCCATATCATATAGAACTAAGATGCTCTCCTCCAAAAAAGGGAAGCCAATCTGGTGGTTCCCCAGCCATCAATAAACTCTGTAACAGAAGGAAAAAACTGTTGCAGAAAAAATGAAGTCACAAGACTGGAAAACCTCCCTTATCAGTCTCAACAAAAAGCTGAGATCCCTTATCAAATCCTCTAAAGCCAGCTATGAAGACAGAATTGCGTCTGACACCAAAAACAACCACAAAGCCTTTTATAGCTATATCAAAAACCTCCAAGGCTATACCCAGATTTGCACAATGGCACCTCCTATACTAAGCCAACAGATATAGCCAACATACTGGCCGACAGATTTAGTGCCAACTTTACCCCTCTCCCACCTGCCAAGGGCCATATCACAGTACCAGAAGAAAGCCTGGTACCAACCATTTCTGCAGCACAGGTAAAAGCTACATTGTCCAAAGCCTAGAATACAGTGTCCATGGGACCTGATAATATCCCTGGCTGCATCCTACATGAGCTATGAAACAAACTGGCACCACATCTGTGTGCCCTGTTCAATCACAGCATTACCTCAGGCTGTGTCCCAAACGAATGATGCACTGCTGCACTCATCCCACTCCATAAAGGGGGAGCAACTACAGACCGTGGGAACTATCACCCCATTAGCTTGACGAATCTGATATGCAAAGCTATGAAGCACATCATCATGGACATGCTTAACAAAGATATAGACAATCTCCAAACTCTTGACCCCACACAGTTTGGATTTGTCATGGGAAGATCCTGCCTGCTGAACTTGGTTGACTTCTTCGAGGCAGTCATCAAGGCTTTTGATGAGGGTAAGGCAGTGCATACAGCTTACCTCGACCTGGCCAAGGCCTTTGATAACATTCCCCGCTCAGGTATCATTGATAAACTCACCAAACTAGGCATCAATCCTTACATCACTAGGTGGGTTGCAAATTGGCTCACAGACAAGATCCACAGAGTGAAAGTTGCGGATTCCAAGTCAAACTGTCGACCAGTCATGAGTGGAGTCCCACAGGGCTCGGTCCTGGGCCCTCTCCTGTTTGGCACCTACTTCTCAGAAGTCCATATCAGCACAGAAGGACTCTGGCTGACCAAGTTCGCTGATGACTGCAAGCTAGAAGTCATTATCAACTCCCCAAGTGATGTAGACATCCTACAAAAGGGCCTCTCTCAGACCAATGACTGGTGTCAGAACCATGGCCTGAAGCTTAACGCCAAAAAATGCGTTATCATCCCCTTTGGAAAAACCTCAATTCCCATGAATTACCACATTGATGGGAGCCTACTGAACACTGAAGGGGCCATAAGAGATCAGGGCACCCAGGTCGACAGCCACCTCACCTTCGACCACCACATTTGCCACTCTGGTCAGAAAGTCCTTCTACATGGCACATCTTATAACCAAAAGTTTCGCATCCAGGAAGAAAGAGGTCATGATCCCTCTCTGCTCATCCCTCATTAGACCAATCATCGAATATAACACCCCATTTGGCATGTACCTGACCAGACACCTACAACAGATGGAGAGGCCACAAAAGTACCTCACAAAAAAGGATCCTAGGCCTTAAACACATGTCCTCCATGGACAGACTCAAGAAACATCAGCAGTTCTTAGTCTCTTATTGTCTACTTAGAGGTGATCTCTGCTTGACTTACAAAGCCATGTCCGACCCAGCCGTACTTGAAATGATACACCTAAACAAATCCCAATCCCCCCATGCTACATGCTTCAGAGAGCACAACCTCATTACCACAATTAACAGAACATACTGGAAGGACAGGTTCCTCTCCCAAAGACTGCCCATACTCTGAAATAAGCTTCCTATTCATGTCAAGCAGAACACCTCACTGGCCCTCTTCAAGAGAAATCTTGATGAATGGATCGGTAACAGAAAGTTCACCCCGGGGATCACTCCAGTTGCCCTACTGGATAGGGGCAGTGTGAACTAACATCGGGTGGCATGGTGCCTGGGCAATTTTTTTGTGCTAGGCTTTTTACAAGCTCCAGGGCCATTAGCATAGTACACACCTATGAACCTATGAGAACTCTGATTCTGGTCCTTCTGTCTTTTCACCCCATGTTCTGTCCAGGTCCTCTGAACATTTACACAGACAACACCACTGTGATGTGGTATATCAACAAGTATTGGGACACAAAATTTTACCTTCTCTGCAGGTTGGCTTTTTAGACTTGGGATCTGGTTCTCAGTTATCAGTTAAGCCTTCAGACAGTGTATATTCCCTCAAAGCATAAGCTAGAGGCAGACAACTTAAGCAGGTCCAAAATACAGGCTCACTAATGGATGCTTCACAGACATGTTTCTGGACATAGTCCATTTTTGGGTATTCCTTGGGTAGAACTTTTTTGCCCCGTTCTGAACAGGTAGCTCCCTCTTTTCTGTTCCAGAGTGCCATGCCATATGGCATGGAAGTCATGCATCGTTTGTTTCAGTAGGAAGGGGGTGCTTTTCTGTCTTCCCTCTCCTCCTCCTTCTTCCAAGAGTCCTGCAGAAGATTCAGCTGGACTCCTCAAAAATCTTGTTAGTGACTCCTTTTTGGACAATACAACACTGGTTCCTCCTCTTAATGTATCTGGCTAGGGGAAATCATCACACGTCACCTCACTGGTTGGACTTCCTCACACAGGGCAAGAGGTCGCTCATCTGTCTCCACTTGTTCACTCTTCAACTGGCTATGTGGGTGATAGGGTTTTGATCCCTTTTAGGCACCTCATTTCTGAGGACATGCTCATGGTCTTACAGGAGGCAGGAAATAAAGAAATATAGACATGGGAAAGAAAGAGAGACTTGATATGGTGCAATATTTATGCAAAGGTGAAAGCCAAATTAATCAATATAAAGAAGGCAGCCCCAAAGATATTCAAAGAGAAATACAGGCAAAGGCATCCAGATATGGAACATTTCATAATGAAAAAATAAAATTACAAAGAGGGAATGTAGAAGTAGAAGGTAAAAAAATAGAAATTGAAGATGCTCTTCGTGTTTCACTGTTGCAGTCATCACATTTGGGTTATCCCTGTCAGGGTAGCCCTCGGCCGGCCCTAATACCAGAGACTTAATATTTCTGCATCGGTTGCTGTCGCTTGAGGACTGACGCCAGGTCATCAATAGTATAAAGTAAGGCAACCAATGCCATTACATCAGTCTTTCTTGACGTGAAGCAGAAGCAGTTCGCACAAGTGCCGGTCAGCCGCTATCTGAGTTTTTGTCTACCGAATTGAAGCTGAAGTCTTCTAAAGCTAAGTACCCTGTTGGGGATTCTGTTTTCTTGCGCTAACCAATGTTAGAAAAAGTTAATAATTGTCTTACCTGTGGAAAACAAATACCACACAGAGACATCCATTCTTTCTGTGTCACTTGCTTAGGCCCAGACCACAACGTCCCTTGTTGTCGCATCTGTGCTTTGTTCAACGCCAGAACTATCCATCCTCAGGCCCTTATTGTAGCCAGATATTTTCACTTACAGTCCTCAAATTCCGATATGGCTTTCATAAGCAATCCGACAGCAGATCTTCTGAAAAAATGTAAAGATAAAGACAGAAACAGAAATTGTGATTTGGGGATATTCCTGATGACATGTTGTGGGTGGAAGCTTGTAGCATGTAGCAGCGTGTTGAACTGTGGAAACTTTCTAAATACCTCACTGTCCAGCGTGTCCAATTCTGTTCTCCTAATGGACACATCCAAAAAGTCATCTCTGACTTGCAATAAGTTAACTTAAATTCAACACCCCACTTGTTACAATTCAAATATTCCAGAAATTCAAGCAAGAATTCCTCATCTGCTCTCCACACCAACCAACAGTCATCAAGATATCTCCTCCAAATATCTATTTCATTCATATAGATGTTATGATTGATGTCATAAATCAATTGTTCCTCCACGTACGCTATGAACAAGTCTGCATAAATGGGGGCAAAAGAAGCCTCCATAGCAGTACCTTGAATTTGCCAAAAACACCTATCTTTAAAGTGAAAAACATTGTGGGTCAGTATCAATTCTGCCATGCAAATCAAAAGAGTGTTAAAACCTGGTTTATACATATTTGCCTGATCTAACCAATATTGCAAAGCAATAAGTCCTGCCCAATGGTGGATATTAGTGTACAAGGAGGTGACATCTAAAGTACATAGGAGCCAGTCTGGCTGTAATTGCATAACCGATATAATGGTAAGAGTCGTGTCCTGTATCCTTGCCCATATCAATGGTAATAGGGGTTTCAGATGTAAGAAATTCCAACAAAGGCTCAGTCAAAGAGCCTCTGCCTGAAACAGTCGGTCGACCGGGCAGTCTATTGGGATCCTTGTGGATTTTGGGCAAAAAATAGGACAAGGGTGGGGCAGTGGTGGTTCAGAATTTGGTAGACTATGAAGCAGAGGCTGAGCGGCAATTACTTAACAAATCTCATTATCAAGAAATGGTTTTTGATCCAACTAGTAAGTTTAAACAGGACATTGATCAGTTTTTGGATTTAGCAGAAGAGGAGGGCATTATCACCAAGGATTTTGTTATCATCTTATGGTTGATCATCCTAAAAAACAGTATATCTATTTTTTGCCCAAGATCCACAAGGATCCCAATAGACCGCCCGATTGATCTGAAGTAGGAACTTCATTTGTCAGCAACCTTTGGGATACGGATCCGATCTCAGATCCGAGCCGGCAACTTTTACCACAGCATAGATCTGAGCTCCTAGCTCCTCCCTTTACCCATAATCCCCTGCCAACCCTAACTGACCTCAGATCTAGTTTGCCGCGCTTCAAGCCAACAAGCTGGATTTTGAACTCCTGGCAATTTGGAGTTTTTTTGTGAGAAAAATCTTAGAATTTTTGTACTTTCTTGTGTGATTGTGTGAGTTTGTTTAGGTTCCCTCTTAAATATCTATTTTTGTTGTAAAATTTTTCCTCCCTACCCTCGCTGGTCCGTAGTGTGTGTTTGTGGTGTGTTAGGGGCCTAGTGAGTGTGTTTTACGTTCAATATGTCGGAGGCCCTTAAAGCCATCTTTTCAAAATGTACCGAGTGTGGCCATAAGCTCTCACCGGCGGATGGCCACACCCGGTGTGTTAGGTGCCTTGGGGTTGAACATCTTTCCTCGGGATGCACGATTTGTGCAGCGATCAACCCCAGGGCACTTAAGGACCGGAGATTGAAGCTGATTCTGGCGGGCCTTTTACCCCCGGACTCGGCTCCGACCTACGGTTCTTCAGTGGCCGCTACCCAGACCTTGGTAGTAGCCACCCCTGCCTCCCTTCCTCCGGTCGGGACTCAACCTCCCGTTTTGGCTCTGGAGGAGAGGGAGGCCGGAAAAACCAAAAGGAAGGAGAAGCACCATAAGCGGCGGGCCGAGGACTCTTCCTCAGCCCCGCCCACCAAGCGGGCTTCTCCATCCAGCGTTTCTGGATCGCCTCCTCCTCGGCTCCAGTCCCCTTGTTTTTCACCAGGACCTGGGGAGGAGGCAAACTGGTCCCCGTCGAGGTCATCGAGGCATCACTCTAGGTCTGCCTCGGTGGCTTCGTCGAGGTCTACATTTAGTATGTCAGATGCAGACATGGACCGGATGATGAGGAGGTTCATCCAGGCCCAGCTGCAGATGGGAGTGCTCTTGCCTCCCCCCCTCCGGGGGGGGGGAGCTTGACCCCATTTTTTGCCCCAATCGCTCCTTCTCCGTCCCGCTTCCCGGGTTCGGAGCACTCGGAGCCGAGCCGCGTCAGATCCGGGGGTATGTCGGAGCCGACAGTACTAGTTACTTCGGCTCCGACTGGTCCCTCGAGTTTGTCAGATCCGACCTCTCGGAGCCATGGGCGGAGCTTCGGATCTGAGGGACTTTGTGTGACTTCGGCTCCGTCCAGGTCCGGAGCACACTAGTCCTTCGGATCCGAGGGTCTCAGCCCCGGATCCGGTCCCCGCTTCGGATCCGAGTAGGAGCTGACTCTTGGAGCCTATTGAGAGTAGCTCCCCTTCGGCTTTCGCGGTGGTGGAGAGGGCACTGTTGAGTGTATCCGGACCCCCGGTCCTGGCTTCGGCTCCTCCCTGCACTCCCTCTCAGCTGGTCTGGGCTCCCATCACCCGGCCTTCGGGACAGCCTGCTTCAACGTCTCTGGGTGTTCCTGCGGAACGTGATATTGCTGGTGAGTCTTCCTCGGACAGCCCCCCCGAAGAGGTCCCTCACAAAGCCAAGTGTAAGAGGAGGCACATGGACTCCCCTGAGTCCCTTACCGAAGATACGGACTTAGATGAAGGGGAAGGCTCCCCAAGGTCACCCCCCCGAGGATGTCTCCTTTGGAGACATCATGGAGATGCTCAGGATTAGGGGGGGGGGGTCTGCCCCAAGGCTTCCTCCGATGAGTCCGTATTCCTAGAGGCGTTCGAAGCAGGGCCATCTACCTCTTGGGTGTCCCCTCCCCCCGGCCCCCTGGTGGACCTTATTTCCACCAGGGCTTGGAAGGAGCCGGACACTGTGGAGCCAATCCCCAAGCACCCGGATAGGATCCTGAGTCCCCCTGCTGAGAGAACCCACTGGAGCAGAGGTCCCCCTGTGGATGCCATGTTGGTGGCGGCGGCCACCGAGAGAGCTGGCTCAGGAGAGCTCTGTGGTCCACCCTCCGAGTAAGGACTCTCGAGCGATGGACCGCCTGGGGAAGCGGGTCTTTAGTTCAGCAACCTTCTCCATGAGAGCGCTGAACTATATGGCACACGTCATCCGGATGCAGCGGGATCTAATAAAAGAATACGCTGCATCCCCCCCAGAGTCCATGTCAGAAGGAGACAAGCATCTGTACTCCTCCCGAATGTCTACTCTATGTTCAGTTTCTAACACCTCTATGCGGCTCTTGTCACACGCCACTGAAGGAGCCGCTAGGCGGAGCCGGCCTGGTAATCAGGCGTCAGGCCTGGCTCCGACACTGTGACTTCTCGGAACCCTTTAAGGCGTCATTCGCGAATGACCCCTTTGATGGTTCTGCACTTTTTGGCAAAACCGTTCGCGACACCTTAGTCCAGAGCGAGAAAGACGGGAAGACGTCTGCCGTCGGAGTCTGCTTCTCTGCTCCCCAGAGGTCCTTTTCTAAGAACCAAAAGGGTCAGAAGAAGATGTGGTTCCGAAAATCGCATCAGTCCCAGTCTGCTCCGGACAACCAGTCCTCTCGTGGCAGAGGAGGACAGGGAGGACGCCGCCCAAGAGGCAGAGGGGGTCCCAGAAACTTTGGGTCCAGAGAACCCTTCTCTGAGAGGCCCACGCAGAACCCCTGAGGGGTTGCCTGGCTGCTCCACTCTGGAGGCAGTCGGGGGGGCGTCTTTCGAAGCACCTAGCAATGTGGGAGTCCATAACAACAGATCGCTGGGTGCTTCGCATCATATCCAGAGGTTACCAAATTCCCTTTATTGTAACCCCCAAAATCAGAAGCCTCCCCGACGTACCACCCAATCAGAGGGAGGCAGCTGCTACAGAAATTCAGCAGCTTTTACAAAAAAGAGCCATCCATCCCGTCCCCCCAGATCAGTTCGGATCGGGGTTTTACTCCAGGTTCTTTCTGGTGCCAAAAAAGACGGGGGACTTGACCCATTCTCGATCTCTCTCTCCTGAACTTGGCAGTACCCAAAGAAAAGTTACGAATGGTCACCTTACAATCTATTCTCCCCCTATTACGGGAGAACGATGGGATGTGCTCGATAGACCTCAAGGATGCGTACTACCACATCCTAGTGGACAGACGCTCCAGGAGGTTCCTTCGCTTCCGGCTGGGAGCCGGTCACTTTCAGTTCAGGGCCCTTCCCTTCGGTCTCACCTCAGCCCCCAGGGTGTTCACCAAAGTCTTGGTGGTCATAGCGGCCCACCTGAGGCTTCAGGGAATTCAGGTCTTTCCGTACCTGGATGACTGGCTCCTCATCGCCCCAACAAGGCATCTGCTCTGTTCAGGCAGGGATTACTTCCTCGACCTTGCTCCACATCTAGGGTTAACTATCAACATGACCAAATCTTCTCTAGTCCCCTCACAGGTGATAGATTTTATAGGGGCCAGATTGGATTTCAGGATAATGATTGCCTTCTTAACTCCCGATCGGCTTCAGAACCTGAGGTTGCATGTCAAGGCCATTCTCATTCTTCCTGCTCCACCTGCGGAATTGATCCTGAGGGCTCTAGGGTCCATGGCGGCAGCTATTCCTCTACTACCCCTAGCCCGCCTAAATATGAGGGTACTGCAATGGACCCTCCAAGTACAATGGTCCCTGTCTCGCAACCCCTTGTCCCATCCTATTCCCCTAAGCAGGGCTTGCAGAACGTCGCTCATGTGTTGGCTCCAGTCCCCGAGTCTCCACATGGGACGACCATTTTTGATGCCTTCCCCCGTCGCCACAGTGACCACGGACGCCTCTCGCCTGGGGTGGGGGGGCACTATTCAGGCAGAACGGTCCAAGGCACGTGGAACGACACAGAGACCTCCTTGCATATCAGTGTCCTAGAGATGAGGGCGGTGCTTTTGACGTTGCAGGCACTTTACAGCCTTCTACCGATTGGGACAATTGCAGTACAAACGGACAACATGTCAGTTGTGTGGTACATCAACAAACAGGGGGGAACCAGGTCTTATCCCCTTTGTCGCGAGGCCATGAGAGTGTGGGAATGGGCGATTTCCACCAACCGCTTTCTTATTGCAACGCACATTCCGGGACGGTCCAACATCCTAGCAGACAGGCTCAGTCGTTCGATTCTGACTCCATTTAATGGTCTCTCAATCCTCTAGTAGCGAAACAAATATTTGCCCTATGGGGCAACCCTGTTGCGATCTTTTTGCCTCTCCTTCAAATACCAAATGCAACAGTTACTTCGCTCTAATTCCCCCTCAGGGGGAGTCCCCGAGAGACTCTCTAGTACATGCTTGGCCTCCCGGTCTCCTTTACGCTTATCCTCCGTTGCCCATGATGCTGAAACTCCTACAGAAAGCCAGTCGGCTGGGGAGCAAAATGATCCTCATTGCCCCATTCTGGCCTCATCAAACATGGTTCCCGTACTTGTGCTCTCACCTAATTCATCCACCATGGATTCTGGATCCACTCCCGGATCTCATTACCCACCCTCTGGGTCTCCAGGCCCCCAACCTGGTCAACCTCAAGCTGACGGCTTGGTTGCTCTAGTTCCACTCCTGATTAGGACTCCCGGAATCTCCTCACCAGTCAAAGCCATCCTAGTAGCAGCACATAAACCTTCCACCAGAACAGTCTACCGAAGCAAGTGGAAACGTTTCTCAATCTGGGCAGAACACCATCACTTGGATCCTTTCACGGCGCCTCTCACATCGGTTTTGGAGTTCTTAACTACCCTTTTTCATCAAGGGGCTAGCTGCTCTACAGTCAAGGTACAACTGGCAGCGATTTCGCATTATCATATAGGGCATGAATCAGGCCCTCTGATGACTGCTAAGCTTTGTAAAGCTTTCCTCAAGGGTACTTTCCTTCTCAGGCCTCCAGTCAGGGAGGTAGTACCCCCATGGGATTTGTCTTTGGTTCTCCAGGCCTTGACTAGCCCCCCTTTCGAGCCGCCGGCCACGGTTGATCTTAAATATCTCTCTTGGAAAACGGCCTTCTTAGTGGCCATTACTTCAGATAAATGGGTCGTTGAACTTTAGGCTCTATGCGTTAAGCCGCCATATTTATCCTTCCATCCAGATAGAGTTTACCTCAGGATCAATCCGTCCTTTCTGCCTAAGGTGTCTTCAGAAGCTAATATTAATCAATCTATTAATCTTCCCATGTTCTTTCCCCATTACCAGAACAAAGGAGAATATAAACTGCATTCCTTGGATGTGCACAGACAATTACGTTTTAATACTCATCGAACTGCTGGTCATAGGCAATCTGACCAGTTGTTTGTCTCCTTTGCCAAAACAAGTTTAGGCAAGTCAATTTCTAAAGTTACACTATCACGGTGGATAGCTAATTGTATCCTCTTAGCGTATCAGAGTTCGGGAAGGCCTGCACCTCAGGAGGTTCGAGCTCATTGCTGACAAATGAAGTTCCTACTTCAGATTTAGAAGTTATGTACTCACCATAACGTTCCATCTGAGTAGGTATCTTCATTTGTCTGCAACCATCCCCCCCTCCTTCCCCCTGACCTTTAGGATCTGTCTTGCATTAGCCCCTTCCGGGGCACTTTTACATTGCTTATATCGGGCAAACTTGATCTGAGGTCAGTTAGGGTTGGTAGGGGATTATGGATAAAGGGAGGAGCTAGGAGCTCGGATCTATGCTGTGGTAAAAGTTGCCGGCTCGGATCCGTATCCCAAAGGTTGCAGACAAATGAAGATACCTACTCAGATGGAACGTTATGGTGAGTATATAACTTCTAATTTCAAGCAGAGGCTCTTTGACTGAGCCTTTGTCGGAATTTCTTACATTACATCTGAAACCCTTATTACCATTGATACGGGCAAGGATACAGGACACGACTCAGTTTCTTATCATTATATCGGATATGCAATTAGAGCCAGACTGGCCCCTTTGTACTTTAGATGTCACCTCCTTGTACACTAATATCCCCCATTGGGCAGGGTTATTGCTTTGCAATATTGGTTAGATCGGGCAAATATGTGCAAACCAGGTTTTAACACTCTTTTGATTTGCATGGCAGAATTGGTACTGACCCATAATGTTTTTCACATTAAAGATAGGTGTTTTTGGCAAATTCAAGGTACTGCTATGGGGACTTCTTTTGCCCCCATTTATGCAGACTTGTTCATGGCGTACGTGGAGGAACAATTGATTTATGACATCAATCATAACATCTATATAAATGAAATGGATATTTGGAGGAGATATCTTGATGACTGTTGGTTGGTGTGGAGAGCAGATGAGGAATTCTTGCTTGAATTTCTGGAATATTTGAATTGTAACAAGTAGGGTGTTGAATTTAAGTTAACTTATTGCAAGTCAGAGATCACTTTTTTGGATGTGTCCATTAGGAGAACAGAATTGGACACTTTGGACAGTGAGGTATTTAGAAAGTTTCCACAGTTCAACACCCTGCTACATGCTACAAGCTTCCACCCACAACATGTCATCAGGAATATCCCCAAATCACAATTTCTCTGTATTAAGAGAATTTGCTCTGATTACTCCACGTACGCCTTTCTTTGACAGGAATTAACATCTAGATTTAAGAACAGGGGATATCAAGTGGATGACATCACTAGGGCCAGTCGGTTTGCTAATCAACAAGATAGATTACAGTTGTCATATCAGGTCCGGGACAACAAGTAAATCACAGGAGCTTAGATTAATTACCACCTATGGTAGAAATACTAAGAGCTTTATGAACATCATTCAAAGACATTGGCATCTATTAAGGTCAGATGACACCCTAAATTATTATATTAGGGATCGATGCTCCTACTCCTTTTGGAAGGGGTGGTCATTGGGATCCTTATTCAGTCATTATAAAAGGGTGTATGATCATCTTCCCAATTCAACTAAACAAACTACAATAACTGGACAACTGACATTAGGCTGCTATCCATGTAGCCATTGTTCTTATTGTCCAAGAGTGTCAGATAGTTTCACTTCTCATAATTCTCCACATGTCTATAATGTTTCATTTTTTGCTAATTGCAGTACTAGCTGGGTTATTTATTTAGCCCAAGTAGCTGTTGGGCATTTTATGTGGGGCAAATTTCCCGATCATTTAAAATAAGGGTATTTGAACATCTAAGTGACATTAAAAATAAGAAAGGTTTGACTTCCTTATATAAACATATGCTTAAACACTCATCGGGGTCTTTCAGTTTCATGGTTATTGACCGTATCAGGTTTAGGAATAATGAGGCTCATGTATTACACGAATTGTTAACAAACAAATAAAAAATGTGGATAATTAAATTGGGAGCCGTGTTCTCACCTGGGTTGAATTACCAATTCTGAATATATTTTACAAAATATTGTAAATTTGTAGTGGAATACTGTTCCATATTTTTGTATAGGTAGTTATTTTTGAGATATGAATGTATTTTTTCATATTGTTCATATCTGTATTAACATGGTAGTATTCTTTATGTACACTAGAGGGCGGGATTAGATTGCATGTAAAGGATATGCTAATGATTAAGTGTTTTCTCACTTCTTTATATGTGGTTGCTGAAGAAGGCTTTTGCCGAAACCGGTATAACCATACTGGTCATCATGGAACTAAGTTTTTTGACCTTTTTGGTCATGGAATAAAGTATTTTTGTCAAACAAGGCTACATGAGGATTTTGGGTGCTGGCTTTTTTCCTTTTACTCATTCCATATGCCAGACTGCATATGAGGAAACTTCAGTGGTACCTAAAGAGCCTTTGGTGCAAACACTCTCAAGACCTGGAAACTCTTCTACCTATAATTCATTGCCTCAGAAAAGATTTTCTTTGGTGAGCAGCAGCATGCTTCCACAACAAGGGGATGCCTTTCTCCCCACCCCATGACGCCCAGACCCACACCACAGACGCATCAGACTATGCCTGGGGTGCACACCTGGACAGCAGGTGCATTCAGGGCCAATGGAGCCCACAGCAAATTCCCCTGCACATCACTCAAAAAGAGATGATGGCTGTGCAGCAAGCCTTGATAACTTTCAAGCCCATTCTCTCTCCATGGGCTCTCCTGATCAAAATAGACAGCACCACTGTGATGTGGCACATCAACAAGCAGGGAGGGACTCACTCCTATCCTTTATGCAGGCTGGCCATGACCCTTTGGTACACAGCCTCTGCCATGCAACTTCACCTGTTAGCACAATTCCTACCAGTCTCTCTCAACTCTCTGGCAGACCATTTAAGCAGAAATCTTCTGGACCCACATGAGTGGCAACTCAACAGAAGTATCTTCGCCCTAATAACACAGAATTGGGGAACCCCAAAGGTTGATCTCTTTGCCTCCCACACCAGCCATCAGCTCAGCAAATTCTGTACCAGGGAGCATCACTGCATGGCTTGGAAAGTGGATGTCCTGTCCTTCCCCTGGGTCAGTCTATGCCTTTTCTCCTGTACCTGTCATCCCCAGGGTACTGCTCAATATAAGGGAGGAAAAACCAAGGACCATTCTCATAGCTCCACACTGGCCCCGGCAGCACTGGTACCCCTTGCTGCGCAGCCTGTCCTCGCTACCCCCATGGCATCTTCCCCAGATTCCAAACCTCCTGACCCAGAGGGAAGAGGTGTTTTTGCATCCCCAATTACAGACAGTTTGGCAGCTTGGCTTATTCCCTAACACCCAACCTATCTACCAACCTCAGTAAACAGGTTCTGGATGTTATCCATGAGGCCAGACATCCTAGCACCAGAAAGTCTTATGCTGATAAATGGAAAAGGTTCTGCACCTGGATCCAGGCTAAGGGAGCCAATACGGACTCCTTCCCTCTCATCCTGATTACTTAGCTGACCTACTACACAGTGGCCTCTCTTTCTCTCTAAAAATTCATGCCTCTGCTATTTCTGCTCATTTTCCCACTGAGCAGCCCCTTTTCTCACACTCTGATCAAACAGTTCCTGAGAGGGGCTAGCAACTTGAGGCCACCCAGAAGGGCACCAACACCAGCTTAGGACCTTAACTTTGTATTGAAAAAACTCACCCTACCCCCTTTTGAACCAGCTTCTTCTTGCAGAGCTAAAATTTCTCTCCTGGAAGACAGCATTCCTTCTGGCCATTACTTCAGCCAGAAGAGTCTATGAGTTGCAAGCACTCATGGCTGTGGAACCCCTCATCATCTTTCATGCAGACAGGGTATCCCTCAGAACTAACCCTTCCTTCATGCCCAAGGTGGTGTCCAGTGTGGGTCTCAACCAATCCATTCATTTGCCCACCTTTTTTCCTAACCTCCAGAACAAGGGGGAAAGGATTCTTCACTCTCTAGATGTGCACAGGCAGCTCAGATTCTATCTAGACCGGACTAAATCCTTCAGAAAGTCTGATCAACTGCTGGTTAGCTTGGCTACAGGAGCAGAAGGCAAAGCCATCTCCAAACAAACCATTTCCTAATGGATAGCACACTGCATCCATTTCTGCTACAAACAGCATGGAAAGCCTCCACCCAAGGGGGTCAGGGCACACTCCACCAGAGCAGCCTCCACCTCTGCGGCTTTTCTCAAAGGAGTTCCCACCAGGGACATCCTGGAGGCTTCATCCTGGCCATCTGTTCACACTTTTACCAAGCATTACCACCTGCCTCTCTTTTCCAAATCTAGAGCAGGGTTTGCCTCTGTCTTGCAGGGCATCCTAGCCAGCCCCCAGTTTCTAAGACTGCCTCCACCCTTTTCCTCAGCTTTGGGAATCAACCCAAATGTGATGACTGCAACAGTGAAACATGAAGAACATAGTACAGTTGTGTACACTTACCATAAATTTAGATGTTCAAATGTATTCACTGTTGCAGTCCTGGTTCCCCCTCTCCCTCCCCCTCCATCCCCCTTTCTTCTCTTCTCCTTTTATTACCAATCTAACTTGTTCTCCTTTCCTTTCAAGGGACTTATTGGTATTTATTTTCCAATGGTGGCATTTATTCCACCAGATCCTGGCCTCCTACCTGGGGGCTCCTAACAGGTTAGGGCAAGAAAAACTGATGTAATCGCGTCGGCTGCCTTACTTTATACTACTGACGACCTGACGTCAGTCCTCAAGCAACAGCAACTGACGCAGAAATGCTAAGTCTCTGGTGTTCGGGCCAGCCGAGGGCTACCCTGGCAGGGATAACCCAAATGTGATGTTGCAACAGTGAATACACTTGAACATCTACATTTATAGTAAGTGTACACAACTGTACTTTATGGAGTGCTTGTGAAGTGAAGGATTTGATGTAGAAGGTGTAACACAGATTACATCACAGCATGATGGAACGAGTCCCCTGAGTAAGGAGAATCAGGAAGATCAGGAGACATCTCAAGAAGAAATATGGACATGGGAAAGAAAAAGAGATTTAATATGGTGTAATATCTATCCAAAGGAAAAAAAAACAAAACTAATTAATACAAAAAGAGCAGCACCAAAGTTATTTGAAGAGAAGTACATGCAAAGGAATCCAGACATGGAAAACTTTACAATACAAAAAATAAGACAACGAGAAAAAGTAGAAAAGGAGATTAGTAATGGAAAAGTTAAAGAAATAGAAACTGAGGTTATAGAGTGCCTGCAAAGTGAAGGATTCAGTGTAGAAAATCTAATTCAGAAAGCACCACAACAGGATAGAGCAGTCAACAACCAAATTAAGAGGAAACCAGTGGAATGGGAAGGAATTGGTCAGATGCCATATGAAGATATTTTGGAGCCTTCCACAGGAAACCAGTATAAACGTTCACTTGAAGCTGAACAGCAAGGGAAGGAACAGGAACCTGTGGAAACTCTGACACAGTCAATGTTGAAGAGTGATAGGCCATTGAGTTCCCATATGACACAGCAAAGGATGGCACAGGATAAAATTGAAGAGAATGTGCCACAGGAAGAAGTTATAGAACTTACTATAAAATGCGCACAGGAAATGGACAACAAAAAATGTATCCTGAGTTTAGAAGAAAATGAGCTAAGAGAAGAGTTGCTTGATTTGGTAGAGTTGGATAGACATATTAAGATCAATGAAGGAAATAGACTGCAGAAGATCAGTAAAATCCAAAAAGTTAGAAGTCTGATAAAACAAATGAATAAAGTAATTAAGATTGTGCATAGAGATCCATGCGCTGTAACAGAAGTAAGCAGGATATACTACTGTGCAGCTAAATTGATAACTGATAAAGTTGTGTCACAAGAACACAGGGTAGTGTGGGAAAGAAAGGGGAGAAATCGAATACCGTCATGAAAGTATCAAATACAGAAAAATATAAAGCAATTAAGACAAGAAGTGGCACTGTTAGAAGAGTATAGAAGAGGGAACAGATCAACAAAAGTACTCGGAAAGATAGACATGATAAAAGCAATGCACAGTATCAGAACAGATCAGGATCTGTCATGCATTATTGCAAATAAACCCCAACAGGGGTTCCCCAAGGCTTCATCCTGGGACCCCTCCTGTTCAATATCTTCACCAATGACCTCCACACATCTTGTAAACTATCCTCCCTCATACAATATGCCAACGATTCAACCCTCATCTCCATGTCTGAAAACATCTCTCAGCTTCATTCTCTTTCTCAGCAAGCCTTTTTATCTAGCGAACAGTGACTAACTGATAACCTACTCATCCTCAACCCTAAAAAGACCAAACTCTTATTATTTCTCCCCTGCTCACTTTCCCACCACAAATCCTCCTCTATCTCTTCCTGTAATAACACAGCTATTAAACCTGATGTTCACACTAAACGTCTAGGAGTCATCATTGATGATGAACTCAAATTTAATATGCACCTTCTACAATGTATAAAAAAGACAAACCAAAAATTAGGTCTACTATATCGTAACAAAAAATTCCTATCTCCAAATGCTAGACTATCCCTTGCTCAAGCTCTCCTCCTATCTCTTCTCTATGCTGCCCAGTGTTCACCTTCATTCAATCCACAACCTTAAACAAACGTCAACAAACTTACCATAAGATTGCTAGATTTATCACTAACTCTCCATATAATACACACAACTGCCTAGCCCTTACATCCCTAAACTGGCTGGAATTCCCCCACTTACTGTTGCTAACACAACTTCAAATGTTACACTCTATTCTCTGCAAACCTTCATCTTGTCCTGCTGTCTTCCTTCATTTCTACCTGCAGTCCATTTCGTACTCTCCCTAACTGAAATCAGCAACTACTACATACCTACCAACCAAAAAAAAGCAGTAGGCAAACTCTTCTATAAATACTCCATAGCCCATACTTGGAACAAACTTCCTAGAGACATATGCTCCACTATTCACCCTACCCACTTTAAGGAAAAAGTCAAACTCCACCTACTCCACTCCAAAATCTGTTCTTGCAAAGCCCCAACTTGACCTCCCCCCCTCCACTCTTGATTTACCTCAGCTCAATAAATTCCCCTCCCAACTATAGCAAACCCTGTACTGGGATGATACCTGTTTTCTGATGTATACATCATATCTGATGGATCAAACTCATGTTTGTAAATATGTAATTATTCAAAACTACTCAGCTACAATATGTGTGCATACTTTTGCTTTGTATTTTTATGAGATTGTATAACTCCATTTCTTATCATTTGTTACTGTAAATGATGTTGTATTTTATTTTTGTAAACTGTCTGTACTTGGAGCTTTTCTCTTCGCGTCTCCTCTGAAAATGGGCCAAAAACTCACCTGGACTAACCCGGTTAACAAATGTCAATAAAATAAATAAAAATAAGATACTGTAGCAAGACTGTTGCACTGGGGATTGTGCAAACATTATTGTACTAAAGTGGCTGAAAAACAATGGAAATATGAGCCACAGAGCATCATAGAAAATTATGAAGTTTACATCACGTGGGATCACCCAATACCAACAGTTCAAAAGATAGATGCTAGAAAACTGGATATGATGGTCCATGACCACCCAGAGACTCCCCAGACTCTGGAAATAGACTGCCCATACATGTCAAGCAGAGCACCTCTTTGGCCCTCTTCAAAAGGAACCTTGACGATTGGATGGGAGATAGGAAATTCACCGCAGGGATCACGTCAGTCACCCTGCTAGACAGGGGTCCAGGGAAGTAAATATTGTGGGAAGAAATAGCCAGGGAATTGTTATGGCTAGGCTTGTATAGGCCCTAGGGGCGATAGCCTAGTACCAACCTATGAAAAGAAGACAAAAATTGCCTTGATCATTGAAATCAGCACACCCAGTGACTACAATGTCTTGCTTATAGAGAGGCACAAAGTCATAAAATGTGAGGATCTGCAGGCAGAAATGAAAGCAATGTGGAAGAAAGATACCCAGACAGTTCCAATAGTAGTAGAAGCAATGGGTCTTCTAAAAATAATTTACAGTCGTATTTAGATATGTTACCAACACATGTAACCCCGTGCGAATTGCAGAAGTAGTCATTACTGGGCACATTGCAGGTGCTGTGAAGAGCACTTTTGGCTGGTATCAAAGGTTGAAACAATACTAATTTCATGAACTTTAATCATACTTTGAGTTAGGAATGGGGTCCATTCCCATCATGCTTTTAGAAACCCAAAGTATTTTATAGAAATTAAAAAAGAGGCAGGAAAACCTGCAACCAGAATGTCTTATGTCCAAATGGAAGAGATTTTCTGCCTGGTGCCATGCTCATAACCAGGATCCTTTTTCAGTGGGGGATCTCACTAGTTTGCTGCTATTTGTGTGAGTTGCTCCAGTCTGGCTTTGTCTGTTCTTCTGTAAAGGCTTATTTGTCAGCTGTTTCTGCCCATCTGTTCTTGAGTCCTTAGTTTCTCACTTTGAGGTCAAACAGTTTCTTAAAGGTGTCCTGCATCTTAGGCCCCCCCCCAAGGAGGCCTATTCCTCCTCCTTTGAGACCTTAATTTTGTTTTAGAACAGTTGACCCAGGCTTCTTTTAAGCCTTCAGGTTCAGCTTTTGGACTACACTGTACCTGGAAGATTGTCTTGCTGTTTACTCGTACTTCTGCTTGGAGGGATTTTGAGCTTTAGGCCATCACTCTTTTTGTGGTTTTTAACAGGTACAGGGTGTCCCTTCATACTAATCCTTCTTTTATGCCCAAGGTGGTCATTCATTTGTCTTTGAATCAGGCAGTACAACTCCCTTACTTTTTTCCTTCTCCTTAGTCTGCTAGTGAGAGGATCCTACATGCACTGGATTTGCACAGACTGCTCAGGTATTATTTTGATAAAACTTACGTCCATTCATAAATCTGACCTATTTCTTGTTTCCTTTCATCCCATGACATAGAGTTCGGCTGTTTCAAAACAAACCATTTCCTTCTGAATTTCTAAGTCCATTTCCTTTTGTTATTCTTTTAATGGCAAATGAGTACTTCCATTAGAGCTCACTCCATAGGGCTGTTGCTTCTTCTGGTGCTTTCTTCAAGGGTTTGGATACCAATTCTATCCTTGAAACTGCTACTTTGTCTTCATTGCATACCTTTACTAAGCATTAGAAATTGCATATGGTTTCTAGGGCCTAAGCAGGTTTTGCTTGAGGCACTCTGCATTGGTTTGTTAAGCTCTTCCCAGCCTTCCACCTCCCACTCCTTTTCTTGAGCTTTTGTTTTCTTTCTACTGTGTAGAATACTGCAGCAGTGATATAGAAGAACATAGCAGTATTCACCCCTCCTTTTTCCTTTGTTTTTGATTTGGTTCCCCTCCTAACCAAGGGTCTCCCTTTTCCATCTGCATTTTATTCTCCTTCTGTATGTGCATAGCCTTCTTTGTCCTATAGAGATTTCTCTCTTCTGAGGCAGTTCAGTTCTGGGTAGCTTTGTCCGTATTTCACCTGTACAGGGAGCATACATGTGATGTACAGCACGTGCGAGATCTAAAGGCAGTGGTATACTGTCGGACATTGGGCTATCCTTGGCAGAAGATCCCTACTATGAAGAATACTGCAACAGTGAAGAGAAGGAGATCTACTGCTAGAGTAAGATGTTACATGACTGTACTTTGTCATAACTTACATGATATCTGGACTGCATACTGCTCATCAATCCACTTATGCAGGCTTTGAAAGTGGCGTATGATTCTGCTTAAAAAGTAAACTGTATTTTTTACATGTTCATCTGTAAAGTATACAGGATTTGAAATGTGGAAACGTCTGTCAGTTTAGTTCAGAGGGTTAAGCCGTGAGCTGTTAATGAGCTTCATCCTCTAGTCATGGGCTTGATTGTCTCATTTTTCACTTGCATGTTGTGTGATCATGTGCAAGTCACTTAATCAGATAGTGCTCACAGGTCACCCCCTGAAAAGAAGCACTTGTGTCAAGTGGGCTTGCCCAGTTAAATAAATAAATAAAACATAAAATAAGTAAAACTTATAACAAGGTATAACAACAATAATTAGTACTTGATGTGTGAGTTGTGCAGTATTTATGCATCTTTGGTTTCATTAGTCCAGTTGGGCTTTGTATTTTTGATCCAACTCCAAAACTTGTGGTAAATGCAGTCCACAGCCTTGGCATTAGTTTTGCTCAATTACAATCCGTAGTATATAAGGAAGATATTACAATTGCAGACAGGGTTACCAGTAATTGTACATAAAACCTCTTGTAAGTAATTCAAGGATATTTTGTGTGATCATTGATGTTAAAAGATATCCACATTTATGTGGAAACTGCAGATCTCCTTCCCTGTTTATATCAGAGCACAATGACTTTTTAATAGATGATGGGTAACTTTATTTTTCCAGGCACATTTATTATATTGGGCCTTAACAATCCTAATATAAAGTGGGAACTATAACATCCTAACAGCCGTGTTTGGCTTATTTACTGAACTAATATAGGGCAGAGTATTAAAATCCCAAGTAAGAGTGTAATTTTTTTTTTACTTACTTGTAAGTCCATTTCAGCAGATCTCAGTATATAATCCCATGTACTGTTGACTCCAAACATAAAGCTGTTGTTTTAAATCATATCTAGCAACATTAGAAATAACATAACATATTGGAACATAGCAAAATAGTTAACTTAGTAAAAACAGTATGCTTTCAAAAATGTAATGGAGAGAACTCTTTAAACATCAGAATGAGAGAAAGTATGGACATATTTCTTGATGTTTAAAGTGATTGCATTTGAAAAGTATTCTACTAAGAAAAAAATATGTAAGAGCTTGAACAAATGATAGACCACTGTGGTGGAACTACAGAATATGGGACTTAGAAAATAAAGACTTCAACAGATTTTTTTGGGGGAGGTGATCAAACCTCAACCATTCACAACCACAACTCCATGTATACTTCATAAATGAACAGATGAGCTTTGTGATAAGTTGTCTAAGACAGAAGAATAAATGGCAGACAATTACAGAATTAAAGTATTATAATTTCCTGTGTTCCTACACACACGTGCACGCTTACAAATTAATGTGAATTGTGCAGAGGTTTTCCCCTGCATGCACCACCAGTGTGGATGTTCCACATCCCACCTGATGTGGAATTTCACATTCTGTGTACCCAGCCTAAACGTACTAAATTCCTGGTCATGCAGCCATGGGATAAAGGTAGCATACATCAAAATTTTAGAACATTGAAGCACAAAGCATGTTACAATTGTATACATTCATGTAATGAATTGTATCTCAACAGAGCAGTCCCAATAACATGAGATCTGATAAATTCAGCACTAACAAACTTAAGTGATCAAAACAAAATTCTAAAGCTATGACAGGTAATAACTATAAAAACTTGAAAGACTTGGTCAGATTTTAAAAACTGAATGTTCAGATAGTACCTACAAAGAGAATGTTGTTACTAACTAGCAAATCAGTATATAACAATATAAACTAACAGGAAATTATCAGGGGTGTGGCAGTTATAAAGATAGGAGATATCCTTAAAGTGCAGTCCAAAAAGTTCAGCTGGCACTCTACACTTGTCAAAGATGTAGTATGTTTGGAAAAGCACAAAGATATTGCAGCAGCGCTTTTAATGACTAAACAGGGATAATGCTATGCAAGTTAGAGGACTGTTTACCAGAGCCATTCTTATGGTTCATTAAATCCACTGAAACTGATATTTTATTTGGCCTGTGGAGCAAACTGTAAGATAACCTATTCACAAAGGTTAGCTGCATCAGACTCCTGACCTGTAGGTCTGACAAGTGTTTTCTACACCATTGTTGCAAGAATTATCATCACATTAATGAGAAATAAAGTGGTTGTCTGGTTTATTTTAAGATCATATCAGTATGAATTGGGAAACTTAACCTTACTTCCTAAATACCTTATAGAATTCTTTGTGCAGATTTCAGATGCTTTGGGCAAAAGGTTCCCTGTTCACACAGAGTATTTAGATTATGCAAACCTTTGATACCATCCTGCTTGTCCTGATCATAGTTACTGAGGTTAATTTAAAAGACAATTAACACAATATTTAGCAACAAATGGCTGTTCGTTAGAAAACAGTGTGTAAAACATGGATACATTCCAAGTGGAGTGAGATATCTCAAGTGGTGTCCTGCAGAGATCTGTTTTGGGGATGATGTTATTTGGCATTTATTTAACAGACATTGAACTGAGGTACACCATATGGAAAAATTGTTGGTTGTAAGAAAAGATGTGAAGTCATTTCACCAGTGGGCTTAGTCTACTTCAGATCAGTATCATTCTGCAAACAACATTAGATTGCAGCAAAAATAGTTGAAAAATTGCAAATAATTTGCCTGTAGTATACTGTTGTTCTTGTAAGGCACTTCAAATGCATAGAAGGAGCTTGTCTTTGTCAGGACTAACAAAAAGCAGAGAAAGGTGAGTCTTTAAGGTTCTGTGGTACATGACTGTAGTCCAATTGACCTGTAAGCTATACTTCTAGCTTCAACTTAAATACTGAAGTATTCTTGACCACTATAAGTAACAAAAAAAAAACATTCATGGAGATCCCTCTGTGGGTTTAAATCATCTGGTTTATTTCTTTATGAGCACTTTCATCGTAAATAAACTTCATCAGATAATTCAGTCATCATTATCTGATGAAGGCTGTTTATGAAGAAAATGCTCATAAAGAAATAAATCCATTGACAGAAGGATCTCCGTGAATGTTTATTTTGTTACTTTTTTGCTTTACTAATAGTGGTCAAGAATGCCTTAGTGTTTAAGTTGAAGGTAAAAATAAAAATAGATTCCAAACTGCAAGTAGGATAAATCTCTCTCAAATTTATTTAAAACTGCCACCACATATGAGCGCTTTCATCTCATAATGAGACTTCATCAGATACATCTATAACAGTGCTACACCTACTATATATAATGTCTTAATGACCTTAATTAATTATACAATTAAACCATTTTTAAAGCATTTTTAAAGCAGTAGTACCAACTAATTTTTAAAATTGTTATAGTAGAATGTTGGTATATATGGCTATCTGTACACACTGTTCATCATTTTACATAGGGAAAACCGAAAGGGCACTAAAAGATAGAATATATGAACATTTTTATGACTTTAGGATTAAAAAAGACACCAGTGCCCTATACAAACATTTGGTTTCCTGTCCATCTTTTAGTAGTTTTAAATTTGGTATTATTGACTTGGTTAAAAATAATAATAGGGGGGTGGGTGATTTAAAGAATTTATTATTAAATAGGGAATTAAGATGGCAACTGAGAATTAAGGCCAATTACCCCCCAGGTCTTAATGAATACATTAGTATTAAGCCTACACTTATTGAAAAGGCAGCAAAAGTTTAACATATTTGTTACAATATGTTGTGTACATTTACTTTATCCTTAGTAATATTGAGTTCTAGCCTATCACAGATCTATTATAAATTTATTACAAATTTATTGTAAATCTGTTTTTTTTTTTATATCTAAGAATGGAGAAATTTTGTCCATCTGTGTTTATTTAATATATATTTAATACATTTTTAAACACATTTTTGATATATTTTTACTATATTCTGCACTTTAATACATTTTGTATAATGTTTATGATATAAAATGATATTATGTGCTTTTTTTAAAAAATAGTTGGTACTACTGCTTTAAAAATGGTTTAATTGTATAATTAATTAAGGTCATTAAGACATTATATATAATAGGTATAGCACTGTTATAGTTGTATCTGATGAAGTCTCATTATGAGATGAAAGCGCTCATATGTGGTGGTTGTTTTAAATAAATTTGAAAGAGATTTATCCTACTTGCAGTTTGGAATCTATTTTTATTTTTACTTAGTTGTTTGCGACTATATTAGTGTGATTTTGGTTCTTTGGAGTGGTTCCAGTTACTGCCTGGAGGATCGTTGAGGAACTTATTAAAATTTTGGTGCTACCTACTATGGAAGGTTCCCCTGGTGATTCGACTATTATTGGTCAAGACAATTTGTTTAGTCCTGATAGTTTTATTAGGACACAGCAAGAGGTTACAAAAGTATGTGAGGAACTAGCAACCTTAAGAGGTGATCTGACTAGGCTTATTGACTTGTTTAGCCAAGCTGAGCCAGCAGATGGAGCTAATTCCACACGCAATTGCTCTATACGTGGTTTGGAGCAGTTTTTAACGTCATCTCCACACTCTAGAGTGGTGAGCTATGGTGGTAGTAAGACGAATGCAAAGGAAAACTAACCAAGCGAACGAAGTAAGGATGGAAGGGTTTTTTATCACCATTGAATGGACTTAATGGGCAAACTAATACGGTGGAACGACAGGATCGGGTGGTACAACAGAAGAATTCTAATCTAAAGGTACTGTTAACAACGCTGATAAATGTACTAGAGATACAGCATCTAACGTTGATGGTACAGTGTCAGCGATACATAATAATGAGAACAGTGAACATTCCTTCTGTTTTAGAGATGTGTTGGACAAAAAATTTGAATTTAATACATCTTTTTCTGTTAAGCATTTACAAGGCAATTTGGTTGGACATGATTTAAATGAAACAAATGCTCCTACGCTAAAAGATTTAATTTATTTATTTGAAAAAAAAAACTGTTTAAATACAAATGCTTACAAATTGACAATAGATATTTGCATTGTTGTGTTAGTCAAAAAATAGTTCCTCAGGGACTTAGATTTTTCAAATATCCTTTTGGTGTGTTATATACTGATGTGGTTTTAAAAGATTTTCATGACTTTTTTGATGAGTGTGGACTTGGTTTGATTTTAAAACTGATTAAATATAATGAAACGCAGATGAATGTTTTGTTAGTAGTTTTAAACAAACTAAATGATGATATTTTGAAAGATTTGTTGTTTGATGAATACAAATATTTGTACAATAGAGTTTTGAAAAAAAACAGATGATAGGATTAATAAGGTTTTTGCTAGGAAACAGAAAAAGTTTATGAGGGACAAAAAACAATACACCAAAGGTAAAATGTTTCCTGGACCTCTTAATAATTTTAAAACTAGAAATAATATGCAGGAATTGGTTCATCCTATGCAATTTGATACAGTTGAATCTAACGATGTACAAAGAACTAAATTCCAAGGTATAAATAATCATGGTAATAGTGTTCCTAATAGAGTTTTAGATGAACTTGATTCCTTTTCTGAACCACATGAACATTTTTTAGGCCCCAGGAGGTCAGAACATCTGGCAAACAAAACCAGACTCCCATCCGACTCGAGTTACCCAACAAGTTCGTATGGGAACAATTATGGATGGAAAAGTGTGGGGAAGAAGAGCAGATAAACATTATTTCACATGCTGATGGTATAGTTTTTGAATATAAAGCTTTTAAAATCTTTAACTATACTTCTATTGCCTTGGAAAAGAATCATTTTAATTTATTTTCAAAAGGTTTTAAGTTTGTCAAATCACAGTATGGTGATTTGGCACATATTTTAGTAGATTTTAAATTATATCTTAGAAAATTAAACCTTGGCTTGATTCATAAGAAGGCCTCGGGAGACAATTCTTTTACTAATAGAGGACTAGTGAGGCATAGTACATACAACCCACCCCTGCATCCAGCACTTATTACTTTTGAAAACATTGTTACGAATGAAATTTATGATACCTATATAAAAAATAAAAGAAAAATGGAATATCACAACTTGAGTAAGGAAGAAGAGAAGTTGCTTATTAAATTAAAAACACAAAAAGAAATTAGAATCATGAAACCGGATAAGGGTAGGGGGTTGTATTATTTGACAATGAAGAATACAATGATTCCCTAACCAACATTTTGTTGGATTCAACTACATATTCCTTAGTTTCACATAATGAGATACAAATTGCATACAGTAGAATTGATTCCCTTTTAGAGGAATATCTTTTGGAAAATAGAGTTGATAAATCAACATACAATTTCTGGAGGCAAACACACCCTATCATTCCTCAGTTCTTTGGGGTACCTAAGGTACATAAATCTATATCTGAGCCCCCGTTTAGACCCATTGTATCAGCCAGTAATTCTAAAACACACCCACTAGCAGTGTATATAGACAGTCTCACTAAAAGTATTGTAACTAGGATGGAACATTTAATTAAAGATTCTTGGGAATTTCTTAGTAAATTAAATTAAGGATTGTGGTCAGAAAGCTGTGTATTTTTAACTATTGATGTCAAGAATTTATTCACTTGTATACCACGTGTTGAGGGACATGAATTTTTTGAGGAAAGTATCCAAAAACATTTGGACTTACCTTATGACCAGAGGTTATTAATTCTGGAATTAATGGAAGTGGTTTTGGACAATAATTATATAGGCTTCCAAGGTGAATATTACCAACAAACCAGTGGTGTAGCAATGGGGGCAGCTTGTGCCCCCATTTTTGCTAATTTAGTGATGTTAGAATGGGAGGAAAGATTTGTGTTAAATAGTATTTATAAGGAATATATGAAGTGCTACCTAAGATTTTTGGATGATCTTTTTTGTTATTTGGGATGGCACTAAGGAAAGTATAACCGATTTTATTGATTATTTGAATAATACTACTAATTTTCTTTCTTTCACACATGTTGTCGATGATCATAGTATTAATTATTTGGACATCACTATTTATCACAACTTGGTTTCAAGTCCAGAATTTTTCGTAAGGCCACATGGTGTAATAGTTATTTGCACCACAATAGTTCTCATCCTTTCCATCAGAAAAGGAGTCTGATTAAGGGCCAGGCTGTCAGGTTGGCTAGGATGACCTCTGACTTCTCTAACTTATTTGAAGAATTTATTTTTCTTGGCAAAAAGTTTATTGAGAGAGGATACCCCAGAGACCTAGTTGGTAAAGTACTGGAAGAAGTTTACAATGGCTGGGGTACCAAATACAAAGCTGTATTAGGTGAACCCTTTAAAATTGTGGCAGAATCTGACAAAGTAACAACAACAAAAAATTATCAGGGGGCATGTGTTACTGAATTTAATATGTTTTCTGACTTTCTTACACAAATAGTGGAAGCCAATTGGTGTATATTAAAAACTAATAAGGAATTATATGAAGTGATAGGAAATAAACCACACTTTATTTATAGGACAGGAATGAATTTCAAAAGATTTTTTGAAATAGCTGATAAGAATGAGAATAGCAAAAAGGCAACTAGCTCCTGTGGTAGGTGTGCACAATGTTCACACATTTTTAAGGAAGAATCCGTAAAATTGAACAATGGTTTGGATAGTGTTGTCAAATTTTGTAAAGGTAATTGTTATAGTAGAATGTTGGTATATATGGCTATTTGTACACACTGTTCATCATTTTACATAGGGAAAACTGAAAGGGCACTAAAAGATAGAATATATGAACATTTTTATGACATTAGGATTAAAAAAGACACCAGTGCCCTATACAAACATTCGGTTTCCTGTCCATCTTTTAGTAGTTTTAAATTCGGTATTATTGACTTGGTTAAAAATAATAATAGGGGGGGGGGGGTGATTTAAAGAATTTATTATTAAATAGGGAATTAAGATGGCAACTGAGACTTAAGGCCAATTACCCCCCAGGTCTTAATGAATACATTAGTATTAAGCCTACACTTATTGAAAAGGCAGCAAAAGTTTAACATATTTGTTACGATATGTTTTGTACATTTACTTTATCCTTAGTAATATTGAGTTCTGTCCTATCACAGATCTATTATAAATTTATTACAAATTTATTGTAAATCTGTTTTTTTTTATATCTAAGAAGGGAGAAATTTTATCCATCTGCGTTTATTTAATATATTTTTAATACATTTTTAAACACATTTTTGATATATTTTTAATATATTCTGCACTTGAGATATCTCACTCTACTTGTATAATGTTTATGATATAAAATGATATTATGTGCATTTTTAAAAATTAGTTGGTACTACTGCTTTAAAAATGCTTTAAAAATGGTTTAATTGTATAATTAATTAAGGTCATTAAGACATTATATATAGTAGGTGTAGCACTGTTATAGTTGTATCTGATGAAGTCTCATTATGAGATGAAAGAGCTCATATGTGGTGGTGGTTTTAAATAAATTTGAGAGAGATTTTATCCTACTTGCAGTTTTGAATCTATTTTTATTTTTACTTAGTTGTTTGTGACTATATTAGTGTGATTTAAATTGAACGTAGTAGTATAGCCTACAGTCAGTCAGATTATAGTCATGTACCACTGGTGGTACCACCGGGGATCATAGAACCTTAAAGGCTCACCTTTCTCAGCTTGTACAGTTGACAACCAGTGATAAAATGTCTGATGAAGCCAGAGACCTTGATATATTTAACAATAACACTGTAGCTTAGAGACTTAAGGGTGTGAGCTGCTTATGATCTTCTTTCTCTAGTTCTGTGTTTAATTTCCACTGGCTGTACTTGCACTGAGTCCGAGTTAGTCCTCTAATCAGACTCTGCTCTCAAGGTACCCACTAAAGAAACACTATTGCTTAGTGAGCTTGGGGTAAGCATTTTTAGGGTAACATACTTGGTTACTTAATTCAGAGGCATTATGACAAAGTAATCATAGACTTATTCTTCTTTAGAAGTCACTAGGAAATCTGTTAGCAGCAGTACTACCTTTTTCTCTAAATAGAAATATAACTTTTGATAGCCGATAAGGACCACTTGGGCCTCCTACCCTTTACATTTTCCTACTTATTTGATATGCTACTGATTCTTCCTAATGAAAAGCTTATTCTTCCAACCCTAAGCATTGCCTTGTATCATTTCCAGCTGTGAGAGTTGCCTGTCATAATTTCACTGACAAAAAACTTCCTTGTAAATCTCTAGAGACACCTACCTTGTACATGCGTACTCTATAATGCTGTTCTCATACATCCCACTTTTTTTAAAGTATGTTGCCTACTCAGACTCTGTCGCTTGCCTTGAAGCAGTTTTATATTTGTCATATCCAACATCTGCCCTCGTTCTTCGAGTGAACATATTAAGGCCTTTTACACTATCTCTGGATAGCTTCTGGTGCAGTCCGTGCCACTTTTGTTGTGATTCTCTGAAAAGCCTCTGTTCTAGCAATTTCCTTTAAAAGATAACTTATCCAGTACTACTTATACTACTCCAGATTTAATAGGGTCTTACCAGCTACTTTTAAAGAATAATTGTTTTTAATTGATGATGCCTTTTTCTGCATCTCAGTTTCCCATTGATCATCCTTTCTGCTTGCCACATTGCATGCTTATTTTAGATCATCTGCTGTTACTGTACTTACCTTCCTTTCTACATATATGGTTTCTCTTCCTGAAGTTCTGTAGTCCTTTCCTGGATTATTTGTCACTGAGTGTAACATGGCCTGTTTTGGACCATTCCATCAATTTTCCCACATTTCTTTGCATCCTTTCTATTTATTCTTCTATACCAACTCTTATCTTTGTTCAGGAGTTCTCTAGTTGAACAGTCCAGGAACAGGATTCAGCCTTTGCAGAAGATGACCATGCTTTGGGAGCCTTAGAACCATCTGGAATGCCCAGAGGTCTTGCAGCCATTTGTTGATTGATGATGAGAAGGTGACTGTGTGCCTTGGAATTGGACATAGAACTTTGTATCTACCTGTGTATTTTGCTTGTCACACCTCAAGCTAAGAAGCTTGACTGACAGCATGCTTAGGTGCTGAACCCTGGCCTTCTTGGTGTATATTCTCCACTTCTTATTCCCTTGTTTATTTCATTACATTTCCATTAAGGTTATGCACATTCTGTGTAGAACTACAGGAACAGCCTGCAAGAGACAGGCCGTAGTAAGACCTGAAAAGAGTCATAGTGGAGTATGGAGATTGAAGAGATCTAGGTAACCAAAGAGACACTGAGATATCACTGGTGTCAGAAGCAGGGAGAAGCATAACTTAAATAGCCATCCCTTCTGAGCAGAAGTGCTGTTTGGCCTGTTCAGACTCTTTTTTTTTCCATATACTGAATCTTGAATTTCAGGGGTGAGTGTTGGCAGCTAAGCATTCCCAAGGTGGTTTGTACCTGTACTTGCAACTAAGTGCAGCAGAACTGATAACTAATGATTGTTGTCAAGTACTACTGCACTGTTTTACTATAATCCTGAATATTTTAAAGCCATTTCAGGTGCTGCATTATGTCAAAAAGTGTATGTAACAGAAGTGCAGTGCCGTTAATTCATATGACCACTTAATAAAATAGTTTGTGTTGCATAGCATTAAATTCCACATATTCCTCACATGAATTTTGCCTGCTTTTTCATGTTACTGTATCACCATATTTATATAAATGAGTTAGCCGTTTAATTCAACAGGTCAGAGACTGCTTCCATCTATGGCCCAGGCACAAGACAAATGCAAAGTACAGAAATAATGTAAAGGCTTATATAAAAGTAGACTAAAACAGTGCAAGGCAAAAGCAGTATATGGCAAAGGAAGACACTACAAATGTACTTTGAGATTAATTTACAGCCACTTACAGCAATGTATACCGATTAGTTGAAAGTTATTATTGTAGGCTTGCATTACACACAGATGTATTCAACCTGGATCATGTTTACATTCATCTGCCTATGGCATTAGAACAGAAGTGTTATAAACACACACACTTCCTAGTTTGCCACACCCTTCTTCCACAGCTGTTCTAATAATACATAACTAACACAGTACAAACTTATTCTCCCAGCAGTAACATTATTGATCTTCCCTTTCTATATCAGCATGACTAGTGAATTTCTACTATATACTTATATATATATATATGTGTATATATATATGTGTATATATATCACTTTTGAACAGGATCATAGGAGGTTACTAAGCTAATGACCCTGAGGCCCTTACAAGCCTAGCCAAAAGTTTACCCCCCCCCCCCAAAAAAAAACTCAGTCAGCACCCATTGCCCCGGTCAGTGAGGGACACAGGTGGAACTCCCTGGGACAAATTTCTGGTTTCCCATCCACTCATCAAGGTTGCGCTTGAGGAGGGTCAGCAAGGTACTCTGTTTGTCATGTATGGGAAGTCTATTCCAGAGATGAGGCAGCCTCTGGGAGACAAACCTGTCTCTCCAGCAGGTTTTGTTGATGTTGCATATTAGATTTAAGCCTTTCAAACGGGTAATGCATAAGGAGTTAGACTTACGGATATGGAGCTTCTCTAGAAGGGCAGGGTCCGAAATTCCCTTGCAGACGAGCCATCTGTACGATACAAAGTAAGAATGATAGTGATTTGAGCCTGTCCGCACAGGATATGTGTTGGAGGCCATGGATTCTCTTTGTGAGGTATTTCTGTGGCCTTTCCAGTTGGTGCAGGTGTTTGGAGAGGTATATACCAAATTGGGAATTATACTCAATTAACAAAAACCTGTTCCACGAACAATAAAGGTCTTCCTCCCACACAATTCCAAAAGGATAGAGTCCACCAGCGAAATTATATAATCGATTTATTTTCACACCAAACAGATAAAACAAAAAATCTTAGCGCTTTCATCTCCCTTCGGAGACTTCTTCAGAGATCCAGAACAGGTTTTTGTTACTTGGTGTGACAATTTTTGGTGCTCTGTGGTTACTAATTATACTCAATTATTGGCCTATTGAGGGAGGAGTACAGAGAGGAAATAACCTCCTTCTGGATGCAATCCATTTACTTATGAGATGGACCAAGTGAAAGGCTTTTCTGACCACTGCAGCTATATGATGGTCGAATGTGAGATTACTGTCAACCTGAGTACCCAGGTCTGTCATCACAGGTTGTGTGCTTAGGATGTTGCAGTTGATGTGATAATCAGTAGGGGCCATGTTTTTGTCAAATGGTATGATAATATATTTTTTTGCTTTTAACTTAAGGCCATGCCTTTTGCACCAGTCATTTGTTGCTGTGAGACTCTCTTGCAGTATGTTAACATCATTTGGGGAGTCAGTGACAGCACCCAACTTAAAGTCGTCTGCAGACTTGGCCAGCCACAGGCCTTTTGTCTTTGCCTGGACCTCTGAGAAGTAAATGCCAAACAGTAGGGGTCCCAGGACAGATCCTTGGGGAACACCACTAGTGACAGGCCTACTGTCGGAGGTGGAGGCGCCTATTCTGACCTTGTAGGTCCTATCGGTGAGCCAGCTGTCCACTCACCTGATGAGGTAGGGATTTATGCCAAGTTTTGTTAGCCTTTCGATGATGCCCGAGTGGGGGGATTATGTCAAAGTCCTTGGCCAAGTCAAGGTAAGCTGTATGTACTGACTTTCCCTCATCCAGGGCCTTGATGACAGTCTCAAAGAAGTCAACCAGGTTCACCAGGCAAGATCTGCCCTTGACAAATCCGAACTGGGTGAGGTCAAGTGCTTGGATATTGCTTATGTTCTTGTTTATGAGATCAGTAATAATATGTTTCATGATTTTACAGATCAGACTTGTCAAGCTAATGGGGCGATAGTTTCCAGGGTCAGTAGTGCGCCACCTTTGTGCAAAGGGATAACGATGGCAGTTCTCCACTCTGCTAGAATGAAGCCTGTACTTAGGCTGTGGTTGATTAGGGTGCTCAATGGTGAAGGTAGTTCTTGCTGGAGATGGAGCAGAATACAGCCTGGGATACTGTCAGGTCAGGTCACATGGAAGCTGTGTTCTTTGCCTTGGATAGGGCCTTTAACACTTGATCTACGGAGATGTGAGGTGCAGGGCAAGTATCAGGGATGTCAAATGGGCCTTTGGGGGGGGACAGGGGGGTGAAGTTTGCGCTGAACCTATCTGCTAGCAGGTTGGCTAAGTCAGCAAGATCAGTTTAAGTGATACCATTAAGTACTAGTTCGGAACAAACCTGGGCTATGCCATGGAGGTTTCTGATGTATCTGAAAAAGGCTTTGTGGTTTCCCTTTGTTTCTGAGGCTAATTTCGATTCATAATTGGCTTTGGAGGTTGTCACTAGTGATCTAATTTACTTGTTTAGGCTAAGGAGGGAGTTTTTCCAATTTGGAATTTGTTCCCTTTTACCCTTGGACAACAGTTTCTTCCTTTTGTTGTAAAGCCTGTTGACAGAGGATGTCCACCAGACAGGTTTATGTTAGAAGGAGGAGCAGGTTTTAGTTATGTTGGGTATGGCTGAGTCCATGCAGTTGTACAGGTGCTTGTATACAGCACTGGCGTACTGTTCAGCATAGTTGTCTACATCCTGTGAGGGGGGCAGTGGTGTGAAGCTACTGATACCCTCCCTTATGAGGTTGTAGTCATCTTTTGAGAAGTTTTTTAGCCTGGTTACGGCTGGGGGGGGGGGGGGGGACTTCCAACGAGACAGACCGATGATCTGGTCTCACCAGGGAAGAGCATACTATGGGAGTCGTGCAGTGGTCACCCATGTTGGTGAGAACCAAGTCCAGAATGTTATCTACCCTTGCAGGGGATGAGATGAGCTGGTGTAGTGCATTAGAGTTTATAAAGTCAAGGAATCGTTGGGTGAGCACATTAGTGCAGAAATAGTTCACCCAGTCTATGGTGGAGTAGTTGAAATCATCAAGGATCAGGGTGCTAGGGGGTACCTTGATGGAGTCAAGTAGGTTCAGGTAGGAGGAGTGGGTGTCCTGAGTCATGGAGGGGGAGGGGTCTATAGCTGTCTATAACTTGGATGGGTGTCGTGCCAACTGTTGGTTGCATCTGGAGTAGTTCCAATGTGTCATGCTAACAAACCACTCTGGAGGTGTGCCTATCCTTAATGAAGATAGAGACTCCATCTCCCTTACTCTTCCCGACCTCATTTTGGCATCGGAATGTGTGGAATGAGGTATAGCCTGCTAAGGCATGGGTGCTCTCCACAGCCCTGACCCAAGTTTCTTTGACCATACAGATGTCGGCATCTTCCAGTGCAAGGAGAGCTTCCTGTGAGTGCATTTTCAGGTTAAGGCATCTAGCGTTTAGCAGCATGACCTTCAATTTGCATTTTGACAGATCTTTTATGTTGGAAGGTTTGTCTTTGGGGTGTTGCCTAAAAAAGGCACAGTGGGGGAGCAGGAGTCTTGGCCAGGATCCAGAATCCCAAGGGTGACAGGTGAAGACCATTTATTGCAAAACATCGAGGCTTGTCAACCATATCATCCCAGGCAGACAGATACTGGATCCCTTTGCAATGACACAAAAAACTAAGCCAGTTGTTGGTCTATTATTTTTTGTTGGCATTGTGGTATCATTCTTGATGAAGGTAGGATGTTGCTTAGGGCTAGGGTCATACCTGCTTGGGACACATACTCTGAGAACTCAGTCATGTCTCTCTTTATATAGTTCAGAGAGGTACATCTGAAGTCTTTCACACCAACGTGGACAACAACAGAGTCATACTTGTACCTGTTGTGGAGAGACTTAAGTGTGTGTGTGATGTGGCGAGTCTAGCATCTGACAGACAACAGACCGTGACCTTCTATTTGTTGAACCTGGTGAGGGGGACATTGGTGTTTCTCACATTTGAGTCACCAGTGACTAGAATGTGTGATTTATTTTTATGCCTTATGGGCTATGTTGGTTTATTCTTATGTATGGGCTGTGTTGGTTTATTATTATGCCTTATGGGCTGTTTTTATGAGACACTGATGTGTTGTCTGCAGTGTGTGATGTATTTGGTGTTATGTGTGGAATGTGTGTGTGTGTGTGTGTGTGTGTGTGTGTGTGTGTGTGTGTGTGTGTGTGTGTGTGTGTGTGTGTGTGTGTGTTTTGAAGGTCTCTGCTGTTTAGGTAAGTTTTTATTGAGGACCTCTGCGTAGGTCAGTTTGTGTTGTGGGTGTGTGACGTGAGTGGTGTGGTGTTTGCGTTGGCAATCTCCTCATTCTAAGGAGTACTGACTGTGACATGAGAGAGCATGAATTCCAGGTTACTGATGTAGATGCATTTCTCACAAGTAGAAGAATTATATGGTAGGAGAAGAGGGCCCTCAGTGAACATGAGGCAGTTGCTATACTGTCTCAGTATGCCTATATTGACCAGGCTAGTAGGAGAAACTGATGGGAATTGGCCAGACATAGCGTTCTGAATACTTGGGCAGACTTATGTAGGGAGGGTTTTGATAAGGGTATGCCCACAAGAGTGTAGACCATAGAAACATTCTTAAATGTAAAGTAACTGGCCTGAATCCCAAGTGCTAAAACCAAAACTAAGATGCTTAGAATAACAGATCAATTTAATCAGAGTACTAACATGCAGTAGTAAATCCAGCAGAATAAAAGCACTTGAACTCTTAAAAAGCATACAGCAAACCAAAATAGGGTAATAAAGTAAGAACACAATTACAGTAAAAGCAGCTGAGTAAAGTGTATTTTTTTAAGTGGAGAGGGAGGCAACAGAAGATAATTCAAGATTAAGAAGCTAAGGGGGTTGACCTTCCCAAATGCTGTCTCTGTACACAGTAACCTTAACTAATGAGACTGGACTGGGAGGAGTGTCCAAAATCAAAGAAGCAAGGGGGTAGTCCTTCCCAAACTATATCACCATACTCAGTTGAGTGAGCAAATGAGATGGAGTGGGAGTAGTGTTCAAAATCAAATTTACTGCAGAGGCAGGCAACTCCAAAGCCACCAAGTTTAAGAATACAACAACACTTGGACAGGAGGGTGGGAAGTCTGTACAGTTTTGCAAGACGTGCAATATAGATATGTAGAAAAAGAGATGTCGTAAGAAGCTATGACACTTGAAGTAAGCAAAGTCTTGCTACAGTGGTAGTACTACTACCTGGGAAAGGTTAGCAGTCTACACCTTTTGAAAACTAATTGTTTAAAGAATGAATTAACTACTGTAGTGAGTAAATAAAATGTTATTTAAGAACACATGGGCAACAGTAGATTTATTTTAAAAGAAACGACATCAGGAGGGCAAATAGCTAAAAAAATATGTAGATCACATGAAAAGTTAAACATGGCAATATAATAAAGATGGGACTTGTATAACTGAGTGTAGCATGGCATAGCCTAAAAACCAGATTGAGGGGGGGGGGTGCTGAGAAGGGTAAGACACGTAATACTGCAGAGTATACCCTCAGGAACATGCCATGCCATGCTCCTGCATTATGTCAATGTTGTGCAATTCGTAAACAGAAACATTATGCACCATAATGAAGTGATGCAGGCATCCCTTAGGGATAAATCCAGTGTTACATGATGGTTTGAATAGATCCTATATACACATATGGGGAGTATACTGGCTGGTGAATAATGAATCACTGAGTATTGATGCCACAGTGTGGGCAGAAGCACAGATCGACATTCTATATGTGGAGAAAGACCGACTATTACTGGCACTGTACTGGGAGGAGAAGTTGAGGACTCTAGCTTACAAGTTGGGAAAAATGCTACTGGGGCACTCCTGTCACTGACATGGAGATAAGAAGTTGTCAAAGAACTCCTACCTCTAACACTTGGAAAATGATTAAGACTCTAGCCACCGTTGTGGGAACTAGCAGTAAATTATCAGTTGTTTGGGCTCTAGCCACCAAACGGTAGGAGGAGGCTGGCTGTAAATCCAGTGGAGACTGTCTGACACTCTGAGCACTGACAAGTTAGGTGGAAGGCTGGCAAAAGGTCTCCAGTCACAGACAACTGGGTTATACACAAGGACACACAGGGAAGATGTGAGTGGCCATAGCCTTTGCAGGTTATAGGCTCTACATGCACTGTCGTATGCAGGTGGACACATTGGCTGTTCATAGGGGGACAGCATAGGATGCACTTTACAACTTCCCTCCCAGACACTCCATGCATTACTTATATTTAAGAAATATTTTGCATACTCTCTGTAGGGATAGTGGAGGTATGTGAAGCAGCAGTTGTTACCCTTGATACCATTATGTCCAGTGCAAAAGTATGACATAAATGGCTTGCACTATTTGCAAAGGATTCACAAATCACATACCCCACTTGCAAAAGATTCTTGAATCCCAAATCTTTCAAAGCAGAAACTATGAATAGTTTGACTATGCAGTGATGTACTAGACCACAAACTGACAAAAACAGGTGTTACTGAATCACTCAGGAAGTACAAAGAAAAATAAATAAGATAGTGCCTTTTATGCAGAATACACATGCCCACCTCATGCTCTCAAAGATTTTTGATACTGCTAGGTGAATTGGTGAGCCCCTAAATCGCCTAACAGGTATGCAAGAGGGGTGTGTGAGTGATTGTTGGTATGCATCTTATGATGTACCAGCACTTATATCAAGAGTTCCTCTCTGCCTTACTCCCTACTGTTTGCCAGGATATAGACTTCAGATCCTTCTGCATTTTGAATAGGATAAAGTAGATATCTGAAAACAAGTAAATGAAAAAAAAATGTTATTCAGATAATTTCTGATGGAAACTAAAATATTAACTGTAAATGTTAATGAAGGACACAGGAAAATTCATTCCTGCTTCAAGGATTCCATAAAGGGTCACACAGCTTATTTAAAGTGATTTGCCAACATTTCTATACACATTGTGGAATTTGATGAGTCAAGTGCTGAAATGCATTTTTCAACTTGCCCTTCCTTAATTTTTTGGGCCATTTTTTAATAAAAAGTTTTTGCACTTAAAAAAAATCCCGTATTTTTGTTTCATCAGGATTCTAGTTCATAGGTCCATAGGTGTGTACTAGGCTAATGGCCCTTTAGCCTTTACAGGCCTAGCCCATACAAGTGCCCTGGCATCATGCTGCCCGATGTTAGATGTTCTTCCTGTTTCACTGTTGCAGTCATCACACTTGGGTTATCTGCCTGCAGGTAGCCCTCAGTTACCCCGAATACCAGAGACTTAGTATTTCTGCGTCGGATTCTGTCGCTGCAGGACTGACATCAGGTCATCAGGGGTATAAAAACAGGCAGCCAACGCCATTACATCCGTCTTTCTTGCCGAGGAGCCCGAAGCATAAGCAGTTCGCAAGTGCCAGTCGGCCGCTACCTGAATTTTCGTTTACGAATTGAGTAATCCTGAAGTCTTCTAAAGCTAAGTTCCCCGTTGGAGATCCTTTTTTCTTGCTCAAACCAATGTCAGAAAAAGTTAATTGTTTTGCCTGTGGAAAGCAGATACCTCACAGAGATTTCATTCTTACTGCATTACCTGTTCAGGCCCAGACCATGACATACCTCGCTGTCAGTTTTGTGCCGTGTTTAACGCCTGAATCATTTGTCGTCAGGGTCTCTTTATCCCTAAATTCTTTCGCTCTCGATCTCCGTATTCTGAATTGGTTTCATAAGTCATCCGACTACCAATATTTTGAAAAAACATAAGGATAAAGACAGAGACAGACCGCATAGGTCCAAAGCTGCTGATGACACTTCCGTTAGGTTAGTCGCCAGTCCAGCGGTACTCAGTGAGGCGTTTTCACAGCCCCTGATGCCTGCTTCAGTGGATTTGTAGGCCTCTACTGAGACCCATTCGGTGTCCAGTATGCCATGAGTCTCTTCTTTGACTATGGAACCTGCGGATGTCTAAGCCGTGGATGGGTCCGCAGCCGCTGTGCAGGCACCGGCTTCTGAGGCAGTTCTTTGCTCAACCTATGTTCGACTCAAACTGACCACTTCATTTTAACGAAAACTACAGAGTTTCTTAGGCCCAGAGTACGCACTACGCCTAGAAAACCGATGACCAAAGTGCATGCACCTGCTCCCATGCCTCAAAAACAAATGCTTAGAATGGCAGACCTTATTACGCTGATTGGGGGAAGTCAGCCTTCCCCTGCTGAGAGAAAAAGAGACCAGTCCCCTACACCTTCTACGGACCAGGAGTCCGATGACTCTGAGATTTCTGATTATGAAGACATGCCCTTATCTGCTTATGAGGATTCAGATGCAGAGGAATCCATTTCTCTGCTTCCCCTCTAGAGGATTTTTTTTTTGGTGAAACTTGCATACCTTAAGAGAGAATTTCCACTGGGAATGCCAAGACTGTTCTCAGTCCAAAAGAGACTCATAGAATTCCTAGAGTTTCTTCAGCACAGGCCTTTAGCAATACTCCCTGTCCTGGATGTTGTTGATGTTTTTATGGAATCCAGTCTTACTCCTGACACTTCATCTCCTGCCCCTAGGAAACCAGACAGGTACTACAGAGTACCTGACACTCACAAATTTATTTTCAAAAATCCTACTGCTGACCCAGAGATCATTTCCCAGGGGCCTAAAGGTATCAAGGCTACTACAGCCAAGAATCCCACACCTTCAGACAGGGATTCCAGAGCTTTGGACAGATGGGGTAAGAAGATATAAAAAGTATTTTTTACACACAATGTTAGATAATATTATTTGAAGAACATGAATTTTAATGTTGTCTGTGAAATCGCACAGCAGTGCATATGTTAGTATCTAACATGATGTGGTAAATTATATTGAATACACATTCACTCTTTGAGATTATAAATTTGTACTGTTGGTAATTTTGATTATCGCTATGTTGAAAATACATTTGGTATGCATAGTAAATGGGTATTTGTTTGGGATCTGCTCTTTTCTTAAAGAAATGTTTTTCCTAAAGAAATATTTTAAAAAAATATTTCAAAGTCTGTGACTTTCTGCTTAATTTTCTGCTTAATTGTTTAGTTAATTGGAATATTGCCAGATTGGTTGAATGTAATTACATTGATGTGGGTATATAAAGGACTTGAATGTTTTTCTATAATTGTTCCATTAAAAGGCAAGAAGCCGAGGTACCACAACGATTGTATCAATAAAACACTTGTCCTTGGTTGGCGTTTTTGCATCCTATGTTTCTAGAGAGTAAGACGGTATATACCTCTGCAACTCTTGCTATTAGGGCATTGAATTGTCAGTTTCACATGCTGAAGTACCAGCAGCATATTATGGAACTTATTAAACAAAAAGTGGCAACCTTTACAGACTGTGCAGAAAATAAAGAATTGCAGGAGCTTATGCACGATGCAAGCCAAGTCAGTAAGCATACTTTGCAGCGTGGCTTTGACGCCCTAGAAACATCTTGCTGGTCAGCAGTTACTGGATCTGTACTGAGAAGACATGCTTGGCTCAAGGACCAGACCATGTCAAATCAAAGTTACTAGATGCTCCTTTAAACAAGGACAGATGTTCATCATGTTTCACTGTTGCAGTCATTACTCTTGGGTTATCCTGCTGGCAGGCTACCCGCAGTTGGCCAGAATTCCAAAGTCTAGGTCCGGTGTCGGTTGCTGTCGCCTCTTCCCTGACGTCAGTGCGCCAGGGGTATAAAAGATGCAGCTGACGCCATTTTCTTCAGTCTTTCTTATGGGAAACAAATACCTCATAAGGATTTTCACTCTTACTGTATTCCTTGCCTAGGCCCTGATCACAACATTGCTAGCTGTCGGCTTTGTGCTAGATTCAACCAACGCACTATCAAGCTTAGGTTCGATTTTGCATTTCATTACTTTGGCTGAAGATTTAATTATATAATGCCGGTGGAACAGCAGACAACCGGAGTTTACAAAAAACGCAAGGACAAGGACAAGGATAGGCATCCGAGGTCCAAAACCGACGACGAAGCCTCTTCTAGGCCAGTCGCCGGTTCTCAGTGAGGCTCTTTCTCAGCCCCTGGCGCCCGCTACCTCAGAGCCACCGGCCGCTACTGACTCCCACGTGGAGCCGACTGGGCCTCTGGAAACTCAAGGTATTGGACACTCGGAAATCAATCCCTCAGGTGGGTCCGGAGCCGCTGAGCAGGCATCGGCTTCTGAGGGTGTCTTCAGACCTACACAAATATATTTTAAGTCATCTTCAGCTTCAAAGACTAAAGCAGCTCTAAAGATAAAGAAACAAGTACAGCATTCTCCTATTCAGACTTCCATGCCTAAAAAACAGATGCTCAAAATGGCCGAAGACCTAATTACTTTGATCAGGGGCTCCCATCCCCCTCCTGATAAGAGGCCTAGGCAAGAGACAGAGTATGATTCTTCTGATCAGGTATCTATTTCCTCTGATTCCTCTTCTGAACAGGATTACTCCATGCTTCCCTATGAGGATTCTGATGCTGAAGAATCCATTCCTTCAGCCTCTCCTCCTGAGGACTATTCTTTTGGGGAAACACTGCATACTATGAGGGAGCATTTCCACTGGGAGAGCAAAGATTATTCTGAGTCTAAGAAAAGGCTCAGAGACTTCCTGCTTCTTCTTCAGCACAGACCCCTTGCTATTCCACCTGTTCTAGACATTGTAGATGATGTATTTTTAGAGTCCGGACTGTCCCCTGACTCTTTACTCCCTGCACCTGCTAAGCCAGAAAGATACTACAGGGTCCCGGATTCTCATAAATTCCTATATAAAAACCCCGCTGCTGACCCAGAAACTATATCTCAGGGTCCCAAGGGGGTTAAAGCTTCCACTGCAAAAAACCCTGTCCCCTCTGATAGGGATTCTAGGGCTCTAGACAGATGGGGGAAAAAAGTTTACACTTCTGCCACCCTGGCTGTAGGCTTTAAACTGTCAATTTCATATGCTTAAATATCAGCAATATTTAATGTCACTACTTAAACAGAAAATGTTGACAAATACTGAATGTTCAGAGAACAAGGAATTGCAGAATTTATTGCATGCAACTGAACAAGTGGGAAAGCATACTTTCAATGTGATTATGATTCACTGGAGGCCTCTTGCAGGGCCGCTGTTACAGGTTCTGTTATTAGAAGGCATGCTTGGTTAAAGGAACAAAGTCTGCCTGATCATGTTAAAGCAAAATTATTAGATGCACCATTACAGCATGATACTTTGTTTGTACTAAAGCAGAAGAGGTGTTGAAAAAAATGGAGGATAAAGCAAAATCCATGCAGATAGTCAAGGATTTCTTACAGGTACAGCCACCCAGGTTTAGCAGGAACTGGCCTTCTAAAAGTTGGTCCTTTTCAGTCTCAGACAGACCACCAAAAGGCAGATACAGGCATCCCAGAGGCAGATGTCAGCCCCAAGGCTCATACAGGCCTAAACAATGGGGTGCTTCTACCTCCAAAAGCGGAGAAGACAAATCACAGCCTTACAGGAAACAGCCCAGTGACTTTCCTCTACCACTTCCAAGCAGTTTTCTTTTGACAGTCCCCTTAGGGGGAAAACTAGCACTTTTTTCATCAAATTGGCAAATGGTTACCCAAGACAAATGGGTTCTGAACGTAGTGTCCCAAGGTTACAGGTTCCATTTTCACACTCCACCAAGGTCAAAGGGCATGCCAGACCTGCCACACAATCAATGGGCAGAGGCACAAAAACAAATTACAGCCCTCATGGACATGAGGGCCATTCAGCAAGTACCACAACAAGAGCAGGGGCAAGGATTTTACTCCAGCCTTTTCCTAGTACCCAGGAAGGACAAAACCTGGAGACCAGTTCTGGACCTGTCTATATTAAATACGTTTCTGGAAGTTCCAAAATTCAAAATGTTGACTCTTCAGCAGCTACTGCCCATGCTGGGCAAGAGGGCTTGGCTCGTAACTTTGGACCTAAAAGAGGCATACCTGCATGTCCCAATCAGACAATCTTGCAGAAGATACCTCAGATTCATAGCTGGCTCAATGCATTACCAATTCTCTGCACTGCCCTTTGGCTTATCTACTGCGCCCAGGGTCTTTACAAAATACCTGGCACCAGTAATTGCGTTTTGCAGACAAAAAGTAATTCACATATATCCCTACTTGGACGACTGCCTAATTCAAGCAGAGAACAAAGACACTCTTCTAAAGCATCTGGTGTTTGTAAAAAAGATTACTAATTTGCCTAGGGTACACAGTAAACGAAAAGAAATCAAAACTAGTACCCTCTCAAGAGGTAATATTCCTGGGTGCAAGCTTAAATACAACTGCCCAGATGGCTTATCTCACGCCAGACAAGCAAAAACAACTGACTACTTAGTTCAAAAAATTGGCAACAAAAACCCACTTATCTGCAAGGAAAATCCTGCAGGCCTTGGGTTTCATGGCATCCTGCGTTCTACTAATTGCATATGCCAGACTGCATATGAGGAAACTACAATGGTATGTGAAAAGTGTTTGGACTCAGCATTGCCACAGCCTGGAGACAGTAATTGCACTCATCCCATGCCTACAACAGGAGTTTCGATGGTGGGCAGAAGCCTGTCACCACAACAAGGGTCTGCCATTCAGTTTACCCACAGCAGACAGACACTGATAACGGATGCATCAGATTTTGCCTGGGGGGCCCATATGGCAGGAAAATGTATTCAGGGCACATGGCCTGCAAACCAGATGCATCTTCACATCAATCAAAAAGAGACGCTAGCTGTTCAAAATGCCCTGACAGCTTTCAAGGACCTGCTTCATCCAGGACAACTACTGATAAAGACAGACAACACTACAGTCATGTGGTACATAAACAAGTAGCGAGGTACACATTCCTACCCCCTCTGCAGACAAGCAATGACCTTATGGGACACAGCATTGACTTTTCAAGTTCACCTGCAAGCACAATTCCTGCCAGGAAAAACAAATACTCTGGCAGACGAACTAAGCAGAAACCTCATGGGTCCCCACGAATGGAAACTGGATCCACAAGTCTTCAGGATGATAATAAAGAAATGGGGATGCCCAGACATAGATCTATTTGCCTCCCCTCACAACTGTCAATTGCAGAGATTTTGCACAAGGATTTATCAAGAGCAAGCATGGAAAGTGGATGCCCTATCATTCAGCTGGAAAAATCTAACAGTATATGCTTTTCCCCCACTGCCTCTCCTTCCCAGAGTACTCATAAAGGTCAGACAAGAGAAGCCAAAAATGATTCTGATTGCACCAGACTGGCCACGCCAGCACTGGTACCCAATCCTAAAGAGCCTGTCTCAAGGTCCAGCATGGATATTGCCTCAAACTACTCACTTGCTGACCCAACAAAACAATCAGATCCTGCACAGCCAACTGAGGACCTTAAATCTGGCAGCATGGCGGATAATGTAGACATTCAGAAAACTCCTCTTTCAAAAGCTGTTATGGATGTTATCTTGGAGGTCCAGTACCAGAAAATCTTATGCAGAAAAATGGAAGAGATTTTGTGCTTCGAACCAAGAACAAGGCATTGACACGTCTGTACCAAATATTCCTCAGATTTTACAATACCTAACTGAGATGCTGAACAAAGTCCTTTCTTTCTCATCAATTAAGATTCATGCGTCTGCCATTTCTGCACATTACAGTACGGAACCACCTATCTTTTCTCATCCTTTAATAAGGCAGTACCTCAGAGGGGCCAAAAACATTAGGCCTCCAAGGAGAGCACCAATTCTGGCCTGGGACCTCAATTACGTTTTGGAAAAATTCACACTGCCTCCTTTTGATCCAGCATCAACAGCGGATATTAAATTCTTATCCTGGAAAACAGCTCTGCTCCTAGCCATAACCTCTGCAGGGTGAGTCTCGGAGTTACAAGCACTCATGGCTGTGGAACCTTTCATAATTTTTCATCCAGACAGGGTTTCTCTGAGGGCAAATCCTACATTTATGCCTAAGGTGGTGTCCAGTGTGGCCCTCAATCAAACCATTCACTTGCCTACCTTTTACCCAAATCCACAGAACAAGGGTGAGAAAATTCTGCATTCTTTGGACATACACAGGCAGTTACGCTTCTACTTGGACAGAACTAAAGCTTTCAGAAAGACTGAGCAACTTTTAGTGTCATATGCTGCAGGATCACAAGGAAAGGCTATCTCAAAACAGATTATTTCTAAATGGGTAGGCCATTGCATCCATTTCTGCTATTCTCAACATGGCAAATCAGTGCCTGAGGGCATTAGGCCTCATTCCACCAGAGCAGCAGCCACTTCAGCAGCCTTCCTCAGAGGAGTACCAACCAAAGAAATCTTAGAGGCTGCAAATTGGAGTTCAGTTCACACCTTTACAAAGCACTACCACTTGCCTGTCTAATTCCAGAGCAAGCTTCGCCACTGCAGTTCTGCAGGGCCTCATAGCCTCTCCTAATCCTATTTAGCCCAGCCACCCATCCTCAGCTTTGGGATTCTACCCAAGAGTAATGACTGCAACAGTGAAACACGATGAAGATAGTACAGTTGTGTACCTACCATAAATGTAGATGTTTGAGTGTATTCACTGTTGCAGTCCAGGTTACCCACCCACCATCCCCCTTCTCTTTGCTGGGACTTATCTGCACTTCTCTATCCTATCCAACCTTTTTGGTGCATTTGCTTGTAGATGAGGGAAATGTTATTTTTGTACATGCATTTCTTATTGCTATATTTTTCAGCCTACCTATTTGGGGCACCTGACATCTGGGGCAAGAAAAACTGAAGAAAATGGCGTCGGCTGCATCTTTTATACCCCTGGCGCACTGACGTCAGGGAAGAGGCGACAGCAACTGACACCGGACCTAGACTTTGGAATTCTGGCCGACTACGGGTAGCCTGCCAGCAGGATAACCCAAGAGTAATGACTGCAACAGTGAATACACTCGAACATCTACATTTATGGTAGGTACACAACTGTACTTTTGTTTGGCACCAAAGCAGAAGAGGTTCTTAAAAATATGGAAGAAAAAGCTAAGTCTATGCAGACTGTTAAAGAATTCTTACAAGTGCAACCCCCTAGATTCAGTAGGCATTGCCTTTCCAAACCCTTTCCAACCCCCTCCAGGCCTTCTCAAACCAGACCCAGGGGAAACAGACCACCCAAGCTACAGTCTCAGGGTATGCAGAGATCTAAGCAATGGAGTGCCCCCACCCCTAAAGCAGGGCGTGGTAAGCCACATCCTTATGGAAAAAACTCACAATGACTTCTTTACTCCACTCCCCAGCCCTGCCCAATTGCTTCTGCCCCTAGGAGGAAAACTTGCCCTTCATGCAAAAAATTGGATGTCCATCACACAGGACCAGTGGCTCCTCAAAATTATATCCCAGAGATACAAATTTTATTTCCATTCACTGCCAAACCCAAGCGGGTTTCCAGACCTTCCCTCCAAACCAGTGGGCAGAGGCTCAAAGCCAAGTAGCTTCCCTGCTCAATATCAGGGCTATTCAGCCAGTTCCAGTAGAACAGAGGGGTCAAGGATTCTACTCCAGACTCTTCCTGATACCCAGGAAAGAGGACTCTTGGTGCCTAATCCTGTATCTTTCCATTCTCAGCACCTTCCTGTTGGTACCGAAATTCAAAATGCTTACCCTGCAACAGCTTCTTCCTATGCTAGACAAGGATGCCTGGTTAATCACCCTAGACTTAAAAGAAACCTGTCTGTACATCCCCATAAGGGAGTCATGCAAGAAGTATCTACGTTTCAGGGCAGGATCTATGCATTATCAGTTTTCTGCACTTCCCTTTGGCTTATCTACTGCGTCCAGAGTTTACACAAAATGCCTGGCTCCAGCCATTGCATACTGCAGGCAGAGAAATATCAAATTTTCCCATACTTGGACAACTGCCTGATTCAGGCGGACAGTCAAGAATTGCTGTTACAGCACCTGACATTTGTGAAACACCTTCTCACTTCCTTGAGGTACACCATCAACGAAAAGAAATCTAAACTGGAACCCAGTCAGAAGATTATATTCCTGGGAGCAAGCTTGGACACAACATCCCAGATGGCATTCCTCACTTCAGAAAAACAAGTCTACCTGACAGCCTACTTTAAACAAATGACCACCAGAACCCAGCTATCCGCAAAAAAATACTGCAGGCTCTAGGGTTCATGGCCTCATGTATACTGCTAATTCCATATGCAAGACTATATATGAGGAAACTTCAATGGTACTTAAAAAGTCTTTGCCAACATTCTCAGGACCTGGAAACTGTCATTCCTATCATACCCTGTCTAAGGACAGAGGTCCTTTGGTGGGCAGAAGCATGCTACCACAACAAGGGACTGCCCTTTTCCCAACCCCACGCTGCCCAGACCCTAAACACAAATGCATCAGACTATGCCTGGGGAGCACACATGGACGGCAAATGCATTCAGGGCCACTGGAGCCCATGTCAAATTCATCTGCACATCAACCAAAAAGAGATGCTAGCTGTGCAGAACGCCCTGACAGCTTTCAGATCCCTATTGTTTCCAGGGCAACTGCTAATAAAAATAGACACCACAGTCATGTGGTACATCAACAAGCAGGGGGGAACCCGCTCCTACCCACTCTGCAGGCTAGCCATGACCCTTTGGCACACGGCCTTGGACATGGAAGTCTATCTGCAAACTCAATTCCTGCCAGGCAAACAAAACTCACTGGCAGACGACTTAAGCAGAAGTCTCCTAGACCCAAACGAGTGGCAGTTGGAGCCCAGCACCTTCAACCTTCTGATTCAGAAATGGGACCCCAGAGGTGGATCTCTTTGCCTCCCCCTACAGCCACCAGCTCAGCAAATTCTGCACCAGGAATCCTCACAGCAGGGCCTGGAAAGGGGATGCCCTATCCTTTCAGTGGGTAAATCTCTCAACCTATGCCTTTCCCCCTCTGCTCCTTCTCTCGAGTATTACTCAAGATAAGACAGGACAGACAAAGGACAATTCTGATTGCTCCAGACTGGCCACGCCAGCACTGGTACCCACTCCTGCACAGCCTGTCACCGGTGCCACCCTGGCACCTACACCAGAACCCAAACCTGCTCTCTCAGCAGGAGGGACAGATTTTGCATCCACAACTGCAAACCCTAAATCTTGCAACCTGTCTTATTCCTTGAATTCTCCCCCAGCAACCCTAAGCAAGCAGGTGCTGGATGTCATTCTTGAAGCCAGAAGACCCAGTACAAGAAAATCCTATGCTGATAAGTGGAAAAGGTTCTGCTCCTGGACTCTATCCGAAGGAGATGCCCTCCCTGCCTCTAATCCTGGATTACTTAGCAGATCTACTCCACAAAGGCCTGTCCTTCTCCTCCATTAAGATACATGCCTCAGCCATTTCGGCTCATTACAACACTGAGCCACCTCTCTTCTCGCACCCTCTTATCAAACAATTATTGAGAGGGGCAAACAACTTAAGGCCACCAAGGAGAGCACCCACCCCTCCTTAGGACCTTAACTTTGTACTGGAAAAGCTCATGCTTCCCCCCTTTGAACCTGCTGCATCAGCGGACTTAAAATTCCTCTCTTGGAAAACAGCCTTGCTTCTGGCCATCACTTCAGCTAGAAGAGTGTCTGAGCTACAAGCACTTATGGCTGTGGAACCCTTCATTATTTTCTATGCTGACAGGGTTTCCCTCAGTACTAACCCTTCCTTCATACCTAAAGTGGTGTCCATTGTGGCTCTCAACCAATCCATCCATTTGCCAACTTTATTCCATAATCCTCAAAATAAAGGGGAAAGGATCCTGCACTCCTTGGACGTGCACAGACAGCTCATATTCTACCTTGATAAGACTAAGCCCTTCAGATAATCTGACCAGTTGCTAGTCAGCTTTGCAACAGGGGCAGAGGGCAAGGCCATTTCAAAACAAACAATTTCCAAATGGATAGCACACTGCATCCATTTCTGCTACAAGAACCATGGAAAACCAACCCTCAGGGGGTGAGAACACATTCCACTAGGGCAGCATCTACCTTTACAGCATTTCTCAGGGTAGTCCCTACCAGGGACATCCTGGAAGCTGCTACCTGGAGTTCAGTACACACCTTCACCAAGCATTACCACCTGCCTATCTTTTCCAAATCCAGGGCAGGTTTTGCAATAGCAGTCCTGCAAGGCATACTATCCAGCCCTAACTCTTCTTGACTGCCTCCACCCTTCTTCAGCTTTGGGAATCCACCCAAGTGTGATGACTGCAACAGTGAAACACGAAGAACATAGTACAGTTGTGTACACTTACCATAAATGTAGATGTTCGAGTGTATTCACTGTTGCAGTCCTGGTTTCCCTCCCTCCAGCCCCCTGGTTTCTCTCTCTCTCCTCTCTGTGGCTATTACTCACCCCTTTTAGGGCTATTGGTATTTACTTTTTACTGGTGGTGTTTTCCCCACCATAACTTAGCTCCCTATTTGGGGGGCTCCTGACATTTGGGGCAAAAAAAACTGATATAATGGCGTCGGCTGCCTGTTTTTATACCCCTGACGACCTGATGTCAGTCCTGGAGTACTAAGTCTCTGGTATTCGGGCCGACTGAGGGCTACCTGCAGGCAGATAACCCAAGTATGATGACTGCAACAGTGAATACACTCGAACATCTACATTTATAGTAAGTGTACACAACTGTACTTTCCCAGTGCCTCTATCAAGTAGATCTACTGTAGTGATCCCCGGGGTGAACTTTCTATTACCCATCCACTCATCAAGATCCCTCTTGAAGAGGGACAGCGAGGTGCTCTGCTTAACATGTATGGGAAGTCTATTCCAGAGCATGGGCATTCTCTGGGTGAGGAACATGTCCCTCCAGCATGTTCTGTTGATTGTGGTAATGAGGTTGAGGTCTCTGGAGCATGTGGTGTGGAGGGATTGAGATTTCTTTAGATGTAAGATTTCTAACAGAGCTGGGTCAGACATGGCTTTGTAAGTCAAACAGAGATCGCCTGAGACTGAGAGCGTTGGGCCAGTGTGTTGGTGCTTGAGTAGTTTTTCCAGCTGATGGAGGGGTAGTTGAAGTCTCCTAGTAAGAGAGTGTTAGGTTGGACCTTGATAGATTCCAGGGTGCTTGGGAACATTGAGTGAGAGTCTAGGGACATGGTCGGGTACCTATAGCAGGTTATGACCTGGATCGCCGTCTTACCCAATGTTAGTTGTACCTGAAGTATCTCTGATGCGTTATGCTGGGCTACTAGTCTGGAGGTGTGCATATCCTTTATTGAATATGGAGACACCACCACCTTTGGTGCTTCGGTCCATGTTTCAGGGCCGAAAGGTGTGGAATGAGTTATAGCCTGGTAGCCCAGGGGTGCTTTCTGCCACTTTAAACCAGGTCTCTGTTGCAGCACAAATGTCGATGTTCTCCATTTTTGAGGAGTGCTTCGAGCGAGTGCATCTTGAGATTTAGACTTCTAGCATTGAGCAGCATGACCCTCAGATTGCATTTATTTATAGCTGTTACAGTGGTAATTTGGTCTTTGGAACACTGCCTAAAAAGGCACTATAGAGGTGGCAAGAGCCTTAGCCAGTACACAGAAACCCAGGGGTTACAGATGCAGACCATCTCTAGCAGAGCATCGAGGTCTGTCAGTCATGTCATCCCAAGCAGACAGATACTGGATCTCCATAGAATGACAACAGAAATTTAGCCAATTGTTGAAGTCAATCATTTTTTGTTTGTACTGTGGTATAATTCTGGGTGATGGTAGGATACTGCTCAGGGCTAGCCTCATACCTGCCTGGGCCACTTAATCCGAGAGCTCCACCATGTTTCTTTTCATTTACTCCAGGGAGGTGCATTTCAGGTCAGTCACACCCACATGGACAATGTCAGAGTCATACTTGTACTTATTGTGGCGTGACCTGAGTGCGTGTGTTATGTGTCGGATTCTGGCACCTGATAGCTGACTGTTACCTTCTCCTTATTCAACCTAGTGAGTGGGACATCTGTGTGCCTCACTATTGAGTCACCTATGATTAGTGTATTCAAATCATATACTTGTGTTTATGATACCTGCAAATGTGTTATACTTGTTAGTTGCTGTGTTATTACCTGTAAAACTATGTATAACCCTGTCATAGACTTTGAATTAACCTTTTGTATCTGACAGGTTGGCTTGCTTGGATAATGTCTAAAAAGGGTCCTCAGCTTAGGTATGTACTGTATGCATTACCATATAGCTACACATAGCTACGTGGTAGCACACATAGTTAAAAGTTGATGAGCTGTGTAGTGCTGTCAGTCTGCACAACACTGGTGAACATCTTGAGCCCAGGAACACACTGTGCACTTTAGAGTACCAAGCTTTCCTGTACACTTTTCAAAAGGTGATGGAACTCTGCACTTCCAGGGGCCACCACAATTTAAGTTGGTAAGCTGCAGTACCCTCTGGCAGCATACTGAAGTAGAGTGCACAATGTTTTTCTTTTAATCGATCAGTTTTATTCCAAGATAGCAGTTGTGATGATTATTAGGCCCGAATATACAGAATGTTTTAGGAAAATATTCCAAAACAGTGTGAAAGGGGATCATGGAAACATATATTTTGAGGCTCACTGCACATTCCGATAGGTATGGTGGCATCAGGAATTTACTTGGGAAACTGCAAAGTTTTATGCTACAGTAATAAGGTAACTGCTACGTTTATGCTACAGAGATAGAATAACTGCCACAGCAGATCTTGAACTTTAACTTTAAAAATTATTTAGATTTATTTGCCTGGCTGTACACCCACAAGAAGGGAGGAATTAATTATAAGGGTACAGCTAGTGGTTATTTGGAGTGTTGCCACTGTTCAGCACGTAAACCCTTTTGAAAACAAAGATATTTAATGCATAAGCAGTTTGATTTGCATCATTTTATTAATTCCTAAATTATGTAAGCCATATAGCTAGCCATTAGAATGTGTAAATCATTTTACATGAAAAAAATATTCTGGACAGCCACTACTTCATTTCTCCTTATGAATACTGTTTTTCCTGTGTTGGTATTAAGAAGTTGTTCTAGATAGTAAGTGGTATGATACGTGGACCAGAATAAATGAAACAGAATCTTAAATTTTTGGATGTTCAATCAAAGGCACGTAAAGAAACAGGTTTAACTGAAATGCTGGAAATAAGGACCTTTATTAAGTAAAAGATTAATTTTGACATAAAATTTTTATTTTTTCACTATCATTTTTACAACCTTTCAGAATATAACATATATAAGAACTAATATACATTTATAAATATATTAACGTTATAGAAAATAAGAATTGTAAATAGGGAACACATTCATCTGTCTCAAACTACCCTACCTTCATGCTGTAAAAACAGTACTAAATCTGTTAGTAAACAACTAGATAGTATCATTTGATCTGCATCCATAGATTTAGAATTCAAAGATTTATTAAACAAAATCAGTCATTTAAAAGTGTTATGTACCAGACTCTTAACAGTTGATTACGTATGGATAGGATCAGTGTTTTTGTGACAAAACTTCCTGTAATGATTTGCTTTATCACACTAGCCAAGGTATTAGTATACCTGCCTAGAATCCAAACAGAGTAGGTGTCGTTTATCTTCTGGTCTAATATTAAACACACTAAGTTGACTGTTCTTGGTCCATCAGGGATAAATCCTGAAGCAGGGCCACCAGAGATAATACCAGGTCCCTCCCTTACCACAGCCGTACCAACACACTTTTTGTGCTCTAATGCAACCCATTCTTCCAGGAAAATGTATTAAAATAATTTTTCAGTAGATGTCATAATATACTTGTTGAAAAACAGAGTGGTCCATCTCTAGATTCCATTTAGTAATAATCACCTCAATACTCTTCACCTTGAGGCAGATCATATAAACTAAGGTAAAAAGAACCTTTAATCATTTGTTGCATAAAATAAGTATAATCAACAAAAGAGTATCATCAGACAAATTGCATGGTGAAATTACCATGTCCATAAATGAAAAATGACAAAAATTGTCCAGTTGAGCTAATCTAGCTGGGTGCAGCCTCTATAGTCTTAATGTTTGTACTTCCAAATCAGTACAGCAATTCAAGTGCAAGTTTTTATTTCCAAATCTTGTACGTTTTTCGATTGGTCAATGTTAAATCACTCATTAGAATGACAAACTCAGCCTTTATCTGTGACAGCCCAGAGGAAAAACATACAAAAGCTTTTCTTATTCTTTAAAGGGAGAGGACATAGAAATTATGAAGAAATAATTCTTTTACTGGAGATTTGCCAAAATAATTGTTATTTTCATCCTTGTACTGTAACACTTTAATATATTAGGTGAAAATCTAAATACCTCACCCCTTATCTTATTTTAATTTGAATTCAGTAACACATTACTAAATGTTTTAGTATTTGCTGATACAAAATGTTTTGAAGTTAACAAATTAACTTCTTGTAAACAAGTAGTATCCATATGTAAATATTTCACAAATTTAATCAGTTTTGTTCATATAATGTGGTTGGTAATCCCATTAATGTTTAAGAAAATTAGATTGATGTAACTATAATACCAATCATTTTACTATATTCAAGCAGTATGAAAGTTCCCACTTAAAAGAGTATAAGGAAAAACAAACGTGCCCACAGAATTAGGGTCATCACCATCCAGCTGTAGTCTTATGTCTTATAACAGTAGATGAATAGCTTCTTGTTCCGTTTGTGCCTCCTCTACTTTTGAAAATTTCATAGTAAGATCTTTCTAATGAAATTGTAGTTGCCAGAAACAAACAAAGTCATGCCATACCCGTTAACTAAAGCTGTTTCTGTATTTTAGCAAATATTCCATTCTGTCTGCCTTCACCAATTTGTCACATGTAAGACTATTTACTGAGAGAGAGAGAGAGAGAGATTTTCTGACTCAGGGGAAAGCTCAGTGTCTGAATCTACCTTTGGCAGGGGGTTCTCCGTCTCTGAGACTGCTTCCAGAATAGGCCAGTATTTCATTGGGACAACATTGAACTTTCTCAGCCCCTTAGAAAATACTATGAGCTGTTATAGAAGCAGTTTGCAGAACCTTAATCCATTCCTCCGGTTCTGTCAGATCTGGAGGTTGTGTGTGTTATTGCCTACAATTTTTCCTGATAGTCAGCCAACTACCCTTAAAAGGCAGATAGAATGTGTACAGTTTCTCAGCATTTTAAGATGTGAAGTTGTTCAATCTTGCCATTCATTTTTACACATGGGTTCGGAGCCGATCCATTGGCTCTGAGTCGGCCGCTTTCACAAGCTCAAGATCTTAGAGTAGCTCGAGGCCAAGTCCCTATCCCATGATGCTCCATGTCTCACCTCAGATCTAGTTTTCCGCTGCAACAGATCGGAAGTTGAGAGAGAGTTTGAGCCAGTATTCTTGTTAGCTTTATATCAAAAATTTTGCATTTTTCTCTAGTCAGTATTTTGTTGGGCTAGTTAGCCTTAGTTGGAGTTCAGGCTTCATCCCTGCCTTTCTTTCTGAAGAGATTTTCGTCTTTTAAGAGCGGCTGCTCTTAGGCCTTTTGGCTGTGCTTTAGTTGTTGCTAAACAGTGTGTTTCCCTATATAGATACGGTAGAGTTTGCTGTGTGTGTGTGCTGTGTTAATAGCTGTTACCTTCTAGTGTGGTTTACATAGTTTTTCTAGATTGCTTTCTGATTGGTGCATAGTTTTTTGTTGTTGATATGGCTGATCAGAGGGAGAAACAATGTTGATTACTGATTCGCATATTAATTGTGTTTATTGTTTGGGGCCAGTCCATCTCCAGGAGGATTGCTCCATTTGCCACTCTTTTAGCAACAGGGTGTTACGGGAGCACAGGAGAAAACTGGTGGACAGAGGTTTGCTGAAACCAGAATTTCAGGAGTCCTTGGACAAGGCTGACCAGGCTTCCAAGTCATCAAAGGGGTCGAAGTCCTCTAAAGCTTCGTCGGAGCCCAAGTCATCGGCTCCAAGCATTGCTGTTAAGGTGCGGTCGCCGGCTTCGCAGTCTTCAGAGCCAGTCCCCGGTATTGGAGCCGGTCTCTGAAACCTTGAGGTTACCCATTTTGCAATCAGTGGCCTCTTCAATACATTTGACTCATTCTTCGAGAACCCTCTCCAATGTGGATGTGGACCGAGTGGTGCAGAAGCTTCTCAAGAACCTTGCACTGGCCAAATTATTATCGGCTTTGACCCAACCAGTTTCAGAGCCAAAGACCATTGTACCTGCTGTGACTACTCCTCCTCCGGGCCGAGCCGGGGGAGGGAGAATTGATGATTGTGGATCCTTTGGAGCTGAAGCCTGTTCCAGTGCTATCGGCTCCGTCAGCCTGGACTACTTTGGTGCCGTTCGAGGAGTCTGGGAGCTGACACTCTCTGGTCGGCTCCGGAGGGGAGAGTCGAACCGATGTCAGTTCTGACCCTTCCTCTCGGAGCTTCAGCGCGGATGAGCTCGGATCCTTCCTCTGGATTGGACCCCACTGTGTCGGTGCCGGGGAGGTTGCCATCTTCTTCACAACTGGTGGCTTCTTTGGGTCGGAGCAGTGGAGCCTTCGATGCTGTGAGGAGGGTTATGTCTTCCAAGTCTCACATGTCATCAGGGCCTTCCTCCTCCTCCCCTAAAGTGCCACTTTCTGCCTCTACATCGCAAGTCCCTGTAAAGCGTTGAGACCCAGAGCCTCAGGTAATCCCATTAGGTGGCCCATGTTCTACTGAGACCTCACCGGAAGACCCCACTGATGAGGTTCTCAGGAAGAAACTTTGCAAGAGGAGGCATTTGGACTCCCCACAGGTGTCTATTACATCAGACACAGAAGGGTCCCCATGGTCCCCCTCGGAGGATATCTCCTTTGCTGATATCCTTGAAGTCCTTAGGCAGAGGGGTGACTGGCAGTCCATTAGCCCTACTGATGATGAGTCGGTGCTCCTGAAAGCCTCTGGGTCTCAACCCTCCACCTCCTGGGTGACTCTGCCCTTCGATGAACTAATGGAATTGATTGCTCGAAGGGCGTGGGAGTCTCCTGATACTATGGAACCTGTCCCTCAGAGGCCCATCTAATTTATTACGTCCCCCCAAGATAAAATGTTCCTCACCAAGGGAGTGCCAGTTGATGTCATGGTGGTGGTGGCAGCGGCCACAAAGAAAGAGATGTCTGAAACCTCTTCTACTGTCCATCCTCCTAATAGAGATTCCAGGACTATGGACAGGTATGGCAAACGCATCTTTAGTTCTGTGACTTTTGCTATGCGATCACTCAACTACTTGACTCATTTTACCTGTCTTCAAAGAGATCTCCTAAAAGAGCTTGGAGATACGCTGCAGGGTAATACAGATGGAGGTGTCCATGAGAAGGTGACAGCCCAGCTTAATACCCTTAATTCGATAGTTAACTCGTCCATGCGGCTCATTTCTTATGCAGCCGATGGTTCGAGTCAGACAGCGGGTTCAGCAATATCTCTTTGGAGACATTCCTGGATGCACTTATGCTCCTTTGTGGAAGCCTTCAAGTCTTCCTTTGTTAATACCCCGTTTGATGGCTCGTCCCTTTTCGGGCCTAAAGTCAAGGAGACCCTCACTAGGTGTGAGCAAGCTGGAAAGACTCTATCTGCCGTAGGAGTCCATTTTTCCACCCCTACTAGAACGTACCCTAAAGGGCAAAAAGGTAGAAAAATGTGGTTTGGGAAGTCCCAAGGAGCTTTCCAGAACACACGTAATGAACCCCCCTCCAGGGGCAGAGGAGGGGGTAATAATGGAAGACACTGCCCCAGTGGCAGAGGGGGTTCACAAAACCAGGGCGACAGGGATCAGTTCTTTGGCAAGCCCCACCAGGGCTCCTGAAAGGAGGCCCGACTGTCCTACTCTGGAGGCAGTCGGGGGTCGCTTGTCTTTGTATCCAGACGCCTGGCTGGAAATTACAAAATATTCTTGGGTAGAAAGCATTGTTAAACCAAAGACAACAGCCAGCAACTGTGAGCTGTGTAAAAGTTATTTAATGGAAAACAAGAAATAACAGACCGGTTTCGGCTATGGAATTAACCTAGCCTTCATCAGTGTTAATGTGCCAAACATCTTGTAGTCCTTATATACAGATACAATTAGTCAAAAAACTTAATTGGTGAGCTCATAAATATTAATTTAGACCAGGGTGGAACAATCCACCTAACTTTACAATCCACTTTTTCTCTTTAGCATTTAATTTAGTGTGTCAGCCAGATTTGTTGGTTCTGTCACGTACTATTTTATCAATGATGGTGAAATGAAATGTTGCTGTGGTGTGTTTTAGAGTGTGTTTATATAGGCCATTATTCATCCTTTTTTCATTCTTACATTCCCACCCACCTTCCTCCTCCAGGTTTCTCGAAGAACGAGTAAGACTTGCGGTTTGGTGAGTCTTGTTATGCCATTTCTTACTCCGGCTGGAGTACCTGTTAGGTGTTATATGTGTTACATACTGGGATCAGCAAACTAGATCTGAGGTGAGACAGAGAGCATCATGGGATAGGGACTTGGCCTCGAGCGACTGTAAGATCTTGAGCTTGTGAAAGCAACCGACTCGGAGCTGATGGATCAACTCCGAACCCATGTGTAATAATGAAGGCGAGATGAACAACTCACATGGAACGTTATGGTAAGTACATAACTTCTTTTTTTATACAGTCTTCCCAAAAACAAATGCTTACCTTTTCTAAATAATGTGTACTCCTTGGTTCTTGTGTTATAGGGGATATCTAAACATATGTACTAAGCAAGCATTGAGCATGTACAAGCTGAAGTTTTAGGCAGTACATCACAGTTTTTGCTATCTTTTCTTTCTTTCTTTCTTTCTTAAGAAAAGAGTCCTCGCATTTCAGTCATGAACTATTTAGTCCTTTTCAAATGTATGGTTTTGTGGTGCTGTTATTGGTGATAATTATTTTTTTCAACACAGCTATGAACCACCTAAACAGAACTGTGGTGTTTGGCAGCTGGGCTGAAAAAATAAGTATTGTAGCTACTGGCCATAAGGAACCTATTTCCATGAGTAGGCTATTATTAAATGTACTGGAAGTTGTGGTATGTTTATTCTACAGGAGTTTGCCTCAGTGGAAGTTTTGTGGGGGCAATCCTTATATGAGTATACATGAGTTTCTTATTGTAAGTTAACACATCATTCTTTTCCACAGAACAGGTTTCTACTATATCAAAGAGTATATACACTCTTTTTATCACTTAAGGTCTCTACTTTTCATGCGGAGTGCTAGATTTACGATGTGCATGCTGATTGGTCTTTCCAGTCGGTATGCAAGGTTTTGAATATTAACTAACTTTCATGTATAATTACTTTTCTTAGTCATTATTGGTTACATTTTAGTGAGAGTAAAGGTCGAAACTCTTTTTGTTAAGTGTGATCTGATGTAGCTGCTGGTTGAAGGAGGGTTAGTTTGCTTATGTAAAATGGTTTAAGATCAGGGTGACTAGAGTCCTTATAGATTTAAGGACACAGTCACATGATGTGTAAACCAGTTTATTTATTTCAGAAGCCCATCTTATAAGTATATGTATGTTTTTCAGAGCAGTATGTTTCATGGTATCATCTTTCTACTAAAAAAAGCACCTTCAAGTCCCAGTAACAGAAAAAAAGAACAGAAAGCAAATGAAAGATTGTATGGGGTGCAGTGTTAATGCCACAAATTGTACTTGTCAGGAATTTTACAGTGCATAATTACCAGTTTTTAATTTGCTGTACAGCGTGGGATCTCACTAGGGAGCCTGAAAATAGAGGTACACATTCCATCGGTTAACGTAGATGTGAAATCATTGTTATGAGTAACAAAGCTGTGATTAAGACCATTTAGTAATGAAGAATGTTTGGCTGTACATATCACAGTAAAGACATGTTGCTTGGGTAGATGTATGCAAATGATTTTGCTGCCTAGGAATTAACTTCTAACATATCAGATTATCTAGATGTATGGATGCTGAGCTTTTTCCTGACTTTAAGGGACATGCAAGTGATATTTGTGTCATGTTTCAGGTAATTAGAGACATTTATGCCTTATGAAAATCCCTGTAACATTTTCACTTGCCAAGACAAAGGTCAAGTATTTGTGCTTCATTATAGCAATTTTTATGCCCTACTATAAGAAGGGCCTAACAGTCCCTTACCCCAAATCAAGTGGCATATTCTATCTCTACATTGTAATTCCAATTATGGCATACCATTTGTCTGAGTTTCAACCATTAGTTAGGCCTTTGGAATCCAGTTACAAGAGTATGATAGACATATTTAGTGAACACTGCAAAGATACGTGGAAAATAAGTAAGTGCTTCAGGGATTAGTCCTACATCCTTGCATCACTGAGGCTGTTGCAGTTACTTGTGCTATATGAGCTTTTTTTTCATTCTTTTTAGGTATCCCTCCCCTTTTTTTTTTCATTTTACGCTCACTAAATAGGAAAGCTATGTGTAGCAAGCATAGAAATAGTAGCTATTTGCTTTTTTTTTTCAGTCCCTGCTTACCAGCAGCTTTCTTTTTTACCGGAGATGTCTGTATGTTAACACCTGCAGGAGAGCATTCATTCTCATGTTGGATGACTGTGTACGTTTAGTACATCACCTACGCTGGAAGAGGTAGGGAAAAGAAGCAAGCACTTTACTGTCAGAAATATCTTAATTCTTCAGTAACAGAACAGTGATGCAGCTCTATAAGCTTTGTTGGAGCAAAGCATTAAATGGAAAAGGCAGTACTTAAATCTCATTTCTTTCTTGTATTTAGTTGGAAGGAACAAGTAATCTGTCTCTGTCAAGCAACCATATTTAGAAGGCTGTAACCTGAGAGATTTGAAGACAAACAAAAACATCTCCCATTCTTTTTTTTTTAATTTCTTCTGTATAAATATACTAAGTAAGATTTTCAAAGCAGGATACATAATTTTTTAAACCACAGTGTGTCAACCAAAACTTAAGTTCTGGCTGCACCAACTGGAATATTGTAGTTTTTGCACAGTTTTTCACCCTTAAATGCAGGTGATGTCTTTTCCAGTGATTTAACTGTTGCAAGCTTAATCCCTTCTTCCCATTTTTGTAAAGTTAGATCAGTGGTTATATTACTTAATGTTTTTGTATTAGATGCAAATGATTTATGTCCAAGAATTGTGGCAGTGCAATTATAGTTAATGCTGCATTTCACCATTTGCTGCAAAACATGAATGCAGCATCCACTCCATTATTTAAGTGTGTTTACTATGGCCATTTTGCATATGTTTTACATAGTGATCCGCAGGAAATAATAATCCAGCAGGTAGTGTTGTTGCCTCACAGCATGAGATTTCCAGTTTTGATTGTTGCCTGGGTTGCCTTCTGTGTGGCGTTTGCATGCATTCCTGTGTTTGCGTATGTTTTCCTTCCATATTCCAGCATCACACAGTAGGTGGCTTGGACACTCTAAATTGGCTGTAGGTGTGAGTAATATGTGCGCGTGTGCGTGTGTGTGTCCGCATGTGTGTGGTATGGAAGAATAACTGTGGCAGGGCTAGCCACCTGACAGTATGAAAATTGGCTCTAGTTGATGGTCACTAGTGTGACACCCCGTCCCCAAGAATAATATGAGAAAAAGGAGGTGGTGGATGGATGGATGGGGGGATGAGCAGCAACTAAATCAGCCGATGTTTTTGCAAAGCCATATAGATTGATTAATTACTGTGAGTTTGTTTGGAGTCTGAAATGTGTGCAGATGTGGAAGAGTTAAGAAATTTGAGTTGGTAAATTACACCATCCTTTATTCACCTCCACAACAAGCCAGTAAGTAGGTACTAAAACATGAGTGTGCTGACTCTCATTTCTTCAGTGGACTGGCCTATGGAGGGGAGGGTGAGTAGAAGTGTAGTGCCAGCTGTTGACTCAGTTCAGCTGGGAGACTATTGCTTTATGAGAGAAGAAGGTGCGTGTATCTGCGGCAGAAGTAGAGTGGAACCTGGTTAAGGGGGAAGAAGGTCATATCAGCTGCCACTTTAGCCTTTTCTTCTAAAATGCCCATTTTTGTTTAGAAATATTGAATAACTTCATAGGAAATGCTAAATTGTGGGTTTTCAGTTTCTACAGAAAATAGAGTTTTATGTTGGCTGAGTAGTGCTAAGGGTTTCAAGGCCTGAGTGCACCCCAGATGGCCTGGGTTCATTTACCAGCATTGGCAATGGAGGAACCAACAATGAGTGGGGTGGAAGTGAGTAAATGAATTTGGTTCCTCATCCTACAGGAAGCGTGACCTACTGCATTACTGGCTTACAGATGAGGCAGAAGATTCCAGACACAGCAGTAAGGTGGAGGTATCCATGCTTACCAAGCTGTTCATACCACAGCAGCCACAGTAGGATATGCACATGAGTGGCATTGTGGGAACTTTGCTTTGCAGACATCAGGCTATCGTGGAACTGCACTTGTGCAAGGGGAAAAATACCCTCTGTGCTTTCTATGATGATAGCCTCTTGTTGAGATGCTAACCTTCTAAAAAAATGAGGCTGCACCTGTCTACCAGTCGAGCTAGGGATCCACACAGGGTGAACTGAAATGTTAATGCATGAAAGCTTAATAGAAGGATGGTCAAGAGACAGTGTGGGAAAAGATAATTGCCAAAAAAAGTACAATTCTGTTTAGCTCTGTCATGGAAGGATATTTTGGCAGAATATTAGGCAGGGAATTCATATATACCTACCCCATTTTAAATGCTCAGTATTTCTTATAAACTGTATGCAACAGCAAAATGCAGTTTTAAGTATTATACATAAAGCACATCAGAAATAGCTGTCATTAGTATGCTAAACTCTGGGCAGCAGCCCCAGAAGGATATGTACACAAGAGTGGCATTGTGGGAACTTTGCAGCTATCAGGCTGTCATGTGGAACTGCACTTGTGCAAGGGAAAAAAAAAACTCTCTGCTTTCTAGGATGATAACCCCTCCTTGGGATGGGGTTATTGAAGAAGTATTACTATAAGGATATTAAGCAAACACACAGAAAATGCAATGTCTGCTTCTCCTGTTAGAAATGAGATATAATAAAATACAAATACACATGCTTTGATTTTTTTTGGTTCTTCCTGTGGCTTTTTAAAGTAATTTCTCCTTGACCAATAGCGGAGAGCAAAGTTGCAGAAGCTGAGTATGGAAGGTAATATATTCATTCACAGAATGGCCAAGTATTACATAACTTATGCTAAACTGAAATTCTTCTTTTTTACTGAATAGGTATCTCCTAGTGGTCTGACGTGTGTGGTTTAAGGCCAATGTTTAGCTTGCTCTAACCATTCTTTCTAAAATCAACAGAAACAGCTAATACTATAACTGAGTATGCAGTTTCAGTGTCTAATGCTACTACTTTGCTTAAAATATTTTTTTTCTGGAGGTATAAGGCTCTTTCTGCGTAAATGTTTGCTGTAGAAATATGTGCATTTCATCAGTTTGTGACTAGCTCTAACACTTTTCTTTGTAGTGTTTGATAAGCAGTCAGTTATGAGTTTAAAATATCTGCATAAAAAATTACTGTATCCCTCTAACGAGTGCCAAGTTTTCAGCCTGCAAAAAGACAATGAGTATTCCTTCTCTTCTCTTGTAATTGTCTGTAATCCTGCTCTATAATTAGAGTGTACCATGTACTGCGGCAATTAAAATGTAATGCTATGCTAATGTATTTGCATGTCTGTAATAGGCAGGAACCCTTCAGCGCTGTTCCTTTTCATATGGAAAGTATTTCTGATTTTTATCATACACAAGGATAATATTACTTGTGGTTGAGCCTGTAATGAATGTATTTTGCTAAAAATATGTCCAGTTACTTTTTTATTATTCATACTAATTATGAACATCTCTTTATTATAATGGGCAGTAGTTCTTTAGCACAAAATTAACTGATCCAGTGAATGTTAGTGGTGGAGATAGTGTACATCTGTCTTTGTACTTAAACTTATTCTGTCTGCTAATTCTGAGTTTTCCCTTCTTCCTAAGGTCCCAAAAGCATTGCCCTATTTCTCGGTGGATTTCGGCCTTCAAGGAGGATTTGCTCATGTCATTGAAAATGAATACAAGTTCCCTCGTTACTTTGGCAAGGTAATAATTATATTGGCAGATGTACCGTTAATTTTAGTTAGGCTATTATAACTCTCTTCAGCAGCAATCTAATGGAAATGGAGTTTATGCAGTTGGCATTAATCCTAGCCAGGTTCTCAGAATGTCAAGGTAATCATGTTATATTGCATTTTTGTACTAGCATCACAAGGGCTTCAGTACATTGAGGCTTCTCTGTGAGGTGTGATAATAAGATATTGGAATGGGAACCTACTGAGAGGTTCCATATATAGAAAGCTTTTCTTTTTTTTCTTTATAATTAACAGCAGAATCCAAGATAAAGGAGTCACTGCTTTAGAAACCATCAAGGACATTCCTTAAAAAGCATTCCACAGCATAACTAACATATGAAGACTTGTGATGAGCAATAAAATAACTTTACCTATGATTATAAACATCATATCAGTGTTGTGTTTACATGCATACAGAGTAGTTTTGCTGATCTTTATTTTTATACATCTTCTATACTGTGATAAATTTTGTTCATCAAAATATGACTTTATTTTGCTCTTGACAACTAAATACCCATTTAACGATATGGCTTATGCTGCTGCTTCACCTGAAAGGAAGGAAATATGAGAGTGCAAAGTTCAAGACCAGGGAAGACCCAAACCATGTAATGCATTTAATGTAATTTTATTCATATGATAAGAGTAGAACACACACTGTTAAGTTGTACCATGTTAGTCACATTTCAGTAGCCTTCATAGTCTGTTAAGAAATCACCTTAACTTAAGAAAGCTGTATAACCAGGGGTATTTGTTTGCTTGCATCTGCACACTGGAGTCTTTCTTTTAAGAAGCAGTACAGTATAGTCATTAACCATGCTAATTCTTAAATTTGCAGTTATTAAAAAGTGAAAGTATGGCATGTTTCTGTTAATATTTTCTGAGTACAGTAAAACACATCTATTGCATTTTATAGTTAATGGTAAAAAAACATGTAAGATTCAATTTTAGATATAGTTGGAATGGCCACAATTTCTGCTTACTGCGTTATCTGCCAGCATTGCTGTCCCAGAAATCTTATTTCTAAAATATAATTCCATAATAGAAGATGTTGAGAAAGTTCAATGTAGTAGAAATTGAAATCATAGTTTGAGCATGTAGTAGTTATAACTGAAAGCTTTCCCATCCTCACATCAATTCTTAAACTGTTTCCATTTGGTGCGTAATGATTTGAAGTAAGTAATAAAAGTAAAGTTGAATGTAGATGGCAGGGGTTGTGATTGGTCTGGTTAAATCTCATTAATAATTTAACCTTACATTTTGGAGCTATATGAATTGCTAGTCTTTCCTTTAATTATTTGGAAAATTAGCTTCAACTTCTCATACCCTTGAATTAAATATATTTTTACTAGAACTTTCACTGATAACTGTAAAATACTGCCACCTAATACTGATAAGGCGTTATGCTCTGTTGGTTGAGTATTAACAGCTTAGGTCAAGGTAGTCTTATTTGAATTATTTTACTCTTATGCGATCGTAATTATGAACCTGTAGGGTGCTGTTCATAACCATTGTCCACCATGCAGCAGACTTTGTCCAATGTAGTTAAACATACAAAGGCCCTGTACTTTCATAATAGTTCTTAACACGTTGTCTTACCTTATTGTGTAAGCACTGATACCTGTATGTGGGATATGGTCTTCCCTCTACTGTGTAAGCTTTGTAATCTCTGTGTGGTGTACAAATACGAATGACACTCTCCTAGATTGTACAAAAGTGACAAAAACAACATGTGTGTATAGTCTGGTCCCAATGGGATATTTATTTATTCATTTATATTTGTTTACCAGGATAGTGCATCAATCAGTGCTAACAAAACATTTCACAAACAAAAAAGAGAGAAATGTAAGCAATAACAGAGTAGTTCAGATTAATTACGGAAAAAAAAATGTGCATATACATTCCAGTGAACAAGCATAGTGCAGTGTACAATTCAGCAGAGTGTAATGTACAATATATACATTATTTTTTTTAATGGGTCAATCTTCAGTGAATGTTGAGAGAGAATAAGAGACTCAGAAAGGAGATAGGTTAAGTGATATGTCCTGTGATGAAGCAGGAGCATTTTGCTTGGATGAAGAAATGTTTTTGCATTCTGAATTTGGAATAAATGCTGATTATCTTAATGTTAATGGGGGGAGCTTGCCAAAAATTAGGTGCCTGAGAGGAGAAAAGTAATGTGGAGTTTGGTTCTAGGGGTAATGAAAGTTGGTGTGGCTTGTGAGTAGTGCCTCAGATTGTATTAGGAGTTTTTTTTTTTCCTGAAGTCTTGCTGGAATAGTTTGTAAAGTTGGGATCCTAAAAGTAGGTTACATATTTGTTTTATCGTCCTAGGGTGATATAGTGATGCTCACCGAAAGGTGAGTTTGCAATGAATCGGCAGATGCAGTTAAAGATAGAGAAGTGGAGCAATGTTTTTCTTGAATGCAGAAGCAAAAACTGGGAGCCCATATTCAAATTGAGAAAGGAGAACTCCTTTGCCAATGGCTGCTTTGGTTGGTTGGAACAGAAAAGAGGAGATCTTTCTGGGCCAGGACAGGAGGGAATTTATTTTGACTGTCACTTTGTCTATGTGGACATAGAAGTTTAGTGACTGATCAAGCCATAATCCTAGGTATTTGAAGGTGGAGGTTGTCTCTTTATGGCATACATATATACATACAAATATTTCAAGCATGTGCATTAATGACCTTCTAGCCTGCCAGTATACCAAAACAGTTATTCCCATAATAAGAGTCCAAACTGTTCTTAAAATATGTCTAACTAGCGCTTACTTTAATGCAATTTGGTAGTCTGTTCCATGCATCAGCTGCTCTCTCAGAGAACCAATTGGTACACTTCTCATTCCTATATAATTTTCCACATAGGTTGTCTGATGATTCTCTACTACGTTTTGATAACCCCAAACATTCCCAGAGGTAATTGTCTGTAAATGTCCCATATACCTGAATAAGATCTCCTCTTAAATATTTATAAGTGACACTGTACAAGTTCAGATATTTTAGTCTTTCATAATAACTTAAATTTTCACACCCATGGATCCCCTTGACATATTTCCACTGTAGTCTTTCTAGTTTACTCATGCCTGCTTTCTTATAAGGCTTCCATATTGTTGTTCCCTACTCAAGTTTGGGTCTAATGTAATTAATAAACAATGATTTCATAATTTCTGATTTCCCAGACTTTATAAATCTTTTTCTACAAGCTATAGCTCTATAACTGTCATTAACTAATTGGTTGATCTGATTAGAAAAACTCAAAGCTTGAGCTACTCATGTACAGGGGTCCTTAAATGAATCTACAGATCTGATATCAATTTTCATTCTATCTTCAGCTTGTCTGTTACTAAAACTCTTGGTAACCAAAAAGCTTTTGAGCTTCCCTCTTACCCATAATGCACCCTAACATATCACGTTTCACATTTTCACAGAAAGATGTGGTCAGCCGTAGCTCTCAAGTTTCATTAAGATAACTGTAGATGTGTTATCCTCTCTCTCTCCTTCATTCTTACCAGGATGGGTTCAGATCTGATCCTCGGATCCGACTCGGCCTTTATACACAAGCTTGAGGTCTTCCACTAGCTCGTGGCTAAACCCTTCCCCAGCATGCACTAGAAAAGCTCCCCAGATCTCGTTTGCCGCTAAACAAGATTGGGTGCTCATTCTGCTGGCTTTAGGTAAATATATTCTTTCTTATATCACTGTTGTGGGAAATTGCCTTTTTTTGCTATATTTTTGATCTTGACAGCTAGTTTTTTTTGTGCTAGTTAATTGTTTCTACTTTGTTCTGCTGCTTTTTCTGCTGTGGGCAGTCATCTTCCCCTTAGGCCTTATTGACCCTATCCCGGCCTCTTTCTTAGGACTCTCTGTAGTCCGTTTAAGTTAGAGGGCTATTCATTCTCTTGCTTCCTCCTTTTAGAAATTGTTAAGGTCAGTTTGTTTAATTTAGAGAACTACATTACACTTAGCCCGTTTAAGTTAGAGGCTACCTTTTTTCCTTTCACTCTCCCGGGCATAGCCCATTTACGTTAGAGGGCTGTGTCCTCCCTTTCATCTTCTATATCTCCTTTTTGTAGTTAAATTCTACTGTTAGCTTGTTGTTGATATAAAAAAATATTTTTTCTCTAGCTTCTAGGATGTGTTCTAAAGATTCAAAACCCTCTAGTTTCAAAAAATGTGAGAAATGTGGGCAGAAAATGTCCCTAACTGACAGACAATTTGTGTCTATTGCTTAGGAGCTGTCCATCTCCAGGTGTCTTGATCCATTTGTCATTCCTTTAATCACAGGGCTCTCCTGAAGAGGAAAGACAAATTGATATCAAGAGGTCTCTTAAAATCTCCCTTCTCAGAAGCAATACAAGAAGGCCCAGGTTTATCAAGGTCTGACCAGTCTTCATCTTCAAAATCTGACAAGTCTGGGAATTGATCTTCCTCTTCTAGTGCTCTTTCAGAGCCGTCAAAAAAGATTGCCAAAGTTTCGACACCGGATCCTAAGTCTGTCGAATCTAAAAAATCCGCAGCTCCGGCTCCATCAGTCTCGATGCCAGTAGAGTTTGAGTTGCGGAGCCAGTCACCTGTCTTGGAGCCATTCTCCCCTGCTCTCAGATCTCCTGTACTTCAATCTTCCAAGTCTCCAGCCCCCTCCACTTCGTCTTCCAGGAACCTGTCCGACGATGACGTGGATCGAGTGGTACAGAGGCTATTAAGGACACCAGTGCTGGCCATGCTGTTATCGGATCCAACTCCAAGGGCCTCAGTCTCAACCACATCCACCCCTTCTGCTCCGATTCCTCCTCTGATCTGACCTCAGTCTTAGGAGTCAGAATGTCCTGAGCAGTTGCTAGTGGAACTATAGGACCCGAGACCTGTCACAGGATCTTCAAATCCAACCATTGTGCCGACATCCTTGGCTCCATCAGAGCTCAAGAATTCTAGGAGTCGATACTCTCCAGTCGGGTCCAGGGAGGTAAGTCAGATAGGACAATTGTCAGATCCGACCTTGCCTCTCGGGGCATCGGCTTGGGTGAGCTCAGCTCCTACCTCAGCCTCGGGGCCATTGTCCTTGATTCTGGGGATTCCCTCGACTTCTTCAGATCCAGGGATTTTCTCGGATCAGGGCCGGTGGGCATTTGAGGTGATGAGGAGAGTATTATCTCCACAGCCAGTTCCACTGTCATCTCCAGACACTCTTCCCTCAAAGTACCGGTGTCTGCCTCTATACCATTGCATCCACAAGGATGCGGAGATCCTAGGCCTCAGGATGCCCCACAGGGTACCCCCCCACTCTTCTGAAACCTCTCCAGAATACCCCACTGAAAAGGTCCCTCGGAAGAGGCTATGTAAGACGAAGCATTTAGACTACCCAGAGGAGTCCATCATATCTGATATTGACCTTGATGAAGCTGAGGGGTCCCCATCGTTGCCTCCTGATGATGTTTCCTTTGGAGACATCTTAGAAATACTTAAGCAGAGAGGCGGCTGGAAGTCCACCAACCCTTCAGCAGAGTCCGTGTACCTGAAGGCCTTTGGATCTCACCCTTCCTCCACTTGGATGTCTCCACCTTTCAACGAACTTCTGGATCTAGTTTCTCAGAAGGCGTGGGAGTCTCCAGATTCAGTGGAACCTGTTCCTCATAGGCCAAATAAGCTCTTCACGTCCCCTTCAGACAAAACCTTTTTAACTAAGGGAGTCCCAGTAGATGCTATGCTGGTGATGGCAGCCACCAAGAAGGAACTCTCAGAGACATCTTCTTCTTTTCATCCAACGAACAAGGAGTCTCGTACGATGGACAGATATGGAATTTGCATTTTTTTTCTTCAGCGACTTTTGCTCTCAGATCGCTAGATTGCAGAGAGATCTCCTGAAGGAGTTAGGAGATACTCTCCAAGGTTCAGTAGCTGAAGGGGGGTTTGGAGAAGGTTTCCTCTCAGCCCTGTACCTTAAATTCAGTTGTCAACTCCTCCATGAGACTGATTTCTTATGCAGTGGATGGAGCAAGTAGAGCAGTGGGTTCAGGAATTTCCCTAATGAGACATTCTTGGATGTGCTTGTATGCCATTTAAATCTTCCTTTGTGAACTCCTCATTTGATGGCTCATCTCTGTTTGGGCCCAAATTTAAGGACACACTAACCAGGTGTGAGCAAGAAGGAAAGACTCTCTGCCATAGGAGTCTGTTTTTCCATGTCTACCAGACCTTATCCCAAAGGTCAGAAAGGAAGTGGCAAAATGTGGTGCCGAAAATCCCAGAGAGCTTTTCTGGACACACGTGGTGAATCTTCCCCCAGGAGCAGAGGGGGAAGTAGTAATGGAAGACGCCGACCACGTGGCAGAGGGGGGCCCGCAGAATCTGGGCGACAGCGAATCTTTCTTTGGTAAACCCTTTCAGCACTCCTGAAGGGAGGCCCATCTGTTCATCTCTGGAGGTAGTCGGGGGCCACTTATCTTTATATCCACAAGCCTGGCTACAAATAAAAGACAAGTTGTTCCAAAGCATCCTATCCAAAGGTTACTCCATACCATTTTCCTTCCCCGTCCCAAACATAAAAAAGATCCCAAATGTTCCATCCAGTCAAAGGGAACAGGCAATGTTAGAAATTCAGAAGTTGCTAGACAAAAGAGTCATCCAAACAATCCCCACAGACCAAATAGGATCCGGAACTTACTCGAGATTCTTTTTAGTTCCAAAGAAAACAGGGGACTGGAGACCAGTTCTGGATCTTGGCAGTCTAAACAAATCAGTAAGAAAGTCCAAGTTCCGGATGGTAACACCGCAGTCAGTACTCCTTTTTCGGGACAAGACGATTGGATGTGCTCGATAGACCTCCAGGATATGTACTACCACATAAGAATGGACAGACAATCCAAAAGACACCTGGGTTTTCAGCTGGGAGCTAGTCACTACCAGTTTCGAGATCTGCCATTTAGCCTCACTGCAGCCTCCAGTGTGTTCACCAAATGTATGTCAGTAGTCGTGGCTCACTTGAGGCGCCTAGGATTCCGGGTATTTCCATACTTAAGACGACTGGCTCCTAACCGCTACCACTTAGCATCTACTAAGAAAAGCGAAATGCACCACCTTGCAGTTCTGCTCTCACCAAGGAATTACAGTAAACTAGGAGAAATCTGCCTTGCTGCCTTCTCAGCATGTCGTATTTATAGGAGCAGAATTGGATACAAGTATGATGGCCAAACTTCCTCCAGAAAGAATTCAAGTTCTACGATGTCAGGTTCAAAATCTTCTCACAAAGAAAAAAGCACAAGCATGGATAGTCCTAAAACTTTTGGGGACCATGGCAGAAGCAATAACCTTGATTCCATTAGCACATTTACACAGTTTACCTTTGAATGTTCGACGGCAACATCTTCGAAACTGTTGCTGCGAGCTGCGAACTGCAAACTGCGAAATTCCGAAACCTTGAAAACTGAAGAGCTGAATTCCAAAATTTCTCCCCCTTTTTGACCCATGGTAGCACTTGTTTCAGCGGTGGAGCAATCAGAGATGTCGAAAGTCAATATTTATTCAACATTTCAGGAAGTCGGCGCTTCGGTTTTTGCGTAAACAGTTCGTGGATGTGCACGTTCAATGAATATGCTTTCACACATTCAAAGGTAAACCCATTTACACATGAGAATTCTCCAGTGACTACTGTCTACTCAGTGGTCGATGCAGGAATTGCCGATGTCCCACAAAATAATGATAACCGAATTTTGCAAAAAAAGACCTTTGTTGGTGGCTTTACTCCACTCATGATGCTAGGTCGACCATTTTTACTTCCCCAACCATTGGCCACAGTGACCACGGATGCCTCTCAAATGGGGGGAGGGGCATTATTTGGGAAACATGGTCCAAGGCATCTGGCAGGATCACGAGGCTCATTTGCACATCAGTGTCTTAGAGATGAGAGTGGTGCTTCTGGCATTGCAAGCATTCAAGGAGACTCTTCCACTAGGAGCTATTGCAATACAGACAGGACAGGCAACATGTCAGTTGTATGATACATAAACAGACAAGGAAGAACAAGATCTTACTTCCTTTGTCGGGAGGCCCTGAGCCTGTGGCAGTGGGTGACCAATGCTTTCTGATAGTAATGTACATCCTGGGGAAATCCAGCGTGATAGCAGACAGACTCAACAGAGCGATTCTGATGCCTCACAAGTGGTCCCTAAAGCAGGAAGTAGCGGAAAGAATTTTTTGCAAATGAGGCCAGCCTTGCTGTGACCTTTTTGCAACATCCATGAATGCCAAATGCAGAAACTACTTTGCCCTTATCCTCCCTCTGGGGGAGTCACCAAGGGATGCACTTGTACACAATTGGCCCTCGCATCTCCTTTACGTCTTTCCTCCCTTTCCATTAATACCTAAAGTTCTTCAGAAAGCCAGTTACTTGAGAAGGAACTTGATACTCATTGCCCCATACTGACCTCATCAAATCTGATTCTCCTTCCTGTGGCCTCATCCTTGGGAGGAGCCTTGGATTCTAGACCCAGTTCCAGACCTTTTGACTTGTGCATCAGGAATGCTCCATCCTTTCCTTCAGACCCTCAATTTGACAGCTTGGCTGCTCCGATTCTGACCATAGCCAGGTTTCCTAACCCCTCTTCATCAGTTAAGCATATCCTAATTTCTTCTACGAGAAAGATATATAGAAGCAAATGGAAAAGATTTTCATTATGGACTTTTCGTAACCACATTGATCCCTTTACTGCCCCAATAAATTCCATTCTAGAATTCCGGCAAAATTATTTAACAATGGTGCAGGTGCGGCTGCTATTAGAGTTCAACTAGCAGCAATATCTAGTTTTCATATAGGTGGGTCTGGCCTCAATGTTCTGTCTCATAGGCTATGCAAAGCATTTCTTAAAGGTACTTTATTGCTACGTCCACCTATCAGAGACCCCCCAGCACCATGAGACTTAAATTTCATCCTATCTCATTTAATCCCCCTCCCCCTTTGAGCCAGCATCATCTTGTAAACTCAAGTTTTTGACATGGAAAAAACATTCGCTTAATAGCAATTACATCTGCTAGGAGGGTGTCAGAGCCACAGGCCTTGTCAATAAAACCTCCCTACTTGCTTTTCCACAGAGACAGGGTATCCTTATGAACAAACCCTTCCTGAGTCAGATATAAAGCTACCAGTCTTTTATCCAAATTACAGGAATAAGGCAGAATACATGTTACATCAGCTGGATGTGCACAGACAATTATGTTTCTACTTACACAGGACAAAGAACTTCAGAAAATCTGACCAGCTATTTATATACTCTTCAAATTCAAAGAAAGGTACTTCAGTCTCTAAAGTGACACTATCGAAATGGCTTTCAGATTGTATAACCTTCATTTATAAATCTAAAAACCGAGTCTCCCCCATAGAGTTAAAGCCCACTTTACAAGAACCATAGCAACCTCTTCCACCTGTCTTGCTAGACTACCAGTTGATACCATTTGTACTGCGGCAACATGGGCAAGACTACATACCTTCATCACTCATTACAAAGTCGATTTGGCCACCAGGAGAGGGCCTCCTTTGGTTCCACGATTCTGAAGATTATTCTCCCTTGAGCCACCCAAGAAAGATGGTGCTAGAGATGTTGTCCCATCCTGGTAAGAATGAAGGTGAGACAGGACAACAACACACAAAGAAGTTATGTACTTACCATACATTCCATGTATGTTGTCCATCTTCACCTCCATTCTTACATCGCACCCTCCTTCCCCCTGCCATTTTTACTCCTGGAAGACTGAGTTGGTACAATTGGATATCATTATCCTCTGGCCTTCTTTATTGCACTCTGAATTATTAAGCTACCTGTATCTTTATTACTGTTGTTATAGCTGCAAACAAGATTTTGGGAGCTTTCCTAGTACATGTTGGGATAGCATTTAGCCACGAGCTAGTGGAAGACCCCGCGCTTGTGTATAAAGACCGAGTCGGATCAGAGGATTGGATTTGAACCCATCTTGGTAAGAATGAAGGCGAAGATGGACAACACACATGGAACATTATGGTGAGTACATAATTCTTTTTTTCTCTCTAATCTCTTGCTAGATATGTACGTCTATTATTCCCTTACTCTCTTACATTATTGTAATTCTTACCATTGATAGTAGTCTGTTTCTCTCTTTCTGTCTGTCATACATGATAGTGTATTTCTAATACCATTGTTGGTATTCTTTCTTCCTGTTTTTTTCCTGTACCCCATATATATATATATATATATATATATATATATATATATATATATATATATATATATATGTTTACTGTTGAAAGTTTTCCAATGGGCAGAATGCCAACTCAAAATATATCTGCTACACTACAACAAATGGGTAGTGTAGTTCAAGTATCTGGGTTTGGCATTGTGCACCGAGATCACGGTTCAGTGAGGAACATGGAATTAGCCCATTTCCTCACTGTACTATGATTTCTGAGTTGGTATGTATAACTTGCAGGGGGTGTGGAGAGTGCAGCCCCCCACATGGGGAGTGCAGGGGGCCTTTCCCCCTTGCAAAATAGTGAAATACACGTACTGTTGACTATGGAATGTCACGGTACGTTAAGGTGCATAGCATGGGTGACTGATGTCACCTCCTGGTATGTGGAGTACATCGAACTACGGGTGTTAATGTATTTAGTTTCGACTTGGTCGCAATTTCTCTGTTCTGGATTCAGGATTTTGGGGCGACCATTTGACCAGTCGACCTATGCGGTTTCAATAGTCGACTATATATATATATATCTATATATATCTATATATATATATATATATATATATATATATATATATATATATAAACAATATGGGTCTACTTTGATTCACTGAAAACTCGTTTCACAGAATTTCAGTTCACCCGCAAAAAATCACTGAAAACTCATTTTACCAAATCACATTTCACTGAATGTAAGTACTGTTGGGCAAATAAAACTTATATGCTCTTTTCCCCACTGTAGTGCTATCCTAGAGTTAGTATATATAGTTAGGGGGGTATGGGAGGTACAGCCCCCCCCCACATAGGGCAGTGGGGGGGGGCATAGCCCCCCACCTACTTTTGGTTTTATATTCGAGTCTTATTTCACTGAAAGCTAACAATATAAAACCAAAAGTAGGTGGGGGACTACGCCATCCACACCCCTCAATGTGGGTTCTGTGCCCCCACATCCCCCAACTTTATATATACTAATTCCAGGATTGCACTACAGTGGGGAAAAGGGCATATATGTTTTATTTGCCCAGCAGTACTTAAATTAAGTGAAATGTGATTCAGTGAAATGAGTTTTCAGAGATTTGAGCTTTCAGCAATTTGGTGTGAGTGTTTTGAAATTCAGTGAAATGAGTTTTCAGTGAATCAAAGTAGACCCATATGTATGTATACACACACACACACACACACACACACACACACACACACACACACACGCTCGCATGCACACACACATACATATATAAATGTTATCTTCTGTCTTGGTTTTTTTTTTCCTTTAGTCAGTGGTATGTCTGAGAAAGGACCTTCTGGTTTTAAAAGCCATCTGAAATGTGGCCACACATTGCCTCTTTCAGGCGCTCATACTCTGTGTGTGTATTATTTAGGCTGGCAACATCTTCAGGAGGATTGTTCCATTTGCAAGAATTTCATTCCCAGGGTTCTTGAGGATAGGAAAAATAAGCTTATCCTCAAAGATTTATTAACATCCTTTTTTGGTGAAGCTATCTCTGGGGTTCAGTCCCCCAAAATTAAAGTTAAGTCCATGTGAAAGACTCCCAAGCCTTCTACTTCCTCTTCGGAGCCATCAAGGAAGAGATTGAAATTGGATCCAAGAAGGCCTCAAAGTAACTCCACTTCGGATCCAAAGAAGAAAAAAACTAGTAGATCCTACATCCTCAGATCTACCAAAGAAAACCCATGGATCCGACTATTTTGCTTCAGTTAATTCCTATACTTATGATCCTGTGCCTTCCAGAGTTCCCTCCCTTTTTTGGAAAGATGCTGATCCAAGTTACCTTCCCTTGCTTTGTCTCATTTTGTCCAGGAGGTTGACTGAGGAAGATGTGGAGAGAATGATGAGGAAGTTTCTCTCGTCATAGATTCAGATGGGTGATCTGAAGTTGTTTATCTTCTTCCTATTCATCACTGATGGGTTCATTTCCAAGCCCTCGGAACCAAGTCAGTCTTATACCAAGCTTGCGTGCACCAAAAAACTCTCGAGCTAAGCTGCTACCCACAATGCCCTTTGCTCAGTTACCTCAGATCTCGTTTGCAGCACAGCCATATAGCAGCATTTCACCGAGCTCTCCAGCTAAGTGATTTTTCTGATATATTTACAAGTTTTTGTAAAAGTTTTTTCCTCTTTATAATCTGTTCTTGATATCTGCATTGTTTCAGCTCTACCCACGGGTACCTCTTTCTTACCAATGTTGGCATTTTCTAACTTTCTACCCTTGTGGTATCTTACCATTGTTGGTATTTCCTCTCTTTCTTCTTCGTTTCCTCACTTTTTCCCTTTTGAGTGTAAGTGTGTTCTGGGATGTCTGAAAAGAAGGGAACTATGGGGTTTAAACACTGCTCTTCTTGTAGTGGTAAACTACCGAATAGTGACCTCCATGAAGAGTGTGTGTACTGTTTGGGTGTTCCGCATTTGTCGGCGAAGCCCCCATGTGATATTTGTGCTAGCTTCAGTCAGTGGACGCTGAATGAATGTCGTAACAAACTGATTTTGAAGGGCCTACTTGCTTCGCCTTTTTTGGAGGCTAATTCTGCAACAGAGGTTTCATCCCCTCCTTCTATGGACAAGAAACGTCCTCACTTGGGCCCCTCTTCACTGGCCGGTGACAGAGGTAAAAGTCACAAACACAAGGCCCATAAGTCCTCATCAGAGCACCGTTCTGCCTCCTCAGTACCGACTACTACATCGGCTCCGAGCTCGGCTCCACCAAAGCTTACCGAGGTCGCCTCGTCGGTGCCTACCTCGGCACCAATGACTACGGTGCCTTCTATTGCCTCGGTTGCGACCAGTTTATTGGTTTCTGCCTTGGCACCGGCATCGCCTATTTCTCCTCCGATATCGGTTCTGACAACTACCTCGGAACCGTTTTTGTCATCCACCCCTATTGTAACCTTGGCTCTGAGCCCGTTCACGGCTCCAACCATACCGTTGTTGGCAGTTTCGAAATTGGAATCGGTGCCGTTATGTGATTCTCCACGGACCCGATACTTGTCTGCTGTGGACCCATTTGCCGGACAAGCCTGCAGCCTCTTTTTGGTCCAGCCTGATTTCCCCTCAGGGGCATCGGTGAGGTCCACCAGGAGCCTTTCCGAATTGGATGTGGTGCGCCTTTTTGACCAGCTGCTGACCGCCAGGGGAATTTCAAATCCGCCTAGAACCCTATCCCACTTCAGGCTTTGGGTCTGTTTCTCCAGCAACTCCTACTTGCTCTCCTCCCTTGGATCCCTCGGTTCCAAGTCTCATTTATCCAACTTTTACTAGAGGACTCCCTTCCTCGGCACTGACAACAACACTGTCTGAAGCCTTGAGACCCCTTTGGGTGTTGGTTCCGTCGGAACCCACCCTTCCTCAATCTCATGCTTGGGGGGGTGGAACCTCTGGTTCCAGTCTCTGTTCTGACAGTTTTGTCAGTCCCAGCTTTGGATCCGAGGGTGACTACCGCTCCGAGTCTGCTTGAGGCATCGTCTCCGGGGGCCGACCGTCTGGATCAGGGTGTGATCCCGCTTCCGATTTTGTCTTCTTCGGTTCCAGGCTCCCACTCCTCTTCGGGTGGGCCCGCTTTCTGGGTGATGGAGAGGGTACTTGCTGCTAGCAATCCTCCTCCGTTGGTTATTCCCCCAGTTCCTTCTGAGCCACAGCTGTCAAAGGCCACCCCCCCAGGACTCTGAGAGCACAAGGCCCAGGAAACCCCTGTCCAGGGTATTTCCCTTTCTGAGTCTTCTTCGGATGCTCCCACTGAAGAACCCCCTCAGAAATGGGTATGTAAGAGGAAACACATGGACTCCCCAGAGGAGTCCCTCATGGAAGATATGGACTACGATGATGGGGAAGGGTCCCCACAGTCACCCCCTGATGATGTCTCTTTCGGAGACATCATGGAAATCTTTAAACAGAGGGGTGACTGGAAGTTCTCCAACCCTTCCTCAGAGGAATCCGTATTCCTGCAGGCCTTTCACTCTCAGCTCTCTACTTCTTGGATCGCCCCCTCCCCGCAGATGAGTTGGTTAAACTCATCGTGCAACGGGCATGGAAGAACCCTGACTACGTTGAGGCCATCCCCAGGAGATCAGACAACGTACTCTCCACACCAGACGATCAACCCCATTGCGCTAGAGGTTTGCCAGTGGACGCTATGGTGGTGGTGGCAGCCACAAAAAAGGACCTTGCAGAAGAGAGTCCTGCTGTTCACCCACCCAACAGAGAGTCCCTGGCAGTGGACAGGTTAGGGAAGCGAGTCTTTGCATCAGCAACCTTTGCAGTTAGGTCTCTGAACTTTCTGGCACATTTTACGAGGCTCCAGAGAGATCTTATCTCCGAACTCTCCAGAACCCTCGCGGGTCAAGTATCGGATTTAGCACGAGATAAAGTTGCTTCCCAACTTGCCATCCTAGAATCAATATCCAATTCATACATGAGGTTGCTGTCACATGCATCCGAAGGAGCAGCTAGAGCTGCGGGTGCAGGCATAGTCATGAGATGCCACGCCTGGATGCGCATTTGCGACCTCACGGACTTCTTCAAGTCTTCCTTTCTAAATGCTCCTATAGAGCCATCTGCTCTGTTCGGTGCTAAGGTCCAGGATACATTAGCCAAGTGTGAGCAAGTCAGGAAGACCTTGTCTGCCGTTGGCCTACACTTTTCCAAACCTCAGCGTTCCTTCTCCAGGAAACAGAGGAGTGTAAAGATGTGGCACAAGAAGTCTCAAGGTCCTTTCCGAGACGCACGTGGTGAGGACTCCTCCAGAGGCAGAGGGGGTTCCAGTAATGGAAGACATTCCTTTTGGGGGAGAGGGGGTTCCTGGAACCAGGGCTTCAGAGATTCCTTCTCGGGTGGACCATATCAGCGCTCCTGAGGCGCTGCCCAATTGCTTTCCTCTGGAAGCATTCAGGGCACATTTTTCTCTGCACCAAGCTGCCTGGCTCTCCATTACAAATGATCAGTGGGTGCAGAGAATCATTACCAGAGGCTACCATATTCCCCTAATAACTTATCCAAGACCTCCGAAATCCCTTCCCGATGTTCCACCCAGTCAAAGGGAGGAGGCAGCTTCCGAAATATGAAAGTTATGTCAAAAACGTGCCATCCAACAGGTCCCCCCAGATCAGTGCGGATCAGGGTTCTACTCAAGTTTCTTTTTGGTGCCAGATAAAACAGGGGACTGGAGCCCATACTGGATCTCAGCCAACTAAACAAATTGGTAGTTCAGACCAAATTCCGCATGGTCACGATTCAAACCATCCTTCCCTTTCTGCGTGAGGGTGTGTGGATGTGCTCATTAGATCTCCGGGATGTGTATTACCATATCAAGATGGACAAGCACTCCAGGAGCCTCCTTCACTTCCGGTTGGTAGACAATCACTACCAATTCAGAGCCCTGCCTTTCGGTCTCTCGACGGCCCCCAGAGTGTTCACGAAATGCCTTGCAGTGGTAACAGCTCATCTGAGACTTCAAAGATTCCAGGTGTTTCCATACCTGGACGATTGGCTCCTCTCCGCCCCCACCAAGCGTCTTCTGGTCAGAGCCCTCTGCTACACACTGGCTCTAGAGGAGTCACTAGGCATCACCATACATTGGGAGAAATCAAACCTTCAACCATAACAACAACTTGAATTCATAGGGGCAATATTCAACACCCAGTCAAGCCTGATCTCACTTCCTCTCCACATGCTTCAGAGACTAAGGGCACAAGTTCAAGTGATACTCTGTCGAAGAAAGGTGTCTGCAAGGGAAGTCCTCCAAGCCTTGGGATCTATGGCTACAGCCATCCCCATAGTTTCCTTAGCCGGACTACACATGAGATTACTGCAATGGCTCCTTCAGGCCCAGTGGATACCCAATCTTCACCCCCTGAGCTCACAGATTCTCACCACCAACATTTGCAAAGAAGATCTCCTCTGGTGGATGAGTACAGATGAAAATCTTTGGTGTCGCCCCTTCCAGGTTCCACAGCCCAGCGCCATGGTGACCACGGATGGTTCCCTGATGGGGTGGGGGGGGCACTTCCAGGGAAAGTCAGTCCAAGGCACGTGGTCCGATGTAGAGGTCAATTTGCATATCAGTGTCCTGGAGTTGAGCGGTGCTATTGGCATTGCAAGCTTTTCATCTGCTTCTTCCATACGAAACGATTGCCGTCCAGTCGGACAACATGCCCGTGGTCTGGTACATAAACAGGGAGGGACCCCCCTATGTCTCGAAGCCATGAGAATCTGGCAGTGAGCGATAGCTTCCAACCGTTTTCTGATTGCAATGCATATCCCGGGGAGCTCCAACATGATTGCGGACAGGCTGAGCAGATACATTCTTCATCCTCACGAATGATCTCTCAACCCGAGTGTGGTGGTGGAAATTTTCAGTCATTGGGGCCAGCCATGCTGCAACCTTTTCACCTCCCCTTCAAACACAAAATGCAGCAGCTACTTTGTCCTCTTTCTCCATCTCGGAGAGTCACCGTGAGACAGTTTAATCCACGATTGGCCCACGGGTCTCCTTTATGCTTCTCCTCCGATTCCTCTTGTTCTAAGGAAAGCTATTCGGTTGAGAAGCAAAGTGATCCTCATTGCTCCGTTCTGGCCTCATCAAGTGTGGTTTCCCTTCCTTCAACCTCATCTGTTACAACCTCCTTGGATCCTAGACACTAGTCAGGACCACATATCTCACCCACAAGGGCTGACTCCCCCGAATCTGTCCATTCTCAAGCTGACAGCTTGGTTTTTCCACTTCCGTTAATTACCAGGCAGGAAACCCTCTCCTCACCCATCCGTAATATTATCTTGGCTTCTCATAAACCACCCACCAGGAGACTTCACAGGGACAAATGGAAAAGATTCTCTATTTGGTCACGTAATCAGAAGCTAGAACCATTTTCAGCCCACGTAGCCACTATTCTTCATTATCTAGCTGAACTGTTCAACAAGGGGGCCTCGGCTTCCACCATTCAAGTCCATCTAGCAGCTCTTTCCAACTTTCATGATGGGTCTAATGGAATGCCACTTATTTCCTCTCGCCTTTGCAAGACCTTCCTCAAGGGTATTTTCCACACCAGGCCTCCCATCAGACAGCCGGTGGAGGCATGGAATATGTCCTGGGTTCTGCAGTCTCTTTTTCTGCCCCCTTTTGAGCCAGCTGCGACATGTGATCTAAAATTCCTGTCATGGAAATCCTTATTTCTGGTGGCTATTACTTCAGCCAGAAGAATTTCTGAATTACAAGCATTATGTATCAAGAGCCCTTATCTGATCTTTCATAAGGACAGAGTATCACTTTGTACTAACCCATCCTTTTTCCCCAAAGTGGTTTGTGATTTTTCGATTAACCAGTCCATTAAGCTCCCGGTGTTCTTCCCAAATTACTCTAACAAGGGAGAATACTGCCTACATTCCTTGGATGTTCATAGACAATTACGTTTCTATCTGGACAGAACTAAATCTTTTCGCAAGTCAGACCAGCTTTTCATTTCCTTTGCAGGTCCTAGAATGGGAGGCGCAGTATCAAAAGTTACTTTATCTAAATGGCTCAGGGATTGCATTGCCTTCACATATTCACTTACGGAGGGATCGAAGCCTGGCCAAATCAAAGCTCACTCAACTAGGGCTATTGCAGCATCTGTTGCCTTCCACTCTAGGGCCTCCATGGATGACATTTGTGCAGCTGCCATTTGGGCTAAGCCCCACACTTTTATCAAGCATTACAAATTGGATTTGATCTCCAGGGGAAGAGCGGCCTTTGGTTCTATGGTTCTCAGGAATGTTCTTCCATAAGGGCCACCCATGTTCTTCAAGTAGCTGGGGACTCGGTCCCATCAGTGATGAATAGGAAAAAGGTTAACAACTTCAGATAAGATAAAGAAGTTATGTCTTACCATAACGTTCTGTCTGAGTTGTTGATCTTCTTCGTCATCGCACCCTTCCACTGACCCCCTCCTAAGGTTCCTAGCGGATCTTCTGGGTCTTTGTGGTTTATTAGGGTTTCTGCGCAGAGATGACCTCTGACTTATTCTTCTTCTATATGTTGCATGCAAACTCGATCTGAGGTAACTGAGCAAAGGGAATTGTGGGTAGCAGCTTGAGTTTTTTGGTACATACAAGCTTGGTATAAGGCCGACTTTGTGCCGAGGGCTCGGAACCGAACCCATCAGTGATGACTGGAAGAAGATCAACAACTCAGATGGAAAGTTATGGTAAGACATGACTTCTTTTAAGACATAACTTCTTTTTTTACTGACTCCTACCCCCTTGGGTCAGGAGGCCCCCTCCATCTACCGTGCCACCAATTCTTACTCCTTCTCTGAACTCCCTAGTTGCTTCAGAGTCCCTGGATATGAACCTTCCAAGTCCATCTGGCTTGGTTCCAAAGATGGCTTTGGATCTCTGAGTGCACCAGCTCCAACATCGTCGGATCCGGGTGATTCTTGGAGCTGAAGCATACTTGTAAAGTCTGAAGTTTTGAGTTGACTTCAAAGGTTTCAGAGCCATCTCTGCACCTTGGTGCTTCAGCACTGGATAGCTCGGCTCCGACTTCCTCCTTCAGGAGATTACTTTCGAGTTAGGAGGAGACAGTGGTCCAGAAGCATGCCTTCTCGGGGCTGAAGTCTTCCTTCTCTCTGGAGCGGTCTGCCTTCGAGGTAGTGAAGATGGTATTTTCCGCTCCAACAAGAATGACAGAACCAACCCCTTGGGATCTTCAATCTAGTTCCCACATGTCTCTGTGCTTGGAGCCACATCATTCTATGCCACAGGGAAAGCCAGGTCGAGACCGCCATACCACTCAGCAGGGTTTCACAGTCTCTTCCAACACTTCTCTGGAATATCCTACTGAGGAAGTCCCTTGGAAGAGAAAGTGCAAGAGGAGGCACTTGGACTGTGCATAAGAGTCCGTCACTGAGGATACTGATTTCGATGAGGGTGAAGGGTCCCAGCAGTCACCTCCAGAAGACGTCTCATTTGGAGACATCCTTGAGATCCTGAAGCAGAGAGGTGGTTGGACCTCCAGCAACCGTTCCCCAGAGGAATTAGTATTTTTGGAGGCCTTTGGAGCTGGCCCATCTACCTGCTGGGTTACTCTGCCTGCCAATGAGCTCATTGATTTGGGCTCTTGGTGGACATGGAACGAGACTGACTCAGTTGAGGCAGTCCTTAAGATGCTAGATCGGATTCTGGTTCCACCTGTTGGGAAAGAATTTTGGAGTAAGGGGGTGCCTCTGGTTCCACCTGTCGGGAAAGAATTTTGAAGTTAGCGGTGCCTGTGGATGCCATGGTCATGGTGGCAGCCATCAAGAAGGAGCTTGCTGAACAAAGTTCCTCTGTTCATTCCCCTAACAAGGAGTCTTAAGACAAAGGACAGGTTTGGGAAGCATGTATATGCTTCAACAACCTTCACTGTTAGGTCACTGAACTGCTTGGCACATTTTACTAGATTACAAAGGGACTTAATCAAGGAATTTTCAAAATCCCTTTCAGAGACCATTACTGCTGAGGCCTAATCATCTGTGGCTTTTCATTTGGCTACTCCCCGGTCCATTTCAAATTCATCCACGAGGCTTATTTTGCTTGCAGACGAAGCGGGTTTAAACATATCCATTAGGAGGCTAATACTAACCTGGATGCACTTATGTGATTTTTGCAGAGCCTTTTAAGTCCTCGTTCATCAGTGCTCCCTTTGATGGTAGTTCATTGTTTGGCCCAAAAGTGAAGGACACATTATCTGGGTGTGAGAAGGATGGAAAGACCCTCTCTGCAGTGGGCATACATTTTTTGACTCCTTATTGATCCTTTTCTAGGAATCAATGAGGTGGTTGGAAAATGTGGTTCAGGACACGCATGGAGAAAGTTCCACTAGGGGCAGAAGAAGGAACTCTAATGGATGATGATGCCCCTGCAGCAGAGGAGGCCTACAAAATCAGGGATCCAGAGATTCTTTCTCTGATAGACCCTACCAGCGCTCTTGAAGGGAGGCCCAATTGTCCACCTTTGGAGGCAATTGGGGGTCAACTGTCCCTTCAACAGAAAGCCTGGCTAGATATAACAAGATACCTGGGTGAAGAGGATTATTTCTAGAGGTTATATAATTCCCTATTCCTTTCCTCCGCCCTCTGTATACAAAAATTCCCGATGTTCCACCCAATCAGAGGAAAGAAGCAGCACTAGAAATACAAAAGCTGCTAGAAAACAGAGTGATCCAAGAGGTCCCGCCAGACCAGATAGAATCTGGAACTTACTGAAGATTCTTTTTAGTGCCAAAGAAAACGGGGGACTGGAGACCAATTTTGGATCTCAGCATTTTGAACAAGTCAGTTCGACATACAAAGTTTCGGATGGTCATGGTTCAATCCATTCTGCCCTTCCTGGGCAAGGATGGCTGGATGTTCCCGATAGACCTTCAGGATGCTTACTATTACATAAAAGATGAACAGACAATCCAGAAGGTATTTACGCTTCCAGCTAGGAGACGGCCACTGCCAGTTGAGAGCACTGCCCTTTGGCCTCACTACAGCCCCCAGGGTGTTTGCCAAATACATGGCAGTGGTAGCAGCTCACCTGAGACTGCAGGGATTCCACTTGTTTCCATATGTAGACAACTGGCTCATTAGTGCCCCAACCAGGCATCTACTAACAAAGGCAAGGGATCAGATACTTCAGATTTGTTCTCATCTGGGGATAACCATAAATTAAAAGTCTCAGCTACAACCAACTTGAACCTTAGAATTCATCGCAGTAGTATTCAACTGATATCAGGGATAGCTTCTCTTCCTCTCTCAAGAGTATGGACTATCAGATTCCAGGCCAGGAGAAAAATTCTCAGTACCAACATTTCATTCCAGTTGACCCTACAGGCCTTGGGGTCAATGTCAGCTGCCATAATCTTAGTTCCTCTGGCCAGATTTCATATGAGAATTCTGCAGTGGATGCTAGCAACACACTGGTCAGTTCTTTACTAGCGCATGTCAACTCAAATAAGAATCACTCAGACATGCAAGAGATACTTGTGGTAGTGGATTCACTCAGATCAAATTCTACAAGGCTGTCCATTTATTCTCCCTCATCCCAAGGCCATAGTGACCACGGATGATTTCCAGATTGCGTGAGGGGGGCACTTTCTGGAGAGAACAGTCCAAGGCACTTGGTCCCCCGAAGAGGCCAACTTGTATATCAATGTCCTAGAAATTAGAGCAGTGCTCTTAGTGTTACAGGCCTTCTAGGACACTCTCCCTTTAGGGACACTTGTGATTCAAACAGACAATATGTCAGTAGTTTGAAACATCAGCAAACAGGGAAGGACCAGATCTTAGCCCTTGTCTAGAATCACTTAGAGTGTGGCAATGGGTGATCTCATTCAACCTCTTTCTCATAACAGTGCACATTCTGGGGAAGTCCAGCGTGATAGCAGACAAATTGAGCAGGTCCATTCTTCTACCTCATCAGTGGTCTCTCAACATGAAAGTGGCAGAAATGATTTCCCATCAGTAAGGCCAGCCTTACTGTGATCTTTTTGCTTTTCCCCTAAACAACAAATGCAGCAGCTACTTTTCTGTAATCCAGAACCATCGAGAGATGCTCTACTTCATGACTGGTTCCCCGGTGTACTTTGTTTACGCACCAATTCTTCTGATTCCAAAATTTATGCAGAAAGCTGCCAGGTTAAAGAGTACAGTCATCCTCATTGCACCTTACTGGCCTCATCAGATTCAGTTCCCCTTCCTATGGCCTTATCTACTTTGTCAGCCTTGGATTCTGGATCCAGTTCCAGACCTGCTGTCATATCCAACAGATATAGTTCATTCGAAAATCTCAAACCTCAAGCTAACAGAATGGTTTCTCCAATTCCATTAGTAGCCAGACAACCGATGCTGTCTTCCCCTGTCCATCATATCCTTTTATCTTCCCATAAACCATCTACAAGAAAGCTTTATACAGGTAAGAGGAAAAGGTTTGTTTACTTGACAGAACAAAAACATATTGATCCCTTTTCAGCTTGGATACATAACTTCCTCTACCATTAAAGTTCAATTAGCAGCAATATCTAATTTTCATATTGGATTCAAAAGATGATCTGTGGCCTCTACTATACTTTGTAAAGTATTCTTGAGAGGCACTGTTCTATTGAGACCCCCGTATAAAGATCCTACTCCACCATGGGATTTGAACTTGGTACTCCAGGCCTTAATTCATTCCCCCTTTGAACTAGTAGCTAAACGCAATCTTAAATTCCTGACCTAGAAAACTATCTTTGAATTTCAGAATTTCAAGCATTGTCATCGAAACCTCCCTACTTGATCTTTCATAAGGTTATAATTACATTACGTACCAATGTGTCTTTCTTTCCCAAGGTGGTGTCAGAATCCAGTGTCAATCACTCCATTAATCTGCTAATATTCTTTCCTAAATTTGCAAACAAAGGTGAATATATGATGCTTTTATTGGATGTTCACAGACAATTATGTTTTTACTTACATATGATAAAATAAATCGGGATGGCAGATCAATTGTTTGTCTCCTTTGCAGATTTGAAATTGGGCAAACCAGGTGCAAAAGTAACTCTAGCCAGATGGCTGACTGTATTTAATTTATCTGTAACAGGTAGGGTCTAACCTTAACTAAACTTGTAAGTGTTCATTCAGCTAGATCAATGGCAACTTCTTCATTGTTTATATCCAGGGCTTCCATGGATGACATATGTGCGGCTGCAACCTGGGCCAATCCTCATACTTTTATCACTCATTACAAACTGGATCTGGTCTGGAGGGGTAGAGCAGCCTTTGGCTCAACTGTGCTTAGGAATATCCTTCCTTAGACTTCACCTGGGATTGTAGGTAGATGGGGACTCTGTGCCAACAGATGAGGATAGAATGAATATGGGCAATGTCAGATAAAGAAATTATGTACTCACCATAACATTCCATTTGTGTTGTCCATTTTCATTTTTCCTCAACTTCATGCCCACCAACCACCCAGACCTTTTCACAACAGACTTCTGAAAGAACGAGATATTGTAAGGACACCACTGTCCTTTATGTTGAGCTCCAGATATAGTTCCTTCTGTAGGATTTGTGTGTCTTATGTGCATGCACATTGGCAAATATCACTTTATATAAACCAGCAAACAAGATCTGAGTTAGGTTACTGGTGTTGCATTATGGGTAAGGGAGAAGCTCAAGAGCTTTTTGGTTACCACAACCTTTAGTAATGTCCGAGTGGATCCCAACCTAACAGTTGAGGAAGAATGAAAATGGACAACACAAATGGAACATCATGGTGAGTATATAATTTTTTTCAATCACTGTGTGTTGTATTAAATATTCATCTTTCAATTTTTGCCTGCCAAATATCATGCACTCGTTTTTTTATGTATTTATCAGCGTATTATTATTTTGTGCCTAAATTGTCAATTTAGTCAAGTTTTTTGCAGTCATGCCCTGTCTGTAACACATGTAATCAGTTTACCCAATTTCAGGTCATCTGCATACAGACTGTAGAACACCTCAGATGAGAAAGATATTTATGAAAGATACAATATAAACAAGTAAGGACCTAGGACAGAGCCCTGTGGGGCACCCCAACTGTAACCAAGAATTTCACCTGCAAAATCTCTGTATGATATTTGCTATGTCTTATTTGTAAGTCATGCAGCTATTACGTGCTTAGTTGTTATAATTTATTGATCAGTGTTTTGTGTATGACCTTGTCAAATGCTAATGGCATGGTTGTGTAGGTCAAAGATAGATTCGGGTCCTTGGTGAATTTTCTGTGGAGTTCCAAAAAGCATATATATTTGGTCTTGGTAGGACTGTAGTTTATAGTTTGAGCCATTGGTGGAGCTCATATAAGTCTGACTAGAGTTGGCAGTGAATGTTGGTATGAGAGTGACCTGATCAGTGAATGACCATGTCAGTAGCATTGAGGATAAGTAGGAGATGGGGGAGGTCACAAGGAAGTTTGTTAATGAATAGGGAGAAGAAGAGGAGAGGCAAGAATGGATCCTTTTGGTACTTGGCAATAGGTGCAGATTCTGATTGGGAGGAACCTATTTTAACTGTGAAGTTTTTAAACTGTGGAGAGGCATCTGGACGGTTATGACTTTCAGTTAGTTTGTTTTGGAGAAGATGGTGGTCACTAAAGTCAAATATCTTTGTCGGGTGTATCACTAGGAGGAGGTCACTATTAGAATTTCCAAAAATCTGAAGGTACTGAAGATGCCTGCAAGAAGTTTAAAAATTTATTAGTAATGAGCCAACAAGATTAAGCGCTTCTGTCAGTCTATAACCAAAAATTTATCAGAATCTAAAAATTCAACAAACTCTGCAATATTTAAACAGTATAAAATCACATGACCACATCAGTTAACAACAGAAGCAAATTTTTTAACCCTATGTTATCAAGTACAAAAAAAGGTAGTTGTTAGAACATAAGGTGTAGGGTTATACTTTGTATGATTTTAAACGCAGTACACTACTGATTGAAATACATTCGTTAAGGCCAGGGGGCACACAAGCATTCAACCTTAGTTGCCACATCATTTCTCTATATTCAATAAGATCTTCCCATGGCCCTCCCCTCATATTCTGGGGTACAAAATCCAATCCAAAAAATAAAAAGGAATGATCAGGATGTGTTTCCACATGCTTGTATAAAGAGTTTTTAACATTCTTATTCCTTATATCTAGATTATGCTCGTAAATACACTTTTTAAATTTCTGTTTGGTTTTTCCTACATAAAAACACAAACATTAAACATACTTTTCCATGTATACTACACCCATTGAATTAAAAGTGCAGTGGAATGAATTAACTAACTTGTGGGTCCCTATCACTAGTGTGTTACCCTCAAAAATAAATTTGCTTTGGTTTCAGAGTCCACACTTGTAGAGTCCCCACCTCTTGGCTGAATTTGAAGCCAGTTTTTCACTGCCTTCCACCACTTTTTTCAAGTTCTTCCCTGTCCTATATACTATATTGTCTATCACCAAACTTCTCAAAATCTTTCCCATAACAAGAAAATATTTTCCAGTTCTTACATAACATGTTACCAGTTGCATCACTGTCCACAGTGTAAGTTGTGACAAATGCCTTACCATAATTTTTAGTATTGTTACCTGTAGCGTATCTGTCATTAGCATCCTCAATAATCTGAGTAGTGGAACACCTAAAAAGAGGTAGGATGGTGCCTTCTAACCTTTTAGTACTAACCTCACTACAAATACTAACAATCAATTGCAACAGATACTCTCTTGCCTGGAACATGTCAAGAAGTTTGTTACTTTCTTGCTCAAACATATTGTCATCAGAAATCATTTTAGCCAAATGAATAATTTGTCCCTTTACCATCCCTTTCTTAACATTCCAAGGGTGGCAACTTGTGTAATGCAAGAGGGAATCTGAATAGTGGGGTTTCCTATAAATGTTAGTAGTAAACCTCTCCTTAACATGCTCTTTGGCTATTAGCACATCTAAGTAGCTAACGCTTTCAATGCTGTAGGAATAAGTACATTTCAAAAACAAGGTAGTAGAATTCAAATAGTTTACCAAGTCAGTTGCTTCCTCTTCATTCATTTCCCCTGCTAAAAAAATAAAATCTGGCTTAGATTTTTAATGCCTGTATTTTTGGTTTGCTCAGTATGAATTGTTTTTCCCACTGCACCATGATTATGTTAGTATACAGGGGGACGCAAGCTGCCCCCATTGCTACAACCCTTTTCTGCTTAAAATACTGTCCTTCAATATAACACATTCTTTTGGTGAAATTGAAGTTTTAGACACATTGATGAAAATAATTTTAGACTACAACTTTGTTTATATTATATCGGACAGTATTTTAAGCAGAAAAGGGTTGTAGCAATGGGGGTGGCTTGTGCCCCTCCCCCCCTGTATGCTAACATAATCATTGTATATAGGACAGGGAAGAACTTGAAAAAACTGTTGGAAGGCAGAGAAACTGGCTTCAAATTCAGCCAAGAGGTGGGGAACCAATGTATTTTTGAAGGTAACACACTAGTGCTAGGGACCCACAAGTTGGTTACTTCATTCCACTGCACTTTTAATTCAATGGGTTTAGTATATGTGGAAAAGTGTGTTCAATATTTGTGTTTTTATGTGAGAAAAAACGGAAATTTAAAGAGCGTATTTATGAGCACAATCTAGATATAAGGAATAAGAATATTAAAAACTCTTTGTACAAGCATGTGGAAATACACCCTGATCATTCCTTTTTATTTTTTGGATTGGATTTTGTATCCCAGAATATGAGGTTCTCTATTATAACAACGAACAATGAAATTAAATGATTGAACGCTGTTATATTGACCCCTAAACATTGAATCGCCAAAACAGCGAACAGCCAGAACAGCTATTTTTTCCCCATGGAAAAAAAATCTCTGCCCCCAAAAAAAAAAAAAAAACACTAAACACACACCACCAACTTAATTATACCAACTCCAAGATCGCACTACAGTGGAGGAAATGGCACAACCCGCACAATGGCCCAGCGATTATTTCCCCTGGGAAAAAAATCATTGTTCTGGCCATTCGCTGTTTTGCTGGTTCGATGTTTAGGAGTCGAGTTTGTTGAATTTTTAGATGCTGATGAAGTCTTGGTTATAAACTGATGAAAGCTCCTAATCTTGTTGGCTCATTACTAATACATTTTTAAAGTTCTCGCTAGCTCACTGGTGTCTTCAGTACCTTCAGTTTTTGGACTGTCTGTATTTGTTGTTCCTGGTTTGTGTTTTGCCCTATTAGAATTTATCAAGATGTCATTAGTTAAGGAACAAAGTGCTGTCACAGTACTTCATTCAAGCCAGAATCCATGTTGTTTTAGGAACAGCAGGTGGTACTGATGAATACAGAGGGAGAGTTGGGTGTTGACTATGTTCAAGAAATTTGCCCAGAATTGGGAGGGTGGATATTGGACAGAAGTGAAAATTACAGTGGATATAAAAAGTTTACACACACCTGTTAAAATGCCAGGTTTTTGTGATATAAAAAATGAGAACACAATAAATCATTTCAAAACTTTTCCCACCTTTAACGTGACCTATAACCTGTACAATTCAGTTGAAAAACAAACAAATCTGTTAGGAGAAAAAATATAAAAAAATACAAAACATTTAATACGCTGGTTGCATAGGTGTGCACACCCTTAAACTAATACTTTGTTGTGTGTGCACACCCTTAAACTAATACTTTGTTGAAGCACCTTTTGATTTAATTACAGCATTCAGTCTTCTTTGGTAGGAGTCTATTACTTGTCAATATTTGCCCACTCTTCCTTGCACAAGCACTCCAAATCTGTCAGATTGCAAGGGCATCTCTTGTGCACAGCCTTCTTCAGGTCACCCCACAGATTTTCTATTGGATTTAGGTCTGATCTCTGCCTGGCCATTCCAAAACTTTAATTTTCTTCTAGTGAAGCCATTCTTTTGTTGATTTGGATGTATGGTTGGGGTCATTCTCTTGTTCATAGGTAGGTACTAGGCTATCAGCCCAAGGGCCTAAGTAAGCCTAGCCAACAAGGTTCCCTGGCTTACGCCACCCAAGAAAGGTATTGTCCTGTGCCACTGTCGAGCAGAGCCACAGAACTGATCCCAAGGGTGTATTTCCTATTTCCCATCCACTCATCAAGATTTTTTTTGAAGAGTGCAAATGAGGAACTTTGCTTGACATAGATAGGTAGCTTGTTCCAGAGTATGGGAAGTCTCTGGGACAGGAATCTATACCTCCAGCATGTCCTGTTTATTGTGGTGACAAGGTTTAGGTCCCTAGAGCATGTAGCTTGGAGGGATTGGGATTTCTTTAGGTGTAACATGTCCAGCAGCTCTGACATGGCTTTATATGTTAGGCAGAGATCACCTCGGAGTAGGTGATATGCTACGGAGTAAAGCTGGAGTTTTTTGAGATGGTACGTGTAGGGTATCTGTTTGAGGCCAGTAATCCTCTTTGTGAGGTACTTCTGTGGCCTTTCCAGCTGCTGCAGAAGTCTTGTGAGGTACATTCCAAAAGGGGCGTTGTACTCTATAATGGGTCTAATGAGTGTCGAGTAGAGGGGAGCAATGACCTCTTTTTTTCTGGATGAGAACCCTTTTGTGATGAGGTGTGCCATGTAGAAGGACTTCCTGACTACTGTGTCGATGTGATTACTGTCCACCTGGTTGCCAAGGTCTCTTATCTTACATTCAGTGTTAAGTAGACTGCTGCCTATGTGGTAGTTCATGGGTACAGAGTTTTTACCAAAGGGGATGACAATGCACTTTTTGGCATTGAGCTTGAGGCCGTGGCTCTGACACCAGGCATCTGTCTCAGTGAGGCCCTTCTGTAGGATGTCAATATCATTTGGGGGCTCTGACACCAGGCATCTGTCTCAGCGAGGCCCTTCTGTTGGATGTCAATATCATTTGGGGACTCGACCATGGCTCCTAGTTTGCAGTCATCTGCGAACTTCGTTAGCCAGAGGCCTTCTGTGTTAGCCTGTACTTCAGAGAAGTAGATACCAAACAGGAGAGGTCCCAGGACTGAACCCTGTGCTACTTCACTTGTCACTGGTTTGAAGTCAGATTTGGAGTCTGCAACTTTTACAGTGTGGGTTCTGTCAGTGAGCCAGTTGGCAACCCATCTTGTGATGTAGGGATTTATACCTAGTTTAGTGAGTTTAGCTATAATTCCAGAATGGGGGATGGTGTCCAAAGCCTTGGCGAGGTCAAGATAGGCTGTGTGAACCACCTTACCCCTGTCTATGGCTTTGGTGACTGCCTCAAAGAAGTCAATCAGGTTCAGGAGGCATGATCTGCCTTTCACAAACCCGAAGTGGGTGGGGTCCAGAGTTTGGAGGTTACCAATGTCTTTGTTTATGAGTTCCATGATGATACATTCCATGGCTTGCAGACCAGGCTCGTCAGGCTAATAGGGCGATAGTTCCCAGGATCAGTGGTGGCTCCCCCTTTGTGGAGTGGGATAACTGCTGTTGTGCGCCATTTTCAGTGGGCACAAAGCCTGATGTGAGGCTATGATTGAACGTGGTGCTTAGGTGGGGAGCCAGTTCATTCTGAAGTTCGTGTAAAACATAGCCAGGGATATTGTCCGATCTCATGGATGCTGTGTTTTTGGCTTTAGAGAGTGCAGCTTTTACCTGTGTAGTTGCGATTACAGGGACTCTGCATTCTTCCTGTATAGATATGGGCCCTTTAGGGGGTGAAAGGGGGGTAAAGTTAGCACTGAACCTATCTGCCAGGATCTTGGCAATATCAGTTGGTTCTGTAATTTTCTTGCCGTTGTGCTGTAACTCAGAGCAGACCTGAGTGTTGCTATTGACATTCTTGACACAGCTATAGAATGGTTTGTGGTTGTCCTTAGAATCAGTGGCAGTTTTATTTTCATAGCTAGCTTTGGAGGACCTTATAAAGGGATCTCAGCTTCTTACTGAAGCTGACCAGGGAGCTTCTCCGCTCATGGGATTTTACTCTCTTTTGCAACAGTTTCTTCCTTCTGTTGTACAGTTTGTTTATGGCAGGGGACCACCAGACTGGCTTCCTTTTTTTGGAGGATAGCATGATCCATGCACTCATGTAAATGCATATACAGTGCATTTGTGTAGGATTCAACAGTCATAACTGTATTGTCCATCTGCATGGGTGTCTTGAAGTTCACCACATCTGTCTAAAGAAGCATGAAGTTGGCTTTGGAGAAATTCTTTACTGTGGTTTCCTTAATGGGAGGTGGGGGTGGGATGTGGATCTAGAGTGATTAGCTTATGATCGGATCGGACCAACGAGAAGTTGACTTCAGGTGTGGAACACCGGTCACTCATGTTGGTAATGACTAGGTCTAGGATATTGTTGCCCCTGGTGGGGGTGTGGATAAGTTGATCCAGGGCATTGGAATTTATGAATTCCAGAAAGCGTTGAGCGAAGGAGTTGGTACATGAGTAGTTTTCCCAGTTAGTGGTGGGGTAGTTGAAATCCTCCATTATTAGGGAGTTTGGTTGAACCTTTATATTTTACAGTGTATCAAGAAAAGAGGAGTGGGAATCCTGTGGCATGGTGGGGGATCTATAGCAAGCTACAATTTGGATTGCAGTTTTGCCCAGAGTTAGTTACACTTGGATAATCTCGGATGCATTATGCTAAGCAACTACCCTGGAGGTGTGGATATCCTTAATGACTATGGGCACACCTCTGCCTTTGGTGTTCTGGTCCAGGTTACATGGCCAAAAAATGTGGAATGAGTTATAGCCTGGTAGTGCAGGGGTGCCCTCTGGAGCTGTAAACCAGGTCTCAGTCACTGCACAGATATCGATGTTCTCCATTTTAAGGAGTGCCTCGAGTGAGTGCATTTTGAGATTTAGACTTCTAGTATTGAATAGCATTACCCTCAGTTTTTGCTTGCCTGTTCCTGTTATGGTGGTGAATTTGTCATTTGAACCTTGCCTAAAAAAGGAACTATAGGGGTGGCAAGAGCCTTATCCAGTATCCAGAATCTAAGGGGCGACCAGTGCAGCCCATCACTGGCAAAGCATCGTGGTCTGTCGACCATATCGGCCCAGTCAGACAGATACTGGATCCCCTTAAGATGACAAGGTGAAATTCCTCTTCATCTTCAGCTTTGGGCCAAAAGTGACTAGTATTTAGAACTGTTCATAATTCCCTCCACCTTAATTAAAGCCCCAGTTCCAGCTAAAGAAAAGCAACCCCAAAGCATGATGCTGCCACCACCATGCTTCACCATGGAGATGGTGTTCTTTTGGTGATGCGAAGTGTTGTTTTTGCACCAAATGTACCTTTTGGAATTGTGGCCAAAAAGTTCAACTTTGGTCTCTCAGACCACAACACATTTTCCTGCATGCTTTTGGGAAGACTTGATGTATTGTTTTGCAAATTTTAGCCAGGCCTGGATGTTTTTCTGTGTAAGAAAAGGCTTCTGTCTTGCAACCCTACCTCATAGTCCAGACATATGGAGAGTACGGGAGATTGTTGTCACATGTAGTACATCATTACTTACCAGAAATTCTTGCAGCTCCTTCAGTGTTGCTGTAGGTCACTTAGCAGCCTCCGTGACCAGTTTTCATCTTGTCTTTTCATCAATTTTGGAAGGACGTCCAGTTTTTTGCAGCGTCACTGTTGTCCCATATTTTCTCCACTTTTTGATGACTGTTTTCACTGTGTTCCATGGTATATCCAATGCAGTGGAAATTTTTTTGTACCTTTCTCCTGACGGATACCTTTCAACAATAAGATTTCTGCGAACCATGGTTTTTGCTGTACCAGGCAACTGAGTAAATGTCAGGAAAATCCTACTAGGACAGCTGAACTTTATTTGGGGTTAATCAGAGTCTCTTTAATTAATGGCAGGTGTGTACTCAAGAAGACTGAATGCTGTAATTAAATCAAAAGGTGCTTCAGCAAAGTATCAGTTTAAGGGTGTGCACACACAACAAAGTATTATTTTAAGGATGTGCACACTTATGCAACCAGTGTATTGTGCATGTTTTGTGTTTTATATTTTTCCCTTAATAGATTTGTTTTTCAATTGAATTGTACATGTTATAGGTCACATTAAAGGTGGGAAAAGTTTTGAAATGATTTATTGTGGTCTCATTTTTTTATATCACAAAAAACTGGCATTTTAACAGGGGTGTGTAAACTTTTTACATCCACTGTATCTTTTGGGTTGGTTTGCTTTGGGAGGGGTTTAGTTAGAGCATTTTTCCAAATCTGTGGCATGATGTTTTGTGTGAGACATAGATTATATAGACATTGATGATGTCTGCAATGATTTATGAACCATGGGTTTATGTTTTCAAATCTAGGAGGGGTGTCAGTGGAAATATTTTAAGTAGAATAGAGACTTATTTGGGACATATGCATTTGAAATAGAAGTGGAGGATGAATTGTGGACGGGTGGGACATCTGTGATCTGCAGGAGGTTTGAAGTTTATGGATAGGAGATTGCTATATTCTTTAAGTAAATCCTCTGGAAAAAATTTTGTTGTAACACATTGAATGGTGTTTGTAGACAGGGTGTCATGAAGAAAATGTCTTCCCCTTAAGTAGGTTAACCTCTTTCCAAAAGTGTTTGGGAGAATGTAAGAGGCTAATTCATCTCTGTTTGGAGCTTTCTTTTGTGCCTTCTGATGGACTTCTTGGCTAGGTTACACAGTACTGTAAAGGAGGTGTGGTTGTCAGTTTTGGGTTGGTGTTTCCATTTTTGCCATGCTTCATCCCTTAGAGTTAAAAGATGTTTGAGTTCAGTGGATAGCCATTTAGTTTTGGTGAGTTTATTGTTGCTACGTGGGAAGAATTTGTCTTGAAGCTGGAGTAGAAAGTTGGTTAGGCTTACAGGTGCTGTACTAAGGTTATGCAAGGAGAGTATATGATTCCAGTTGTGGGCTGTGAGAAAGTTTCTGAGCTTGTCTGTATTTGTGCTACTGTTGTTTCTAAAAAAAATTAATATTGTTGGTAGATCTCATTTCCTTTTCATTCTTCTTCAATTGATGGGTCTCAGATCTAGTTCAGCCACATTTACTAGACTTTCAGATTCAACTCTTGAGCTCCTCCCTTTACCCATAATGTCTCAGTCATCTTGCAGTACCTCAGATTTCATTTGCCGCCTTATCGCAACAGACATGGATCCTTCTTGCAGAGCTTGGGATGTATTATTTACCTACAGTGAATGCAACTTTCTTCAAAATTTTATTTTAGCCTTTTCTGCTTTAGCCACGCTTCTCCCTTACCTTAGTTTGTGTTTTACCTTTGGTAGTCTTAGCACTTTTGTTTTCCTTCTGTCTCCTTTTCCTTACCTTTTAGAGGTAATTCCTAACCTGCAATTGTTGGTAGGTTTTCCAAAAATAGAAAAAAAGTTCTGTGCTCTCTTTCTCTTCTTTCTGTGATTATTGCTGACAAACCAACTTGGTTTAAGAAATGCACTTCCCGTGGGCACAAGATCCCTTATTCTGATGCCCAAAGGGAGTGCGTTTATTGTCTGGGTGCTGCCCATTTAAATACCAAATGCTGCATATTTTCTGGATTTAATTCTAGGGCCCTCAGTGACTGTAGCAACAATCTGGTCCTAAAGGACTTGTTACCATCCTCTTCATCATTTTCAGGGGCTCAAACCCCCAGAAAAACACCTAAGACCTCTTTGGAGCCAAGAGAATCTAGAAGCAGTCTCCATTCCACTCTCCAGAGTTGGCTTCTACTCCCTCCTACCAAAGTGCAGTAGAAATCACATCTGACACTGGTACAGTCTAAGTCTTCTAAGTCCCAGTCCCCAGGGTTCCCTCTGGAGACTCTCTCTCCTCGACTCCCTTCTCTCTCTTCCTACAAGAGACCCTGAGGAAAGAGTCTCAGCCCCAATCCACTACTTCCTTCAAGAGGTCCTCCAGGAGCCTTTCTGAAGCTGCAGTTGATAAGAAATAAGGCAGTTCCTCAGAGCTGGCATTCATATGAGTTTTATCCCGGCTTTGTCTCCCATTGGATTTGTCAGCTTCCATTCTATTTCCCACATTGTTATTTCTCCTTCAATGATTCAATTGGCGATTTTGAGGCCTTCAGATCTGAGAACCTGGGGAGTGTCAGCATCAGATCCAAAGACAGCTAGGTCTTCAATTCTGAGTGTGTCTCTGACTTGTCCTGCACCAATTCCCTTGGACCAGAATGGGTCTGGGAATCGAAACATTGGCTCCGGATCTAGGGGGCTTGGTTTGACTCTGAGCTTGTTGCAGCTGTCAATGCCCCTCAAGGCTTTTGGCATTGGACAGCTTTGGTCAGACTCCTGCTTCAAGGCAAGGATCTGGGAAGGGTCGAGGCATGGCAGCATCTGTAGCTTCAGCTCCAGTATGGTCAGCTGTGACTTGTCCTGGTCCTTCTGCCTTAAAGGTGGTAGACAGGCGCTTCTGTCATCTGAGAGACATGGCTACTCTTTCTTCTTCAGAACCTACAGCCATGACACCATCGGGTCCAAGCTCTGATCCTCACAGACCTATCAGACAGGGAGAGCAGGCCCTGTCAAGCATCCAGACAGTTCCCCTCAATGACGTTCCCTTCTCTTTGGACATCTGAATTCTAATGAAAGATGGTATCCCCATGACAGAGGATGCCTGCAGAATCAGGGTTTCCAAGACTCCTTTTCGGATAAACCCTTTTAGCATTCGTGAAAGGTTGCCTGGCTGCTCTTCTCTGGAGGCAGTCGGGGGTGCTTATCTCTGTACCCAGATGCATGAGCATCAATCACAAAAGATACTTGGGTGCAGAATATCATATCTAGAGGTTACATAATACCATTCCCACAAATACCCCCAAACAAAAGGAAGAAACTTCCTGATGTTCCACCCAGTCAGAGGGAAGCAACAGCTCTAGAAGTTCAAAAGCTGCTAGACAAAAGAGTTATCCAGGAGGTCCCACCAGACCAGAAAGGATTCAGAACCTACTAAAGATTGGTTTTAGTGCCAAAGAAAACGTGTCCTGAGACCAATTCTGGACCTCAACCATCTGAATTAATTTTGTAAAGAAGTCTAAGTTCCAAATGGTCAGTGTTCAGTTCAATCAGCTGTTTCTGCACAAGGACGATTGGATATTTGCCGTCAACCTTCAGGAATTGTACTATCACATCCAGATGAACAGATGATCTCAAAGATTTCAGCGCATTTGGTTGAGGGCCAGTCATTATCAGTTTAGAGCCCTGCCCTTTGGTCTCACCACACACCCCAGGGTGGTTACCAAATGTATGGCAGTGGCAGCAGCTCACTTGAGACTGCTACGATTCCAAGTGTTTCCATACCTAGACAATTGGCTCCTCACCACCCTAGCCAGATAGCACCTCGATAAATCCAGGGACTACTTGCTGCAGTTATGTCAATCCCTAAGTATCTTGGTCAACCTTTGCAAGTTGCATCTTCATCCTGTTTAGATCCTGGAGTTGCTGATAGCCTCCCTCCCACCAAACAGAGTACAGACTATCAGGTGTCAATTTGAACAAGTTATCTCACACCCTTCTCCCCCAGCCAGACTGATTCCTCCGACTTTAGGGTTAATAGCAGCAGTCATAACCTTGGTTTCTATAGCTTTTTTTATATGCAAAATCTTTACTCGATTCTAGTAGTAGAGTAGTCAATTTTTCACCATCCCTCATCTTCACCAGTCAAGCTCATATAAGTATGCAAAGACCACCTGCGTTAGTGGATTCAGTCGGATGAAGTTTCTCAAGGCGACCCTTTTGTTCTTTCACTCCTAGCCTCCAAACTGGGATGGGGGGACATTTCTTGGGAAGGATGGTCCAAGGCACATGGTCTCCAGAAGAGACCAATTCACCCATCAGTGTTCTAGAGATGAGAGCAGTCCTCCTAGTTTTGCAGGCCTTCCAGGATGCCGCCCTTCTCGGGACGATTGTGATTCAAACCAACTACATGTCTGTGGTTTGGCACACTGGGGAGCCCAATCTTATCCTCTTTATCGAAAGGTAATAAGAGTGGGGCAATGGGCAAAGTCCTCCAGCCACTTACTTATGGCAATGTACATCCCAGGGACATCCAGTGTGCTTAAGGACAAACTCAGCAGGTCCATTCTGATGCCTCACTAGTGGTCCGTTAATCAATTGGTCTTGGAGAGGATTTTCCATCAATGGGGCCAACCTTGCTGCAATCTGTTTGCCTTTCCCCACAATAACAACAAGTGCACAGCAGGTTCTTTTTGCCCTGATTCCCCCTCTGGGGGAGTCACCAAGAGATGTTCTAGTCCAAGTTTGGCCCTCTGGTCTTCTGCACACTTATCCCTGATACCTGTAATTCCCAAATTCTTACAGAAGGTACTTCAGTTGAAGAGCACGGTTATCCTCATTGCCCCATTTTGGCCTTGTCAAAGTGGTTCCCTTTCCTTTGGTCTCACCTTTGATATCCACCCTGGATACTGGACTTCAGTCCAAACCTTTTATCTCATCCCACAGGGATGGATCACCCGAACCTTACAGGCCTCGAAGTGACTGTATGGTTTCTCTAATTCCACTGATGGTTAGCCAGCCCAGGCTTTGTTCCTCAGTGTGACAAGTATTACTATCATCTCAGAAGGCCTCTACCAGGAAAACCTACAAAAGTAAAAGGAAGAAATTCTCTGTTTGATCTTTTCAGATCAGGGTCAATTAGACCCCTTCACTGCTCCCATTTCTGCTGTTCTGGAGTTTTTAACATCTGTTTTTCAAGAAGGGTCCAGTTTCTGTACTATTAAAGTGTAGTTGGCAGCTATATCTTATTTTCATTCAGGGGAAATGCTTCCTCTTTAGCTTCATCAAAATTGTGCAAGGCCTTCCTAAAAGGTACCTTTTTGCTTAGACCCCCAGTGAAGGACCCTACACCCTGGGATTTAACAGTGGTGGTGCTGCTAGCTTTAACTAAGAGTCTTTTTGAACCATTGGCTAGATTTGACATACATTTCTTATCTCGGAAAACTGCTTTTCTTGTGACCGTTACATCTGCTAGATGAGTATTCAAGCTCCAGGCTCTGTCTTCCAAATCCCCATTTTTGGTCTTCCACAGAGATATCCATCCTTCTTGCCTAAAGTAGCCTTGGAAGTGAATATTAACCAAACTATTAATTTGCCTGTTTTCTTTCCCAGCTTTTGTAATAAAGGTGCATACATATACAAAAAGCACTTGCAAGGTGTTGCAATGAATTCCAAAAGCTGCCAAGTGGTGAATTCCAAAGAAAACTTCCTTTTATTAACACAAATACAGGATTAAGCGCTTTCGGCCATGAACATGGCCCTCTTGAAGGCCATTTTCATGGCTGAAAGCGCTTAAGCCTGTATTTGTGTTAATAAAAGGAAGTTTGCTTTGGGATTCACCACTTGGCAGCTTTTGGAATTGCCATTTTCATGGCAGAAAGTGCTTAAGCCTGTATTTGTATTAATAAAAGGAAGTTTTCTTTGGGATTCACCACTTGGCAGCTTTTGGAATTCATTGCAACATCTTGCAAGTGCTTTTTGTATATTTAACTGTGAATCTTCACTTGTACAGAGGCATATTTTCAGTTTGTTTTTCAAAGGTGCATACGTGCGTCATGGCAGCTTTGTTTTTATCTCCATAAAACAAAAGATTTCAGAAAGCAGATCAATTGCTTGTCTCATTCTCTCCCAACAAATTGGGAAAACCAGTTTCTAGAGTTACCTTGGCCAGAAGGAGTACACACTGCATATCCTTTGTTTACAATCAACAAGATTTATCCTAGACCAGACCCATGGCTACATCATCAGCATTCTAGTCCAGAACGTCTATTGATGTAATTTGTGGTGCAGCTACTTGGTGTAATGTTCATACTTTTATTGCTCATTATAAATTGGATTTGACTTCCAGAAGTAGGGCTGCTTTTAGTTCTGCAGTACTCCGGAATATCTTTTAGTGAGGGCCACCCAAGGTTCCTTTAGCTGGGAACTCTGTCCCATCAGTTGAGGAAGACTGAAAAGGGCAACATCAGATGTTAAAATTATGTACTCACCATAACTATGCATTTTTGTTGTCTATTTTTATTCCTCATCAACTTCCCACCCTCATTCTTCCTTCCCTTTAACTACTGGAGTGACCTTATGGTTGTCCTGGAACCTCTGATCTAGGTTTGAGTCCCATACTTAGCCTTCCTTTTGTCTTAGCATGAGATTAGTTCTTTAAATTGATATTCAGACATCAAACTTGATCTCAGGTATTGCAAGGTGACTGGGGCATTATGGGTAAAGAGAGGAGCACAAGACTTGGATGCAAGAGTCTAGTAAATGCGGCTGAGTCAGATCCAAGGTCAGATCTGAGACTGATCAATTGAGGAAAAATGAAAATGGACAACGCAGATGCATAATTGTTGGTGAGTACATAACTTTAATTTTTATAGGATGGTTGACAACTATAAAGGTGATTTGGCAGTATTCACTTAGTGACGGGGGCGGATTGTATATGTTGTAGATGGAATTTGGTATGTTTATAGTAATCAGGTCAAGTGTGCAGTGTTTGGAGGACCTGAGGTTAGGCCTTGCTGTTTATTTTATGAGTTGAAGGAGACCTAGGTCTGCTAAGAGAGTACCCATGTCAGATGAAAGAGGGCCAAAGTAATTGAGATTGAAGTAACCTAGAATAATTAGGAATTTTGGGACAGTTATTAAGGATGTTAGTGATAAGTAATTTGAATTTATCTAGGTACCTTCATATAGATACTTAGTAAGGTCTGGTATACCTTGCTTACTAAGCTGCCTGTAACTACTCTGCTATATAATGCTTCTCTCCATCTCAGACACAGACTGTTGTAAGATACATTCTTGTTCACCAGTCAGGAAATCATAATGTGTTGTGTACTACCATGTGCAACTGCAGTTCATGTGTGTGAATCACAGGGGTTCTTAGCATGATTGTCCACATCAGTACACTACAGTGGGATTTATACATACTGCTGAGATCCCAGGACCCATGTTTTCCTTTTTAGATGAATCCTTCCTGTTACAAATATTGGACTTTTTGGGGGCACATTTCAAAGGCAACTGATCGTTGCCATGAGTAGTGTTAGTTGGAACTGTCAGGCAGAAAACCTAAGCTGCATTATTTTTCACTTGGTTACTGTTCTTTGAAAGTTGTTACTAACTTGCATCAGTATATCTCTATAGCTGTTATTGCATTATTATGTATTCTACTGATGTGCCTCTGAATTATTAAGGCTGTAGTATAGACTTGCATGAAGCCACGCACTGTGAAGACAAATGTATTGTTCATTAATGCAGAATTCACTTTGGTGCCCAAATATTCAGTCTGAAAAGTGACAGTTTTCTAGATTGAGGGTTACTAAGTTTTTTATTTCAGAACACTTAGTTTTGAAGTGTTTTTTTAATCAGCTGTATTTGTTTCTGCAAAAGGAATCTGTTCTGTTTTTTTTTTTCCCAAAAATGTGAAAACAGCCATAATCAAAACAAGTCTACCGGATACATTTCCTCACACACATTTCTCCAACAGCAGGCTATCAGAGAAATGTACATAAAAGTAGCCTTTCTTAACATGAACTGTCACCCTACACACCAGCAGTAAGCTTAGACACTGGATACAAGCCCCTTCCCTCTACCACTCAAGACCTCATAATGTGCTGTGTACCACTATGGACAACCACAATTCTTGGCAGTGTACTAGACATAGTATACATGATGTTTGCCTACATCAGTACATAATGTCTTTGAGAGCCAGGACCTATGCTTTTCTTTTCAGATTAATCCTTCCTGTTTACAAATATTGGACTTTTTGAGTAACTTTTCTTAGCATAAACAGACACCCAGCATGATGGTAGGGAGCATAGACACTGGGTACATCTCGCCTACCCTGCCACACTCCCAGATCTGTGCTGACCTAAGTACTAGTACAGTGTCATGGTGTTCATCAAAGTAAGCATTCTGTTTACTACTGGCTGCAATTCACATTGGGAAAAAACAGTTTAATGTGCATCCCTCCATCACAGAGATTAATGACTCATCCATGTGCCTAAGAGAACTGAATGGAAAGAAACTCACCAGTTGCACATTTGTTTCAAAAACCTATAATGCTAACAAATTAATAACATAATTAAAAAACACTAAAAGTTAACCCACTTCTTCTGGATTTGGGAATTTTTATGGAAAGTGACCTAACTTTTGACCAACATATGTCTGTTGTTTATATTGCATAGCTTGTAAGCAAAAGGATTGTGTTTAGATCTAGGGATGTCATTATCCCCCTTTACTCAGCCCTGATATGGCTAGTCATTGTATATAATCTCCCCTGTGGCAAGAATCTGTCCAAACACGTGCAACAACTGGAATGCCCACAGAGATACCTTACTAAAAGAATACAAGGCCTAAACAACATGTCCTTCATGGACTGACTCAAAACTGTATCACTATACATGGTATCCTATAGACTGCTAAGAGGTGACCTGTGTCTGGCATACAAGGCATCCCCAACTCATTACTGATGGATTTACTGCACATCAGCAAGTCAAATTCCATCAGAAATACTCTGTCTAGGGATCTAAACCACTTCTGCAACATCAACAAAACAGTTTGCAGAGAGAAGTATATTTCACAGAGGATACCACTGCTATGGAACAGACATCCATCCACATAAAACAAAGTTCATCCCTGTCCATTTTCAAGCACAGCTTAGATCTATGAATGAGAAACAGAAAATGTAGCCCAGGACTGCCCCCTGTATTACTAATGAACAGAGGCAGCTCCTAAATGCTTTTTCACATCCACAAATCCTCTCAAATTATCGGTGGTATGAACCCAGTTATTCTGATTAGAAGTAATATATAGTTATTGTCAGTGGGCTGGGTAAGGCCAGTGTATAGCCAAATTGGGTAGGTTATTTCAAGCAAAAAAAAAAAAGGAAATTAGCTAGGCTTAAAATGTATTTATTTAATATTTGTTTACCAGGAAAGTCCAACTTGGAACTAAGCCAATTTTCAGCAGAGGCCTGGGGATTAATGCTCCAGATGCATGTTTTTGAAATGTGGGAGGAAACCAGAGCACCCAGAGAAAACCCTCGCCAACGCAGGGAGGACATGCAGACTCCACACAGAAGGCACTCCAGCCGAGAATCAAACCAGAGAACCTCTTGCTGTGAGGCAACATTACCACTGCACAGTGGCCCACAAGAGCAGCTAGCCTGCTACTTAAGTGTAAACCTGTAATGACTGCTTAAGAGAGATTATTTGTAAGTGGTTCTCCTCCAGACCTCATATCCCTGTGCTTGATGTATCCATACTCCTTAGATCAGATTCCAGAAGACCTTCTCTCAGTGTAATACTCTAGTGTTAGTCACTTACACTGAGAGCAAGTCTTTTGGAATTGGGCCCTTTGTTTTGAGCTCATACAGTCATTGGGCTGTGACCACCATACTGAAGATGGAAATGAGAATAACATCTCTCAGGTTAAAATAATGAACAGTGACATTCAGTTCATGTTTAATGTAATGAAGAAAGATGCAGCCTTTTGCTAGACCTGTTTAGTGAACTGTTAAACAGCAGCATGACTGTCTTTGTTTCTCTACAATTTTCCTGTCATTCTTTCTTCCACATTTAGTATGTTGGAAAAATAGGAGCTTTCTAAAGTTGCCAGAAAAAGAAGGATGTGACTGTTTTTGAAATAAGAGTTATAAGTCAAGCTCCTTGTTTAGCTGTGTCCTTATGAGACAATTTAATGCCCACCATTCTAATATAAAAAGACTGTTAAAATTAAAACATATACTGTTCTATAATGTAATACTTCCCAATAAATACTTTTCAGCTGCATAGGATCATAGGAAGTTATTAGGCTAATGGCCCTAGGACCCTTACAAGCGTAGCCAGCTTCTACCCTTATTTCCACAATTAGCACATATTGCCCCTGTCCAAGAGGGACACAGGTGGAACACTCTTGGTGTATTTAGAGTTACCACACAGCCTGTCTGGACCTCACCAAGGCCTTTCGACACCATCCCCCACTCTGGAATTATAGATAAACTTCCTAAGCTGGGCATTAATCCCTATGCCACTCGATGGGTTGCCAACTGGTTTACTGACTGAGCCCACACTGTAAAAGTAGCTGACTCCAAATCCAGCTCCAGACAAGTGACAAGTGGAGTACCTCAGGGTTCATTCCTGGGACAGCTTTTGTTTGGCATCTACTTCTCTGAAGTACAGGCCAACACTAAGGGACTCTGGCTAACAAAGTTCGCACATGACTGCAATCTGGGAGCCATTATTGAATCCCCAAATGATGTGGATATTCTACAAAAAGGCCTTACAGAAACAGATGCTTGGTGTCAGAGCCATGGGCTCAAGATCAATGCCAAGAAATGTATAGTTATCCCCTTTGGGAAAAAGCATGTACCCGTGAATTACTACAGAGGTGGTAGTACACTAAACACCGAAAGTGTGATAAGAGACTTAGGGACACAGGTGGACAGTGGTCTCACCGTCAATAACCACATCGCCACAACAGTCAGGAAATCCTTCTATATGGCACACCTCATCACTAAGGGCTTTTCATCCAGAAAAAAGGAGGTCATTGTCCCACTGTACTCATCCCTCATTAGACCAGTTATAGAATACAACGCCCCATTTGGTATGTACCTCTCAAGACATCTGCAACAACTGGAAAGGCCGTGGAAATACTTCACTAAAAGAATCACAGGCCTAAAGCAGATGCCCTATGCTGACCATCTAAAAAAACTCCAGCTATACTCTGTCACATATCGTCTACTCAGAGGCGATCTCTGCTTAACATACAAGGCCATGTCAAACCCAGAGCTGTTGGACATGCTACACTTAAAGAAATCCCAATCCCTCTGAGCCACACGGTCCAGGGATCTAAACCATGTCATCACAATGAGCAAAACATGCTAGAGGGGTAGGTTCCTGACACGGAGAATCCCCAGACTCTGGAATAGACTGCCCATACATGTCAAGCAGATCGCCTCTTTGGCCCTCTTCAAAAGGAACTTTGACGATTGGGTGGAAGATAAGAAATTCACCCCGGGGATCACGTCAGTCGCCCTGCTAGACATGGGTCCAGGGAAGTAAATATTGTGGGAAGAAATAGCCAGGGAATTGTTATGGCCAGGCTTGTATAGGCTCTAGGGCCAGTAGCCTAGTACCAACCTATGAATCCATCCAATCGTCCAGATTGTGTTTAAAGAGGGTCAATGAGGTGCTCTTTTTGACATGATATGGGAGTCCGTTTCAAAAGTGTCATAACCTCTGGGAGACAAATCTGTCCCTCTAGCAGATTCTATTAATGTCACATACCAGGTTAAGGTCTTCAGAGCAAGCACCCCGTGTACCATTTGACTTGCTGATATGCAGCATTTCCAGTAAAGCAGGGTCAGACTGTTGTATATCCAAGGCAGAGATTGCCTGTGAGTAGTTTGTATGAAACAGAATAAAGTGACAGTGATTTCAGATGATCCACATAGGACAGATGCTGAAGACGTTGAATTTTCCTTGTGCGGAACCTTTGTGGTCTCTCTAGTTGCTGCAGGTGCCTGGAAAGGTACATACCAAAGGGGGAGTTGTACTCAATTATTTTGTTTCACAGCCTGCGGTCCTTACATTTGATCTCAGTATTGCAGGACCTGTGCCACTAGGCCGTAACTTACAACTTTACTGAGACTTTTGTCATTTTTCATAGCCTGCGCCACAATGTGTGACCTTGATTTTGCAGGAACTCTGCCATAAGGCCCTAACCTACGTGTTTTCTGAGACTTTTGTCATTGTTTCCTTATTTGCTGTCAGCACACCTCACCTAGGAAGTGCATAATCCCCTGATTTATGTATTAGGTCTACTCCTGTTGATTAGAGTCTTAAACACTAATCTAAAGAATCAGGGTATGTCTTAGAAAATGAAGGGAAGAGTCTGTATAAGGTTCTTTATTTTGAATCGCAAGAGTTTTAAAGCTGGATATGCATGTTGACTTATAAGCCTTGTCACACATTTTTAAACTGTTTTTTACTGTAATGGTTGGCAAAGTTTTTCCATTAAATCAGCTTGTAGGTTCATTAAATTCTTACTAAATGTACAGTCAAATAGACCTTTGAGAAACCCAGCTGTATCACCCAATATTATTGGATATTAATAGTGTCCAAAACCCACCACAATCTAATAGGAATTAAATTTTAATTTTATTGAAGAACACTAAAAATCAAAGGTAAAGTACAAAAATCTGGAATTTTTCATCATGCCATCAGCATTAAAAACAAAAATGACTATCATTTGCTGTATCAAAAGCTTAATATGATGAGCTGTGCAGTGTAGTAGGATTTTCTAACCATGGTGTGTGTGTGTGTGTGTGTGTGTGTGTGTATGTATGTATACATATACATATATATATATATATATATATATATATATACATATATATATATATATATATATATATATATATATATATATAGGTATGTGTGTGTGTCAGTCAAAGGAGAATTTATCATCAATATATACATACCTGGATTTCTGATGACTTTGTCAAATTTAAGTGGACTATCTATATGGTATTGGTGAATATGGTGATTTTACCAAAGGAAACTAAACAGAATTTCTTAACATTAATGTTAAGCCCATAATTAACATACAAGGAATTTATTTGGTCTGGCACTTGCTAGAAAATTTGTGTATCAGAATTGGATTTATTAACCATCCCAATTTCTAATCACCAGCAAACATGGTTAGTGGTCGCCCCTAGATGTTGGTGTTCATGGCAGAGAAGTATGTCCCAAAGAGAAGGGGGCCCAGTTCAGAGCTCCATGGGACACTTCTGATTTTTCTTCTGTCTAGAACAAATACCCTGACCTTAGCAGTATGGGTTATGTCAGACAGACAGCTATCCATTGAACCACATATGGATTAATGATGAGATGAGAGAGCTTGTTGGTAATCCCAGCAACTTTTCCATTGTGTGGGCTGCTAAGGCATGAGTACAGTGTTGTTTGAGCTGCGGGCAGAGTCTAGTTTCTTAAGCAGGTTTGACAGATTAAGAGAACATGGATTTGTGAGTAATCACACCTTCACAGGATGCAGTTTTCACTACAGAAATACTTAATCTGTTAGTGTGCATTTTGTCATCCTTCTTCAAAAGAAAAAGACAGCATGGCAAAAGTGCAGTTCAGAGGGCTAAGGTATAAATTGAAGCTCTTTGTTTTCCTTTATTAAAAAGTTGTTTATATAACATCACAAACTTTGGAATAGCATAAGCTCTGATTGGTTGTAGTTATACTTTCACTATTCCTTTTTTAAACAAATATAAAACTCAGAAAATTTTAAGAAAGCCATCCATGATTCAAAATTCTCAAACCAGTGTAAGGGTATATTCTGTTTAATTTATTTCTGTTTTCATGGGGATGAGATTTCACATCCTGTTAACAATCTCCACCATATCATGCAAGTACTATGTCTAGATCCATCTGCAGTAACCATGTCTGATAAACTGGTAAATGTTACTTTTATACCTGAGATTGTTTACTTCAGCAACTGCATTATTTTAAGCTGAACTTTCATTTAAAGTCAGTAGTGTCAGGAGCTGTGGTGCTGTATTAATTCAGTCTTTGCATGCTGCGTAGGTAATGGTATTGGCAGCCCTGAGGATTCACTGTCATCGTGCCCTATTAGCTCATGGCTCTCTGCTTTCTTATCTCAATTCGTGAAGAATCAGTTGTGTGTAATAATTGCAGATTAGTGTTATGAATGAACAATGGGGCAGCCACGGTGGTGCAGCGGTTAGCCTTGTCACCTCATAGCAAGAGGTTCCCCGGTTCGATCCTCGGCTGGGGGTGCCTTCTGTGCAGAGTCTGCATGTCCTCCGTGTGGTCGTGTGGGTTTCCTCCCACATCCCAAAGACATGCTGTAGGTGGATTGGACACTCTAAATTGGCCCTAGGTATGAGTGTGTGCGTGTGTGTGCCTTCTATGGAAGGTTGGGAGCCGGGCTGGCAACTCGACACCGTAAAACTCTACTGCCAGTCATGAGCGGCTAGATGATCCAGTGTGCCGACCCATAACCAGGAAAAGCTGAAAGAAGAAGAAGAAAAAGTGTAATAAATGAACAATGGCTACAATGGCTGTATCAAATGTATCTCATGAACACCTGATCTGAAGTAGGAGAATTCATTTGTCAGCAACCTGTGGGTATGGATCCGATATCGGATCAGAACCGGCATGGTTTATCCAGCTATGGATCCGAGCTCCTAGCTCCTCCCCTCACCCATAATGCCCTGCTCTCCCTACATGACCTCAGATCTAGTTTGCCGTGCATGGTAAAGGCTGGGTCGTCAGAGCTCCAAAAGCTAAGTTATAGTATTCTTTATTAAAGGGTTTTAAAATTTTTAAAACTTTAAATTTGAGTGAAAGTTATAGGTTTCCCTTCTGTTTATATCTTTTTTGGGTTAATTTAATATAGTTTTTACCCTCCCCTCGCTGGTTCGTAGTTGGTGTGTGTGTGTTTTTTTGGGGGTCTTTGTGTGAGTGTTTTAGTTTATTGTTACTATTTTAAAAAAAAAAAAAAAAAAAAAAAAAATAGTGATGTCTGAGGCCCCAAAGGCTGTTTTTTTCAAAGTGCTCCGAGTGTGGCCATAAGTTTCCCCTGCTGATGGCCACACTCGGTGCATTCGATGCCTTGGGGTTGAACACCTCACTTCAGGGTGTTCAATCTGTGCAGGGTTCAACCCCAGGGCATTGAAGGAGCGGAGGTCGAAGCTGGTCTTGGCGGGACTCTTGCCCCCGGACTCGGCTTCAGCCCCCGCCCCCTTGGTGGTCACTGCTTCGGCAGTCCCTGCCTTGCCTGCTCCCCCTCCTCCACCTGGGATTCAAACTCACACCAAAGGGTCAGAGGAGAGGGAAGCCAGGAAAAAGGACCGGAGAGAGAAGCACTACAAGCGGCGGGCCGAGACCTCCGTTTCGGACCCGCCGGCTAAGCGGGCTTCTCCTCCGGCCTCTCTGGCTGCTGACTCTCCCCCTCCTCGGCTCCGGTCCCCGTGCTTTTCACCGGAGCCTGAGGATGAGGCGACCCGACCTCCTTCGAGGCTATCGAGGCGGCACTCAAGGCCTACCTCGGTAGCCTCGTCGAGGTCTACTTACAGACTCTCCGATGCTGATCTGGACCGGATGATGCGAAGGTTCATCCAGGCCCAGATGCAGATGGGAGTGCTCCTGCCTCCCCCCCCTCTGGGGGGGAGCTCAACCCCCTTTTTTAAGCCCATTGCTCCTTCTCCTACCCGCTACCCGGGTTCGGAGCGCTCGGAGCTGGGCAGCCTCGGAGCCGCGGGTGAGTTGGCGCTGACAGTACTGGGTACTTCGGATCCGACCCTGCCCTCGAGTCTGTCGGATCCGACCTCTCAGAGCCTTGGCCTGAGCTTCGGATCCAAGGGACTCAGTGTGCCTTTGGCGCCATCCTTGTCGGAGCGCACTGGTCCCTCGGATCCGAGGGGCTCGGCGCCGGCTCCGATCCGCTCATCGGATCCGAGGGGGAGCCGACTTTCGGATCCTATTGTCGAGGCTGGCTCCCCCTCGGCCTTTGATGTAGTGGAGAGGGCTCTGTTGAGGGCATCCGGACCCCCGGCCCTTGCTTCGGCTCCGTCCCGCACTCCATCTGCTCTGGGCCAGGCTTCCATCACCCGGCCACTGGGACAGCCCACTTCACTGCCCCAAGCAGTTCCTGTGGTTCTGGACATTGCTAGTGAGAGCTCCTCGGACAGCCACCCCAAGGAAGCACCTAGCAAGCATTTGTGTAAAAGGAGGCACATAGACTCCCCCGAGTCTTTGACCGAAGACACTGACTTGGAGGAAGGGGAAGGCTCCCCAAGATCACCCCCTGATGATGTCTCCTTCGGAGACATCATGGAAATGTTACGTATCAGAGGTGGGTGGTCTGCCCCAAAGTCTTCCTCGGACGAGTCAGTGTTCTTGGAGGCATTTGAAGTGGGCCCGTCTACCTCGTGGGTGTCCCCTCCTGCCGACCCCCTGGTGGACCTTATTACCACCAGGGCGTGGAAGGACCCGGACACCATGGAGCCAATCCCTAAGAGGCCCGACAGGATCCTTAGCCCCCCTGCTGACCGTGCCCACTGGAGCAAGGGACCCCCAGTAGATGCCATGTTGTCGGCAGCAGCCACTAAGAGGGAACTCGCCCAGTAGAGTCCCTCAGTCCATCCCCAGAGCAAGGAGTCTCGGATGATGGACCGTTTGGGGAAGCGAATCTTTAGTTCAGCGACCTTCTCAGTGAGGGTGCTCAACTATTTGGCACACGTCATTAGGATGCAGCGCGATCTTATCAAGGAATACGCTGCATCCCCCCCAGAGTCCATATCGGAGGAGGACAAACTTATGCACTCCACCCGTATGGCCACTCTTCGTTCTGTGACTAACACCTCTATGCGGTTACTTTCCCACACTACCGAGGGAGCCGCTAGAGCTGCGGGAGCGGGCCTAGTCACAAGACGGCAGACCTGGCTCCGCCACTGCGATTTTACGGAGCCCTTCAAGGCGTCATTCGCGAACGCCCCCTTTGACAGTTCTGCCCTTTTTGGCAAGATGGTTCGCGATACCTTGGTTCAGAGCAAGAAGGACGGGAAGACGCTGTCTGCCGTCGGAGTCCGCTTCTCTGTGCCCCAGAGGTCCTACTCTAGGAACCAAAACGGCCAGAAGAAGATGTGGTTCCGGAAGTTGCAGCATTCCCAACCCGCTCCGGACAACCAGTCCTTCTGCGGCAGAGGAGGACAGGGAGGACGCCGCCCTAGGGGCAGAGGGGCTCCCAGGAACTTTGGGTCCAGAGAACCCTTCTCTGAATGGCCCACGCAGCAACCCTGAGGGGTTGCCCGACTGCTCCACTCTGGAGGCAGTCGGGGGACGTTTCTTGGAGCACCTAGCGGCATGGGAGTCCATTACATCGGACCGCTGGGTACTCCGGATTATATCCAGAGGTTACAAGATCCCCTTTCTTCATGTCCCAAAGTTAAAAATCCTCCCCGATGTTCCACCCGACCAGAGGGAGGCCGCTTCAGCTGAGAAAAAGAGCCATCCAGCCCGTCCCCCCAGACCAGATCGGATCAGGGTTCTACTCCAGGTTCTTTTTAGTGCCAAAAAAGACGGGGGACCTAAGACCCATTCTAGATCTGTCTCTGTTGAACCTGTCAGTTCCCAAAGAGAAGTTCCGGATGGTCACTTTGCAGTCCATCCTCCCCCTTCTAGGGGAGAATCACTGGATGTGCTCTATAGACCTCAAGGATGCATACTACCACATTCGGATGGACAGACGATCCAGGAGGTTTCTTTGCTTCCGGCTGGGAGCCAGTCACTACCAGTTCAGGGTCCTTCCCTTTGGTCTCACCACAGCCCCCAGGGTGTTCACCAAAGTGTTAGCAGTGGTTGCGGCCCACCTGAGGCTTCAGGGAGTGCAGGTCTTTCCGTACCTAGACGACTGGCTTCTCACCGCCCCAACAAGGCATCTACTCTCTTTGGCAAGAGACTCCTTCCTTCGTCTAGCTCCCAAGCTAGGCATCACGGTAAACATAGAAAAGTCCAACCTGGTCCCTACTCAAACAATAGAATTTATAGGAGCCAGGTTAGACACGAGAAATTTAAGAGCCTTTCTCACAACCGACAGGGTTCGGAATCTGCGACTCCAGGTGCGGGCCATCCTTCACTCCAGCTCAACACCTGCGGAATTGGTCCTGAGGGCGCTAGGGTCTATGGCGGCAGCGATTACTCTTCCGCACGCCCGCTTCAACATGCGGGTACTTCAATGGACACTTCAGGTGCAATGGTCATTTCTCTCCCTCCCCCTGTATCATCCCATTGCGATCAGCAAGGCTTGCAAGCGGTCTCTCTTGTGGTGGCTCCATTCTCCGGACCTCCACAGGGGCCGCCCCTTTTGTGCATCTCCCCCTCTCGCCACAGTGACCACGGACGCTTCCCGCCTCGGGTGGGGGGGGGGCATTTTGCGGGCCGGATGGTCCAAGGCACGTGGAGCGATTTAGAGACCTCCCTGCATATCAATGTTCTGGAAATGAGGGCGGTGCTCTTGGCGTTGCAAGCACTTCACGCCCTCCTTCCCCTGGGAACAATTGTGATTCAATCAGACAACATGTCTGTGGTCTGGTACATCAACAAACAGGGGGGAACCAGGTCTTACCCTTTATGCCGAGAAGCCATGAGAGTGTGGGAATGGGCGATCTCCACCAACCGCTTTCTCATCGCAACGCATATTCCAGGTCGGACCAACATCCTAGCGGACAAGCTCAGTCGCACCATTCTCTCCCCGTACGAGTGGTCTCTCAATTCTCAAGTAGCGAAACGTATCTTTGCACAGTGGGGGACTCCCTGTTGCGATCTCTTTGCCTCTTCTTTAAACGCCAAGTGCGACAGTTTTTTCGCTCTAATCCCCCCTCCAGGGGATTCTCCGAGAGACGCTCTGGTGCATGCTTGGCCTCCCGGTCTTCTTTACGCATACCCCCCTCTACCTCTGATGCTACAAGTACTTCAGAAAGCCTCTCGGTTGGGTTGCAGAATGATCCTCATTGCCCCATTCTGGCCTCGACAGATCTGGTTCCTTTACCTAAGGTCTCATTCAGTGAATCCACCTTGGATTCTAGATCCCATTCCAGATCTGATATCACACCCGTCGAACCTGCCAACTCCGAACTGGACAACCTGAAGTTGACTGCTTGGCTGCTCCAGTTCCACTCCTAATCAGGACTCCCGGTATCTCGTCCCCAGTTAAGGCCATTCTGGTAGCGGCCCACAAGCCCTCTACCAGAAAAATTTATCGCAGTAAATGGAAGCGTTTCTCCATTTGGGCAGAGCGGCAAGACCTAGATCCTTTCACGGTTCCCCTTCCTTTGGTTCTAGATTTCCTTACTACTCTCTTTAATGATGGCGCCAGTAGTTCCACGGTCAAAGTTCAGCTGGCGGCCATATCTCATTACCATGTTGGACACGATTCAGGGCCTCTTATGTCGGCTAAGTTATGCAAAACCTTCCTAAAAGGCACCTTTTTGCTCAGACCCCCTGTCAAAGAAACGGTTCCCCTGTGGGATCTTTCCTTGGTACTTCAGGCCTTGACCGCTCCCCCCTTCGAACCTGCGGCCACAGTCGATCTTAAATACTTGTCCTTTAAGACTGCTTTTTTGGTAGCCATTACTTCGGCTAAGAGAGTTTCAGAGCTTCAGGCCCTGTCCATGAAACCGCCTTATTTGATTTTTCATCTGGACCGGGTGTACCTAAGGATCAATCCCTCCTTTCTTCCTAAAGTAGCTTCGGAAGCTAACATTAATCAGTCCATCAACCTCCCTGTTTTCTTCCCTAAGTATCAAAACAAAGGCGAATACAAGCTGCATTCCTTGGATGTTCACAGGCAGCTTCGTTTTTACCTTCATAGGACAGCTGGTCATAGGCAATCAGACCAGTTGTTCATTTCTTTTGCCAAATTCAATCTGGGTAAACCAATTTCCAAAGTTTCTTTGTCACGCTGGATTTCTCAGTGTATTCTGTTGGCGTACCAAGCCTCTGGGAGGCCCGCACCTGAGGGAGTCCATGCACTGAGGGAGTCCATGCTCATTCGACCCGGTCTGTCTCTACTTCAGCGGCCTTTAAGTCTAGGGTTCCTCTGGATGACATTTGTTCAGCAGCCACTTGGGCTTCATCTCATACCTTTATTACTCATTACAAGCTGGACGTCACTTCTAGAGGTAGAGCATCCTTTGGCTCCGCGGTGCTCCGGAATATCCTTCCATGATGGCCACCCAAGATTCAGGTAGCTGGGGACTCTGTCCCACAGGTTGCTGACAAATGAATTCTCCTACTTCAATTTTAGAAGTTATGTACTTACCATAACGTTCCATCTGAGTAGGTGGATTCATTTGTCTGCAACCATCCCGCCCTCCTATCCCCCTGGCCTTGTCAGTTTCCTGCATAGGGTGTGTTACCCTTTGGTTAGGGTAGTTGGTGCAGGGCAAACTCGATCTGAGGTCATGTAGGGAGAGCAGCGCATTATGGGTGAGGGGAGGAGCTAGGAGCTCGGATCCATAGCTGGATAAACCATGCCGGTTCGGATCCGATATCGGATCCATACCCACAGGTTGCAGACAAATAAATCCACCTACTCAGATGGAACGTTATGGTAAGTACATAACTTTTAATTTTGGCCTGTGTTATACTCACTGTGTATGTGCACTCAATGGCTTTATTATTCTGTTTATCAAATACTTCACAAATAGCATACAAGAGTCACAGTTACTGCTGCTGTTGCTTTCAGTAGCTTTCGATTCAAAGTGATTTGCTAATGTTCTAAAACATGAACTTTGCACCATGGCATGCTCTGTATGAACTACCAAACAGTGCCCCCCAATCACCGAACATGTTTCTCATGTTATTAGTATGTAAATATAATTGTAAAATCTGTGGATTCCTGCATTAACATCACTGGAGAAAAACAGAGAAATTTAACCTCAATGACATAGGCATAGGAAAAATATCTGCTGCATCCATAGACTTTAATGGGTGCACCACTGCATATGCTCAGAGGTGTCCCATTAAAGTGTATAAATGTAGCACACATTACCCTATTGTAATGTGACAAATAGAGAAGCTAATTTTTTGGGCTGTAGTTTAATAAAAAGTTTACGACGTTTTATTTAAGAAAAGGCCCAAAAAATTAAGGAAGGGCAAGTAGGAAAATTTAGTGCAACACTTGACTCCCACAGTGTATATAGAAACATTGACAAATCACTTTAAATATGCTTGGAAGATACTTTCACATTTATACAATATTCAGAAACCCAGTGGTGCAGTGGTAGCGTTGTTGCCTCACAGCAAGACGTTCTCCCATTCGATTCTCGGCTGGAGTGCGGGGAGTGCCTTCTGTGTGGCGTCTGCATGTCCTCCCCGTGGTTGGGTGGGCATTCGAAAGACATGCGTAAATGGGCGTGCCTTCGTTGAAGGTTGAACTTCGAGCTGGCACCTCGGCGTTTGTGAAAATCTACTGCCAATCATTAGCGGACTGGAGTTCCGCTGTGGCGACCCCTAACCAGGAAAAGCCGAAAGACAAGCAACAACAACAACAATATTCAGAGACCCGAGTGTTAAGTTATTTTGCTCCTTTGTGTGTATTCCTGTTTCATATAAAGTATACTAACTATTAGAGCAGTGGAACTTTTGGTAGAGACAGAGGACATTCCCTTGACTTGAGAGGAAGGGTGGGAGAAGGACACATTGATCTGTTACATTTACCAAGATATCATAATATGAAATAGAACACAGAGAGAGAGTGTCCATATCTTATTTTTGTACTTGTATTTTAAAGATTCTTTAAATTGTAATGGTGTCTCATGTGTACCCCCTTTCCAATCAGGCCCCAGTGGCGTAATGTTTAAGCCAGGGATTGTGGGTTTGAGTCCCATCTGGAGTGACATAATCTTGGTTTGGCTAACTTGCTGTACTCTGCCTGAAGATCGCTGCTCTATGTCTGCATTTTGTTTTGAATTGAAGTTTTTCTTTTAAAGTTTGGTTACTTCTGTTTTGTATCTTATTCTTGTATTACATTTGTTTTGTTTTAAGTTTTCTGTTCTGTTGGAGTTTTATGAGGTCTTGGCTAGGGTTAGTTAGTAAAGTTTGCAAAGAATTCTTTTGCAAACAATGAATAACATCAGCTTAGTGAGAGGAGCTGAGAAATAGAAATTCTCATTTAGTTAGAAATATCTGTATTTAGTTGGAGTGCTTGTTTGGCCTGCTTGCTGTATTCTGCCTCAATATTGCTGATCTCTATCTGCATTTTATTTTTCCCAGCCACCCAACTGTTGTTGTATTCTTAAATGTTGTGGCGTTTGAGTTGCCAGCCCCTACTATAAATCTGATTTTGGACAGTCCTCCCAGTCCCATCTCATGAGCTCATTCTACTGAGTACAGAGAGATCATCTGAGAAGGCCCACCCCTTAGTTTCTTAACCTTGAATTATCTTCTGTTCCCTCCCTTCCCACTTAATTAAAAAAATGCACTTTATTCAGTTCCTTTTACTGTATTTGTGTTTATTTTTCCTTTATTACTTTATTTTTGCTTTTGCTTCTTGTTCTTAAAAGTGTTCAACTGCATTTATTCTGCTGTATGTATTACTGCTTGTTAGTAGCCTGATTAAATTGTAACTGTTATTCTAAGTCTGTTAGTTTTGGTTTAAGAATGTGGGCCTCAGGCCAGTTGTTTTACATTAAGAAGGTTTGTGATCTACATTCTTGTGGTAGAAGGGGTGGCCACGGTGGTGCAGCAGTTAGCATTGCCACCTCACAGCAAGAGGTTTTCTGGTTCGATTCTCAGCTGGGGTGCCTTCTGTGCAGAGTCTGCATGTCCTCCCTGAGGTCACGTGGGTTTCCTCTGGGTGCTCCAGTTTCCTCCCACATCCCAAAGACATGCAGTAGGTGGATTGGACACTCCAAATAGGCCCTAGGTGTGAGTGTGTGCGTGTGTGTGTGCCTACTGTGGAAGGTTGGGCGCCGGGATGGCAACAAGACACTGTAAAACTCCACTGCCAATCATGAGCGGACAGATGATCCGCTGTAGTGATCCCTAACCGGGAAAAGCCAGAAGAAGAAGATTCTTGTGGTAGAGGAGGTAGCTTACATCCTTCTAAGTTGGGAATTGCTGGTTGAAGGCTTAGTGTGTCTGTTATTCTAAAAGTGTCTTACTTCTGACGTAAGCACTTGGGCTTCAGGCCAGTTATTTTACATTAAGAAGGTTTGTGGTCTACACTCTTGTGGGAGGAGGGGGTAGCATCTGCCCTTTTGAGCTGGGAGTTGCTAGCTGAAGGCTTATTGTGCCTGCTTATTTTGAACATTTTCTTTCTGAAATTGTTTCACTTTGTTTGCTGTAGTATAGACTAGATCAGACTGAATCTAGTTCTGTTTGTATAACTAAACCAGGCCATCTTTTGTTGGAGAGGGTTCCCCTACACCCTAGTGGCTAGAGTGTGCAGTTAGAACTCACCTGATTGAAGGTTGTTGCAACAGGGCCCGGTTTTGCACTTATTTATTGGCTAATTTGTTTAAATCAGTTTGCTCTCGTATGCTACATAAGCACCACTTTTGCTCAGGTTTGATCTTGTTTTAGCAAAGCTCTACAGAGTTTGGAGACCAGCTACTGCTTTGCTGTGTTTATCTGATCAATCCAATGCATCTGCTGATCTCTGCAAAACTTAAGTAGAATTTTTCACTGTATATTGCAGTTTTGAACTGCATTTTTACCATGTCACTACTTATTTGAACTTGTTTTTTTTTCTGAAATTGTTGCACTTTGTTGTAGCATAGAATAGTTTCAGATCTGCTAAATCTAATTCTGTTTGTATAACTTGAGCTCTAAACCAGGCCATCTTTTGTGGGAGTGGGTTCCCCTGCACCCAAGTGGCAGGAGTGTGCAGTTAGAACTCATCGGATTGAAGGTTGCTGGAAGAAGACTCAGTTTTGAGCTTTTTTATTGGTTAATTTGTTTAAATCAGTTTGTCTTTTGATAGCATAAGCACCACCTTTGTGCAGGTTTGTGCTTGTTTGCGCACTGCCCATTACCGAGCAGTGGTGGGCACCATTGGCGGTTATAGACACAAATACTTCTGCATGCACATTTTCCAGTAGTACTCTCTGGTGCTCCATTGGAGAGTTCTCACAATTGTCCCTCACTAACAGGTGATACATTCAGCAAAGTTCCTAAGGTACCAACACAGATCCTGCCCACTAACCCTTCTTATTTTTTTTCTACTTCTCCTGTCCTCTACTTTACCTGGTCCTTCCCATCCTCTCCCTGTTTTCTGATCACATCAACTTACCTAGCATTATGGACGGACAATTTTCCAGAGTTTCTCCAGCCAGCCTGGTTAACATGGGCATCCTGAGGCAATTGCCTCATGTACACTTACGACCCACTTTTTCTAGTCCACACAAATTCATTATGTAAAAGATGCATCTATATCAGAACCTAGAATCCAGACTCTCTCACTCAGCAGTCAGCTCATCTGATGCCAAGCAGGTTGTCAGCATGCACACCTCACCTCCTGCACCTACCAAAAGCAGCAAACATATAAACTACATATGTGGAAGTCCTTATCAGAGGCTTACCTAAACATCAGAGACCTCCCAAACACAATTCACATAATACATCCTCTGCAGAACATAGTACACAAATTTATCACACACCAGTGCCTCACTAGTCAAGCCCATAAGCATAACACAAAAACAAACATCTTAATCATAGGCAACTCAATTGTGAGACACGCATATGTCCCTCTCGCCAGGTTGGATAAGGAAAATGTCATGGTCAGTTGTCTGCCAGGTGCCAGGATCCACCATATCACACATGCACTCACGTCGCTCAACAACAGGCACTGTTATGACTCCATCGTAGTCCGTGTTGGTGTGAATGACTTGAGACATGCCTCACTGGACCATATGAAGAGAGACATGATGTAGCTGTCTGATTATGTGTCTCAGGCAGGTATGTCCCCTGCCTTGAGCAGCATTTTATCTTTGCCTAGGACGATACCTCAATGCAAACAAAAAATGATTGACTTCAATAGACTGGCTTAGTTTTTGGTGGCATTCAAAGGGGGTCCAGTATTTGTCAGCCTGGGATGATATGGTCAACAGACCTTGATGCTTTGCCAGAGATGGTCTTCATCTGTCACCCTTGAGATTTTGGTTACTGGCTAAGACTCTTGCCACCCCATAGTGCCTTTTTTAGGCAATGTCACAAGAACAAAATTGCCGACGTAAAAATACCCTCTAAAAACAACTTCAGGGTTATGCTGCTAAACACTAGAAGTCTAAACCTGCAACTGCACTCACTGGAAGTAGTCCTCACCTTGGAAGATGCTGACATTTGTGCAGTCAATGAGACCTGGTTTAATGCTGCAGAGAGCACCCCAGCTATACTAGGTTACATTTCCTTCCATACATTCAGACCACAAACTGAAGGAGTGAGAACTAAAGGAGGTGGTGTATCAGTATTCATTAAAGATAAATACACATTTAGATTAGTTAAACACCACAATTCACTTGAATTATTTCAGTTGCAATTGACTGCGCATGTCGCTGGTCTAATCAAGATAAAATAGATGAGTCTTTGTGGATTCTGGTCAAGCAGCTTTAGTATGTACAAAAATATCAGGACTGAGGCTTAAAAACTTAAACTTAGCTATTACACTCATGCATGCTCACTCTCTGGCTGCACTCACGGAGTGGCACTGAAGCTTGTATGTGCTTGCTATTTATATGCCTGTGCCAATCTTGAAATGCTTCTTAAAGGTACAACATATGCACACAGTATTCTACATCCTCCCTCTCTGAGAAATAAGTCATGCAATGTTGATGATATTAATTAACATGCAATCAATACAAATAATTCTTTGTCATGGAATTATACAGAACTAAATAAGTTATGTCCAGGTTGCTGTGCATTTCACACTAGGTCTGGAAATACAACCAAATCATGTGACATAGAAATTAGAATCTGGTCTAGGAACTGGGACTGACTCTGCTGAATGTTCAACTTTAGGGACATCAAGAACAAAATCAAGAATGGAAGTAGAAATTAAGACATGTTCTACAATGGGAACATTGACTGACTCACTCTGAGATCTAGAGCCTGTATCACAGGAGCAAAGCTGCGATATTGATTCTGGTACAGGAAGAAAATGTCTGCAATTTCTCCTGGACTCCACACCCTCAGATTCTACGAAGTAGAATCTCGTCTTAGTACATAGGTTCATAGGTAGGTACTAGGCTATCTGCCCTAAGGCATTTATAAGCCTAGCCAGAATGTGTTGGCTTTCGCCGCCCCCTTAGACTAGTTCCCTGTGCCTCTGTCCAGCAGAGCCACTGAAGTGATCCCCAGGGTAAACTTTCTGATTCCCATCCACTCGTCAAGGTTTCTTTTGAAGAGCGTTAGTGAGGAGCTCTGCCTAATGTAGATTGGAATCTTGTTCCAAAGCATGGGAAGTCTCTGGGACAGGAATCTATCCCTCCAGCACGTCCTATTTATTGTTGTGGTGAGGTTTAGATCTCTAGAGTGTGTGGCTCAAGGAGATAAAGTTTTCTTTAGGTGGAGCATGTCCATCAATTCTGGGTTGGACATTGCCTTGTATGTCAGGCAGAGATCACCTCTGAGTAGGCGGTATGCAACCGAGTACAGCTGGAGTTTCTTCATTTGGGCTGCATAGGGCATCTGTTTGAGGCCAGTGATCCTCTTGGTGAGGTACTTCTTTAGTCTTTCCAGCTGTTGCAGTTGTCTTGTAAGGTACATCCTAAATGGGGCATTGTACTCTATGATGGTTCTGATGAGTGATGAGTAGAGGGGCACAATGACTTCTTTTGATCTGGATGCAAACCCTTTTGTGATTAGGTGGACCATGTAGAAGGATTTTCTAACCACTTTGGCAATGTGATTATCAAAGTTGAGATTACTATCTACTTGGGTCCCCAGATCCCTTATTACTTCGTCCGTATTTAGGTGACTACCACCTATGTGGTAGTTTGTGGGTACTTTGTTCTTTTCCAAAGGGGATGACTATGCACATTTTGGCCTTTAGCTTGAGGCCATGATTTTGTCACCAGGTATCCGTCTCAGTGAGACCCTTTTGGAGGATGTCTGTGTCAGCCGGAGAGTCAATTATAGCTCCTAGTTTGCAGTCGTCTGCGAACTTGGTCAGCTATAGTCCTCCTGTGCTTGCCTGTACCTCTGAGTAGTATATGCCAAACAGGAGGAGTCCTAGGACTGAGCCCTGGGGAATGCCACTTGTAACCGGTTTAGAGTCGGACCTACCTCCCGCAACTATCACCATGTGGGTTCTGTCCGTGAGCCAGTTGGCAACCCATCTTGTGATGTAGGGGTTTATGTTTAGGCTGTTGAGCTTGTCTATAATACCAGAATGGGGAGTGGTGTTGAAGGCCTTTGCTAGGTCTAGGTTGGCTTTGTGTACCACCTTTACCCCGTCTGTAGCTTTGGTAATTGTCTCAAAGAAGTCCACCAGGTTTAGGAGGCCTGTTCTGCCCTTAAAGCCAAACTGGGTAGGGTCCAGTGTTTGGGGGTTCCCAATGTCTCTGTTAATGAGTTCCATGATGATGCGCTCCATAGCCTTGCAGACCAAGCTAGTCAGGCTTATAGAGTGATAGTTCCCGGGGTCCGTTGTGGCTCCACCTTTGTGCAGTGGAATAACCATTGCTGTGCGCCACTCTATGGCTACGTAGCCTGTGGAGAGGCTGAGTTTAAACAGTGTGTTTAGGTGAGGGGTCAGTTCATCTTTGAGCTCATGTAGGATGCAGCCTGGGACACCGTCCGGTCCCATTGATGCTGTGTTTTTGGCTTTGGAGAGGGCTGTTTTAATCTGAATGTCTGTGATTTCAGGGACTTTACATTCTTCTGGTATGGTTATGGGCCCTTTTGAGGGTGGGGGGGGGAGTTTGCGCTGAACCTGTCTGCCAGGATGTTGGTGATATCAGTCGGTTCAGTGTATTTTGTGCCATTTTGCACTAAATCCTAGCAGAGCTGAGCATTGCCACTTAGATTCTTGACATAGCTAAAGAATGCCTTGTGGTTATCTTTGGAGTCCTTGGCAATTTTTCTTTTGAAGCTCGCCTTGGATGATTTTGAGGGATCATAGTTTCTTGCTGATACTGATCAGGGATGTCTTCCCCTCTTGGGATTTTACTCTTTTCTGTACTAGTTTCCTCCTTTTGTATAGCTTGTTTATGGCAGGAGTCCACCAGACTGGTTTCCTTTTCTTGGAGGAGTGAGTCTTTGTTTTGCTTGGGATAGCACAATCCATGCATTCTTGTAGGTGCTCATAGAATGCATTAGTAAAGGATTTTGCAGCTTGGACAGCATTATCCTTTAGCATGGGGGCTTTGAAACTTTCCACCTCGGTCTTAAGTAACATAAAGTTTGCTTTTGAAACGTTTTTCACGGTGGTTTCCTTGTCCGAGGGTGGGGGCGGAATGTGGATATCCAAAGTGATTTGTTTATGGTCAGATCTAACCAGGGAGGGGTTGACCTCCGGTGTGGAACACCAGTCACCCATGTTGGTGATGACCAAGTCCAATATGTTGTCACCTCTGGTGGGAGTGTTGACCAGTTGAACCAGGGCATTTGAGTTTATAAATTCTAGGAAATGTTGGGCAAGGGAGTTAGTACTTGAGAAGTTCTCCCAGTTAATGTTTGGGTAATTGAAATCACCCAATATTAGGGTGTTTGGTAGGACCTTTATGTTTCCCAGTGTTTCCAGAAATGCGGAATGTGGGGTCCTGGGACATAGTGGGTGATGAATTGCAGTTTTTTCCATTGTTAGTTGCACGTGGATGGTCTCTGAAGCATCGTGCTGTGCCACTAACCTGGAGGTGTGGGTATCCTTGATGAATATTGATACACCCCCACCTTTTGTATTTCAGTTCGGGTTCTGTGGCTGAAATGTATGGTATGAGTTGTAGCCTGGTAGTGTTGGGGTGCTCTCTGGAGCCTTAAACCAGGTTTCTGTTACTGAACATATGTCGATTTTCTCCATATTGAGGAGTGCCTCGAGTGCGTGCATTTTGAGGTTTAGACTTCTGGCATTGAGTAGCATTACCCTCAGTTTTTTGTTACTTGTGCTATTTACGGCGGTGGGTTTGTCTTTTGAGCCTTGCCTAAAAAAGGCACTATGGGGGTGCCAAGAGCCTTGGCTAGTATTCAAAAGCCTAAGAGTGACAGGTGCAAGCCATCTCTAGCGAAGCAGTGTGGCTTGTCGAGCATGTCATCCCAGGCGGACAGACACTGGATCCCCTTTGAATGACACTAGAAACTTAACCAGTTGTTGAAATCGATAATTTTTTCTTTATACCGTGGCATCATTCTAGGTGAGGGCAGGATGCTACTCAGGGTCAGGGTCATACCGGCCTGGGCTGTGTGATCAGAGAGCTCTTCCATGTCTTTTTTCATGTAGTCCAGGGAAGTACGGATCAGGTCATTCACACCAACATGGACAATGATAGAGTCATATTTGTACTTGTTCTGGAATGACCTGAGTGCTTGTGTTATGTGGCGGATCCTGGCACCCGACAGGCAGCTAACAGTAACCTTCTCCCTTTTGAGCCTACGACGTCAGTGTGCCTGATTATAGAGTCACCTATTACTAGTATGTTAGTTATTTTATTTTGCCTTAAATGCTGTGATTGCATGGCACACTGGTTTTATGAAGTATGTGTTTCATGGTTTGTGTTGGGGGGGGGTGGAGGTTGCTTGTATGTTTGCTTTGGAGGTCTCTGTTACTTTTGCAGATTTGTATTTACTGCCTCCGAGTATGTTTTCATGTATTTGTGTGTTTTTTTGACGGTGCTGGTTTAATGGGTCTATGTGAGACTGGTGGTGTGATGCAAGTATTTCCCTTCTCCTCTTGACTGTCTGATCCAGTCTTGGGTTGAGAGAGCTTAGCCTCCAGTTTGGCTGTATAATTGCATCTCTCGCATGTATTAGTGCTTGTTGGTAGGAGGAGAGGGTTGTCTGTGTACATGAGGCAGTTGTAACATTGCCTCAAAATTCCCAGTTTCACCAGTTGGACTGGAGAGTACACCAGAATCTGCCCTTTGGACATGCCTGGATAGGTACAGTGAACTGTTTTACTGGATGGCTGGTAAGGTCAAATAGAGAGCCTTGTCCTTCTATACAGTACAGGAGGGTCTGGTGCTAGGGTTTATAAGTGCTGAGAAATGCATAACCAATCCAGCTGAAACCTTTCGCTGTTTGTATACTGTCTCTCCTTCTTTCAGTGTACGAAGAAATCTGCTCAATTTGTCATAACTGGACTTCTGGAAAGAATGCTTTCTGAATAATTGGGCTCTAATTGTCCTGCTGTTCTTAGCTTTAGGCCTCAACAAACTGGAACTAATAGGCAGTGCTGTTCTGGTTTGCCTAGACAGAAGTCTCTGAGCAGGCGAGCCAAGTATATCATCACGAGGTATGTTTGTTTGATTAAGTAAACTCAAAAAGACATCTGTATTATCATGCTTTGAACTCTCAAGTAATTGCTTTGCACTCTGTACTGCACGTTCAGTTAGTCCATTTGACTGCAGATATTCTGGACTACTAGTAACGTACAAAGTACCATTATTTTGCAAATTTCTCAAAACTTCTTACTGGTAAATTGGGTATCATTGTCAGAAATAACTTTGTGTAGACTACCGTGGACTGAGAAATGACATTTCAAATTGGTGACAACAGCAGTGAATGTTAGGTTAGGTAGTAAATCAATCTCAAACCAGTTTTAATAAGAGTCTACCAACACTAAGTAATGCTGATTGTTCCAGTCAAATATATCAGTGGCTACTGTTGACCAAGGTAGTTCAGGAAACTGACTTAGCTGAAATGGTTCTTTTTGCAAATGCAGTTTAGTACTATTGCATACTGAACAAGAAGAAAGTACTTCATCAATGTCTTTTACTGGAGAATGCCAAAATACTAGTTTTCTTACCCTTCTTTTGGTAGATTCGGAATCTAGGTGACCACAGTGCAAAATCTGGATGTATTCATGTTGTAAGCAAACAGGAACAATAATTTTGGGATCTTTGAAAATAATGCCATCTTCCATCAGCATTTCATCTCTGTAAGAAAAATAAGTTTGCACTTCTGGTGGTACACTATACACTAGATTGCAATGTCGACCATCCAACATTAATGCAGCTTTGCAAAATTGGATCAGTCTTTATATGATTTCTGAGCTCATCAAGTCTTGTGGTAAAAAATTATGCACTTCCATGATGTCAAAGTCAAAATTCTCTGCATGAAACTGTTCTGCCATATTTCTGAGCGATCTGGATAAGGTATCAGCCAGATAAAGAAGTTTGCCTTTTGTAGAGACCATTTTGAAGTTGTACTTTTGAAATTTGAGCATCATTCTTTGTATTCTTGCTGGAGCTGAATGCATAGGCCTCTCCAGAACAGTAACTGAAGGTTGATGATCAGTTTCAATCTGGATAGCTTGACCATAGATATAATCATGAAACTTTGAACATGCAAATACTATTGCCAAAGTTCGTTCTCAATTTGAGCATATTGCATTTCAGTTTGGGTAAGAGTTGTAGATGCATAGGCTACTGGTCTGCCTTCTTGAAGAATAACTGCGCCAACACCAAATTTTGAAGCATCACAGCAAAGAGTTACTGGTTTATTGACATCAGAGTATCTTAATGTAGGTGAGGTGGCAATTTTCTGCTTAAGGTCTTCAAATGCCTTCTGGTGCTGTTCCAACCAAGACCATATAACATTTTTGCACATCAGCTCTCTCAGTGGTGCAGTCAACTCACTGAAGTCTGGTATAAACTACCCTAAATAGTTGACCATATCAGCATTGTAGAGCTTGAACATTATCTGGTGCTTGCATCTCAGGAATGGCTGGTTGCTTAGATAGGTCTGGTCTCAAGACGGTGCTAGTAAATAAATGACCAACATATGTAACCTTCATGTGTTCTGCCTAGAACTTTCTTAAGGTTTCTGTCATGCTCTGCTTTTGCATTGCCTTCAACCAATAAATCCGTCTACTTTTATGGCACAAGGGTAACCTGAAAAAATTTGCTCCATTGCATGCTGGAAGACTTCACTTGCAAAATGTATTCCAAATGGCATCCTGAGGAATCTATATCTGCCAAATGAGGTATTGAACTTGCCAAAGTGAACTTTTTGCATCCAAGACAGAAAAAAACAGTGGCATTTGGTATTAGGGCTGCGACTTCCTCGACTGTATGCATTGAATGATGCAATGTCTTGAATGATGCAATCTCTTTAATGCTTTGTTCAAATCTCTTGGTTCAAAACTTATTCTGATTTCACTGAGCCTTTTTTGTGGGCTGCTACCATGGATGACACCCATTCAGTTGGTTCTGTAACTGGACAAATTACTCTTTGCTGCACCATTTTATCCAACTGAGCTTTGTCTTTATCCTACCTAGCTATAGGAACTTTTCTTGCTGGTCTGACTACCGGACTGACCTCTAGGTCTAACTTCATGGAATGCAGAACTGGAAGTTTGGCCAACTTGTCATCGAAAACATCAGCATACTCAGAAAATAACTTCAGTAAAATTGGAACTAGGATATGTGCTTATATGATGAACTTCTTTGGTAAAAGAAAGCAAATTAATTCTCAAACTTTCTCTGAGATCCAATTATGACAGCACAGATCTTCAGACTGCATAAAACAGCAAGCTGTAACCATTCCTATCCAAGTAACATGAAAGCACTACTGAGCCTTTGGTCTGAATTTCTTCACCTCCGTGACCAATAAGTTTCGCACAACTAGCCACACTGAGTTGTTCACCACTTCTCACCTTACCAAATGTGTCTGCTGACATAACATTTCACTTTGAGCCAGTGTCCATTTTAAGCTCGGTGGATTTACCATTGATCTAGACAGTACAAAACACTTCATTCTTTGCCAACAAATTTACTGCACCAGCCTTTTCATCAATTACTTATACACCATCTACGTAGAAAGTAGAATTGCAGCTCTCTGTATGACCAACTTGCTTTTTCAAGTGGCGCTTCTTTATAACTGCTTAAGGTTTATTTGATTTGCAAAACTTTTGAAAATGGTTCCATTTTTTACACTTGTGGCATTGCTGACCAAATGCTAAGCATTTTTCTCTCTCAGACTCATGATGGGCACTACAATTGTGACAGTTAACAATAAAGCTGGATTTGGGTTTTGCTGACTCACCCTTGTACTGCACTGAGCATGTCCTTTTCTTAGAACTTGTTGGAAAACTACGGGATCTCCCAGGTAGACCCTCAGGGGTGGCAGCTGCCATGTGCTTAAGCCTGATTCTACTAGCCCCATGTTGCATGCTGTCTACATTTGCTCTGGAGCCTGCTGAAACCATGTTTTTATCATTTGCAAGCATACTTGTGCGCCTTTCTGTAACTTCATGGATTTGACAAATCTCAATAGCTTTGCTCAACGTTAAATGACTGTCACAAAGCAAAATCTTTCTCACTGCAGCACTATTAATGCCACACACACAAGTCTGTCCTTTATCAACTCATCTTTTAGGTCATCAAACAGACACATTTTAGCTTTGTTTCTCAAGTCAGTTATATAAACTGCGAAAGTTTCCCCTGGTTTTTGATCTCTTGTGTAAAACAAATGCCCCTCTAATGTAATATTTGTCTGGGGTTACACATTTTCCTGAACTTGCGCTTCAAACACTGTGGGTCTTCCCTTGATTCAGCCTGTATAACAATATGACGGTTTTCACCTTTTTCCTCATATACTGCTGGTGCATACACAAATGAACTCTCTCAATGGCCTGTGACCCAGCTAGGTTTAGCAAACTAAATGCCCTGGTTCGTGCATCCTTGTCAGAATAAGCTGTTTCAACAAAATTGTCATACTCTTGCTCAAATATTCTCCAATTCTCTCTGACCAAACACCAGTGGTGAGGATTTTCGAAATCCATCTGCCATAGTAACACATACCAATGAAGACGTTTGCAAGTATGCACGAACATACACACGTACACATATGCCAGTAATTTTTGCCAGTATTTGTAACTATGCCCAATAGCACAACAAGCCTCTGAATAACTGAACTTTGCAAAGTAAGTCTCTCGGGCACTGTAATACTCTTGAAATCGCCATACTGTAAGAAATCACCTCTTAGTGTAAGAAACATTGCGAACTAAGACTTTTGGGCACTGTAATACACTTGAAATTAGTGGAATGTAAAAATCACTTATCATTGTAAGAAACATTTCAAAGTAATTGCACTGCACTGTACGAATACATTGGGCAGAAGTAGCTCAGAGTAAGAAACATTTCAAAGTAACTGCACTTTGCGAATCAACAGTACACAGCACACTGAAACTTTCCCAAAATGGCTGTACTTTGCCAAATAACTCTTTACAGTGCAAATTAACACTCTCTTTCAGTGGCCTCTGACACAGCTAGGTTTAGCAAAATGAACGCACTGGTGTGTGCATCCTTGTCAGAATAAGCTGCTTGTATAAAAATATCATTGCTCAAATATTCTCCAATTCTCTGCAATATTCTGATCAAATACCAATGGTGAGGGTTTTCAAATTCCATCTGCCATATTAACACATACTAGCGAAGGCCTTTGCAGGTATGCATGAACATACACACATATACATATGCCAGAATTTTATGTCAGTATTTGTAACTATGCCCAATAGCATAACAAGCCTCTAAATAACCGAACTTTGCAAAATAAGTCTCTCAGGCACTGTAATACTTTTGAATCACTGTACTGTAAAAAATCACCTCTTATCAGTCTAAGAAGCATTACGAAATAAGACATTCGGGCACTGTAATACTTTTGAAATTACTGTACTTTAAAAGTCACTTATCATTATAAGAAACATTTCAATGTAACTGCACTGTACGAATAAATTGGACAGAAAAAGCTCAGAGTAAGAAACATTTCAAAGTAACTGCACTTTACAAGTAAACCGTACACAGCACACTGAAACTTTCCCAAAATGGCTGTACTTTGGCAAATAACTCTTTACAGTGCAAGAAGCACTCTGTAATGGCGACACTTTGCAAATAGACACACTCAGCACAAGAAATTTTTCGAAATGGTTGTATTTTGACTGTACTTTACAAAATAATTGCACTTTACACACAAACTCTTCGGATTAAATGCACAGTAATAAGCACACACTGTAAGCACGTTTTACACACTTTGAGATACTTTGAATAATTCTAGTTATGCCCTGAATACAATGCAAACTAGTAGTTATGCCACAACACAGTATTTTGCCAAAAACATGCAGTCTCCTTGCTTTATTTATGCTTAATGTGCCCTTTTTATATTCATTTTGCTCATTTAATCCCTTTTCATGCGCATTATATTTTACTTGTGCTCGTTTTACTCTAAACATGCCCATTTTGCTTTAAACATGTTCATTTTGCAATTCTGAGGTAATTCCAAACCTCTTTGTACGCTTTTCTCATAATCATTTTGTCAAATATCTTAATTTTAAACATTTAATTTAAAGGAAAACTCCACCCTAGAACTAAAAAAAAATCATTTTTTTTCACTCCATCTTTGTTTCCTGACCTATTTTAGCACCTCAGAATCACTCTAAATGCTTTATTTGTAATTTTAGCCTGTTTTCCACAACATGGCTACCAATGGGGCTTGATGTATCAACATGATCTTGTTCTCCCCTCCCACTACTGCAGAGGTGTTAAAACTGTCAGTGCACTGAGAGACCCCTTGCAGAATCAATTCCTCTTAGACTACAGAAGAAAACCCTGAGCAAAGACCTGCAATTTGGTTACTTTTCTGGGTGCAGGTGGATAACTTCTAAGTGTAGTGTAAAACAAGGTCTGAGTCAAACATAAAAGAGGGTGATCAGAGACATTAAAGAAGCAGTCCTTTTACAGAAGGTAAAGAAAATAACAGTGACTCACACAAATCCCATTATATGCCAATAGCATGGGAATTCAAAGTTACTCCCTTATGTCTGGCATGCGTCATACAAAGCATTATGGGAAAGAGAAAGGGTTGAGGAAAAACAAGATCACATTGATGCATCAAGCCTCATTGGTAGCCATGTTGTGGAAATCAGGCTAAAATTAGAAATAAAGCACTTAGATTGCTTTTGAGGTGTTAAATAGGTCAGGAAACATAACCAAAGCAAGATCTTCAAGGAAAAACAAACCTGCCTGGTGGACAACTGTCATTAATCGACTATAAAACAGGAGAAAACATTTGTTGTCTAAAAGTAGGAAGGAATGGTCTCATAACTGGAAGCACTCCCTCCTCAACTTAAACAAGCAAATAAAGACTCCTCGTGAAGTCCTCCAAAGCTAACTAAGAATCCAGATTATCTTCCCTAAGGATAACCACAAGGCATTCTTTAGTTACATCTATAACCTAAAAGGTGTGATCCACATTTCTGCTGAATTCATAGATCTAAAGTAGTTAACTTCATTTATCTGCAACATGTGGTTATTCAGATCCATATCTGATCTGAGTCGGCAACATTTTTCAAGCATCTGCTCTAAGCTTCTCCCCTTACCCATAATCCCTCACATCTCCTACCTTCCCTCAGGTCTCGTGGTCTCTATAGCTCCAAGTTGGATGCAGTAAGTGGTTCTTTTTGGTATATTTTTAGTGTGAGTGTGTAGTCGTTTTTCAGTCATCCCTTTCCTCCCCTTTGTCGTTCGTTGGTTTTTCCGTCAAAAAAAAGTATAAAAAGTTAGGAATTTGAGTTAGTGTAGGCCTAAACATCCTTGTGCGTGTTTTTTGGTTTAGTTTTGGCTGGGTGGAGTGTGGTGATGGCTGAGCAGCCAAAACCAGCATTTAAAAAATGCACAGTATGTGGCCACAAGCTTTCACCAGCTGATTGCCGCACTCTGAGTGTTATTTGCCTGGGTGCTCCCCACCTATCTTTGCCGTGTAGTGTGTGTGCAGGGTTCAACTGTAAGGCGTTGAAAGAGAGGAAGGTGAAGCTGGTTGCCAAGGGCCTGATACCAGTTTCTGCTTTGGATTCAACAACCTCTACATCGGCTCCAGTAGCCGACCGACCCCCCCCCCCCCCAGGCTGGGACTCGACCTTCCTCTGAGCCTTCTGAGATGGGGTCTAAATCAAAGGATAAAGACAAGGACAAGAGAGACAAGAAGAAGAGAGTGGAAAGGCACCGCAAACAGTCTCCAGAGCGGGAGCCATTTCCCAGTCTGCATTCTAAAGTTGTCAGGACCACCTCTCCTCGGCTCCACTCCCCGAGGTTCTCCCCGGAGCCAACGGAGCTCTCGGACCAGAGGCCTTCTTCGAGGTCATCTCACAGACCAGCCAGATCCGTGTCGGTCGCCTCCTCGCAGTCGACTCAAAGTGTGTTGGAGCTTGACATGGACAGGATGATGCGGATGTTCATTCAGACCCAAATCCAAATGGGAGTCTTGCCAGGCCCCTCTCCGGCCAGAGAGGGGGACCTCTATGCCCTTCTTCCATCCAGTCTCTTCTTCCCTGATCCGACCAGCAGTTTTGGGGTTTATGGATCCATGGATCCTCGGAGCTGGGGGTTTGGTGCCAATGGTCCCTCCAACCTCGATGCCGATGATCACCTTGAGTTCCTCGGATCAGACCTGTTCAGATTCGTGCAACTCTCAGGGCCAAGAACAGGGAGCCGGATCCAAGGGAATGGAGGTGTCTTCAGCTCTGACTTTGTCGGATCCGAGCTATTCCTTCGGAACCCTGACTACCTTGGCCTCAGCCCCGATCCTCATGACGGAGTCGGGAGAGCTCCTTCTCTGTTGGTTGCTAAGGAGGTGTGCTCTCCTTCGGCATGGTGGAGAGGGTTCTGTCCCAAGGATTGAGTCCCATTGAGGAGGCTCCCCATAAGCACTCGTGTAAAAGGAGGCACATGGACTCCCCTGAGTCCCTCACAGAAGATACTGACTTGGATGAAGGTGAGGGTTCCCCATATCCTTTGGAGACGTCATGAAAATCCTGTGCCAGAGGGGAGGTTGGTCATCCCCAAAACCCTCTACAGACGAGTCAGTATTCCTGGAGGCCTTTGGCACGGGCCCATCTACATCCCGGGTGTCTCCTCCTGCAGATCCATTAGTGGATCTCATTACCACGTGGGCATGGAAGGAGCGTGACACCATAGAGCCAATACCCAAATGCCCAGACAGGATCCTTTCTCCTCCCACAGACAGACAGGCGTGGCACAAGGAATCCCCTGTAGATGCTATGGTGGTTGCAGCTGCCACAGAGAGAGAACTGGCTCAGGAAAGTTCTTCGGTCTACCCTCCGGACAAGGATTCTAGGGCGGTGGATCGGTTTGGGAAGTGAGTCTTTTCTTCAGCAACGTTTTCTGTACGAGCGCTGAATTATTTGGCACACGTCATTCGACTCCAGAGAGACCTAGTCACGGAATTCGCTGTGTCGCCCTCAGAGTCTGTCGCCATAGGACAAGTGGCTGTTCTTGCTGGAAATGTTGACTCTGAATTCTGTTTCAAACACATCCATGCATCTTCTTTCCCATGCCACGGAAGGAGCGGCTAAGGAGGCTGGGACCGGCGTAGCTATGAGGTGGCATGCTTGGCTTATACTCTGTCAATTCGTGGACCCCTTCAAGGCGTCATTCACAAATGCTCCCTTTGATGGTTCCTCCCTGTTCGGGAAGACAGTTCGTGACACCCTGGTCCAGAGCGTGAAGGATGGGAAGACTCTGTCTGCCATCAGAGTCCACTTCTCTAGCCCTCAAAGGTCCTTTTCTAGGAATCAGAGAGGGCAAAAGAAGATGTGGTTCTGAAAATCTCAGTTTTCCCGGGACACTCAGGACAACTCTTCCCCTAGAGGCAGAGGGGGACAAGACAGATGCCGCCCCAGAGGCAGAGGGGGCCTGAGAAACTTTGGGTCTAGGGAGACCTTCTCGGACAGACCCCTACTGTCCAACTCTGGAGACAGTCGGGGGGAAGATTGTCATTGCACCTAACGGCTTGGGAGTCCGTTACGATGGACCGTTGGGTGCTCCAAATTATATCCAGAGGCTACTCCATCCCGTTCGTTGCCCCACCCGTCCAATCAAAGCGCCTCCTGGATGTTCCACATGCTCAAAGGTAGGCGGCAGTGCATGAAATTTCAAAGCTGCTTCACTATCGGGCCATCGAACCAGTCCCCCCATATCAGTCCGGATTAGGCATTTACTCCAGGTTCTTTTTAGTGCCAAAAAAGATGGGGTACCTCAGACCCATATTGGACCTGTCAACCTTGTACCTGACTGTAGCCAAGCAGAAATTCTGGATGGTCACCTTGCAGTCCATTGTACCTTGCCTTCAAGAATGCGACTGGATGTGCTCGATAGACCCCCAGGACGCTTACTACCATATCAAAATTTGTAGAATCTTTCCTTCACTTCTGGCTGGGAGCCAATCATTTCCAGTTCAGAGCCCTACCCTTAGGTCTCTCCACAGCCCCCAGGGTGTTTACCAAGGTTATGGCAGTCGTAGCGGCTCACCTGAGGCTTCAGGGAGTTCAGGTGTTTCCTTATCTAGATGATTGGCTCCTCACTGCTGCCACCAAGCTTCTGCTTTGCATGGCCAGAAGCTCCTTCCTGTATCTGGCAGTCAATCTAGGGATTACCATCAACATCTCCAAGTCCCGCTTGAACCCAACACAGACCTTGGAATTTATAGGGGCACGGCTGGACACTCTACTATTGCAAGTTTTTCTCACTCGGGACAGGGTCCAGAATCTACGGGCTCATATGTCAGTGATCTTCGGCCCCAGGACGCCAACGGCGAGCGATGTTCTCCAAGCCCTAGGCTCCATGGCCACAGCAATTTCAATCCTTCCCTGTGTGCACCTTCACATGAGGGTACTTCAATGGACCCTGGCAGTTCAGTGGTCTTGGTTAGACCTCGCCATGGACTATCCAGTACGAATCAGCAGAGCCTGCAAGATTTCTCTTCTCTGGTGGCTCCAATCGCCGGAATTCTTGGCAGGTCGTCCCTTCATAATGCCCCCCCAGCCCAAGCCACAGTGACCACGGACGACTCCCAGCTCGGGTGGGGGGGGTACTTTTTTTGGAGGACGGTCCAAGGCACATGGTCCCAGACCAAGACCAGATTGCATATCAGTGTTCTGGAGTTGAGGGCAGTGCTTTTAGCATTGCAAGCCTTCCGTACTGTTCTTCCCCCGGGGACAATTGCAGTTCAGTCAGACAACATGTCTGTTGTCTGGCACATCAGCAAACAAGGAGGAACCAGATCTTACCCTCTCTGCCACGAGGCCATGAGAGTGTGGGAGTGGACGATCTCCACCAGTCAGTTTCTTATTGCAACGCACATCCTGGGACTCTCCGACATTTAACGGACAGACTGAGTCGGGTTATTCTAATGCCACGCGAGTGGTCTCTGAAACAATCAATAGCGGAGGAGATCTTCCTTGCGTGGGGTCACCCTTGCTGCGATCTCTTCACATCTCCTTCCAAAGCGAGGTGCAGTGAGTTTTTCGCTCTGATCCCCTCACCAGGGGACTCCCCCAGTGATGCTCTCGTCCATGCTTGGCCTCCCGGGTTACTGTATGCTTATCCCCCGTTACCTCTCATTCCGAAGATTCTTCAGAAAGCTTGCCGACTGGGATGCAAAGTGTTCCTCATTGCCCCATTCTGGCCTCGTCAGGTGTGGTTCCCCTTCCACTGGTCTCATTCTCTAACTCCTCCATGGATTCTGTATCCCTACCCGGATCTCATCCCTCATCCCTCATCCTTCGGGCATCAATCCACCCGATTTGGACAGCCGCAAGCTGACGGCTTGGTTGCTCCAGTTCCCTTGATTGCTAGGACTCCCGGTCTGTCATCGTCAGTAAAGAATATTTTGGTGGCATCCCACAAAGCTTCCACTAGGAAGGTTTATCGCAGCAAATGGAAATGCTTCTCTGTTTGGGCTTCTCAGAAGAACCTACATCCTTTTACAACCCCGGTTCCTGCAGTATTGGAGTTTTTGTCATATATTTTCCAACAAGGGGCTAGTTCCTCTACGGTAAAAGTACAACTGGCAGCCATATCTAATTTTCATGTCAGCGAAAATCTGAATGTTCTGGCCTCCTTGATTTAAGAATTGTGTAAAGCTTTTCTGAAAGGTACTTTTCTTTTACGTCCCCCAGTTAAGGATTCCGTTCCTCCTTGGGACCTTACCCTAGTTCTACAGGTGTTGGTGGCTCCCCCATTTGGACCAGCAGCATCAGTAAATTTAAAATTCCTGTCCTGGAAGACAGCTTTTCTAGTGGCCATTACTTCGGCCAGAAGTGTTTCTGAGATCCAAGCTTTGTCTGCTGTGCCCCCTTACTTGATCTTTCATAAAGACAGGGTTTTGCTCCGCACAAACCTTCTTTCTTACCAAAAGTTCCTTTAGAATGAAATATTAACCAGATGATTAATCTGCCTGTGTTCTTTCCAGATTTCCAGAAAAGGGTTAATATAAGCTGCATTTGGTAGATGTTCATAGATAGCTTCATTTCTATTTACACAAGACTAAACAATTTTGTAAGTCTGACCAGTTATTCGTGTCCTTTTCCAAACCCTTTTTGGTCAAGTCCATTTCCAAGGTCTCCTTAGCTAGATGAATTACACAATGTACACTGCAAGTCTATAAGGGTAAAGGTTTGACCCCATCTGGTCCTATTAAAGCTCATTCTACCAGATGTATGGCAACTTCTGCTGCCTTTTGGTCTAGGGTTTCTCTGGATGATATTTGTGCAGCAGCGACCTGGGCAAGGTCAAATACATTTATTTCTCATTATAAGGTGGATCTGATCTCTAGAGCATCCTTTGGCTCTGCAGTGCTCAGGAATATCCTTCCATGAGGGCTTCCCAGGAGTTTTGGTAGCTGGTTGCAGATCAATGAAGTTAACTACTTCAGATAAAAAAGTTATGTACTCACCATAATGTTCCATCTGAGTAGTTATACTTCATTTTTTGCAACCGTCCCACCCTCCTTCTCCCAAACCTGTTCTAGGTTAGTGTTGTTATTGAGTTGGAATAGTGGCAAACTCGATCTGAGGGAAGGTAAGAGATGTGAGGGATTATGAGTAAGGGGAAGAGCTTGGAGCAGATGCTTGAAAAATGTTGCCGGCTCAGAACTGATATGGATCCGAATACCCACAGGTCGCAGAAAATGAAGTGTAACTACTCAGATGGAACGTTATGGTGAGTACATAACTTCTTTTTAATGGTACTACATATACAGAACATGTGGATATAGCAAACCTGCTGGCTGACAGGTTCAGTGAAAACTTCACTCCCCTGTCCCCCCGCCACATATACCCGAAAGCAACACTAGCATCTGTCCCCCACCTAGTGTCTCCAAGGAGCAAGTCTTAAACGCCCTCTTCAGGGCCAAAAACACAGCCACTATGGGGCCTGACAACATCCCGGGCTGTGTTCTACATGTGTCAAAATAGGAATTAGCATCACCAGTGGGCACACTTTTCATTCATAGCCTAAGCACTGGCTTAGTCCCAGCATGGTGGAAAATGGCTACCATGATCCCTTTGCACAAAGGGGGGGGTGCATGCATGGACCCTGAGAACTATAGACCCATTAGCCTGACCAGCCTTGTCTGCAAGGCAAGGCCATAGAACAAATTATCATGGACCTTATTAACAAAGATATATGAAACCTCCAAATGCTCGACCCCACCTAGTTTGGCTTTGTCAGGTGAAGATCATGCCTGTTAAACTTGGTGGACTTCTTCGAAACAGTCACCAAAGCCCTAGATGAGGGCAAATCTATGCATACAGCCTACCTAGGTGTAGCAAAGGCCTTTGACACAATCCCCCATTCAAGCATCATTGATAAACTCACCCAGTTGGGTATCAACCCATATATTTTCAGATAGGTTACAAACTGGCTCACTAATAGAACTCATACCATCAAAATAGGTGACTTCACCTCTTCCAGTAGACCAGTAACCAATGGTGTTCCACAGGGATCGGTTCTGGGACCCCTACTGTTTGGAATCTACTTCTCTAAAGTACAAGCTAAAACTAAAGGACTGTGGCTGACAAAGTTTGCTGATGACTGCAAACTGGGAGCGATTATTGAACCCCTAACAATGTCAATATCTTGCAAGAATGTCTTACACAGAATAATGACTGGTGCCAAAGTCATGGTTAAACTTAATGCAAAAAAATGCATTATCATCCCCTTTGGCAATGGAGATGTACCTGCAAACTACCACATCAATAGCAATACCCTAAGCACACAGTCAGTGATGAAAGATCTGGGCACACAGATCAACAGCAACCTTAACTTTGATCACCATGTCTCTACAGTGGTAAGAAGAGCTTTTTATATTGCTCATCTCATAAGAAGGGCATTACCTCCAGATAAAAAAAGACCCCAGTACTCTTCTGTCATTAAGCCAGTATAAGAGTACAATGCTCCCTTTGGTATGTTCCTTTCCAAACACCTGCAGCAATTGGAGAGACTACAAAGGTTCCTTACATAGAAAATTCAGGGTTTTCAAGATCTGTCTTATGTGGACAGACTGACATCATTGTCACTTTGCTCAGTGTCATGCAGACTGCTCAGAGCTGACCTGTGCCTTGCATATAGAGCAATCTCTGACCCAGCTTTAATGGAAATGCTGCACATTCACAAGTCAAATGGTACATGAGTCACTCGCTCAAAGGATCTTAACCTGGTATATGACATCAACAGAAGTTGCTGGAGAGACAGATTTGTCTCAGAGATTGCCCCACCTTTGGAACAGGCTTCCTATACGTATGAAACAAAGTCCATCGTTGTACTTATTTAAGCGTAATTTGGTTGACTGGATGAGTAAAAGGAAATTCACCCCAGGGGCTCCACCTGTGTCCCTCTTGGAGTGGGGCAATAGGTGCTGATTTTAGAGTCTACTTGAACAGGACACCCTTGGGAACACTGGTTGAACTTGGCTAGGCTTGTAAGGGCCCTGAGGCCATTAGCCTAGTAACCTCCTATAATCCATTGCTATTAAGTCTCCTTCAACTGATCTCTTGTGAGTTTTCAGTCACTAAAATATAGGTCATTTGTAATATCTGCTTCTAACAAGTCATCTGATGTAATATGTATTGCTGAAAGACGTGTTACATAGTAGCCTGGTTCTGTGACCACAGTTTTTTTGTCAGGATGCTTTGTTTTGGAGGGAGATGCTTACATTTGTACTGCAGCAGCATTAAATCATAGATGTTCTAGTGATGCTGCCAGTCTTTCTGATTGCATCATACTTAATGGCCTGTGGCAGAACAATGTCTTTTTTTAACTGTCCACTGGAAATGAGAGACATTTCCCACAGGAGTTAGTACACTTAGTTGTCATACAAATACTAGAAACTTCCAGAAGGCTAACACTAGGAAACTTCAATGTCTGAGCTTAAAAACATGAATCTTGATTGGATAAGGATAATCTTGACTGAGCCTTGTTCCTATGCCTACTTCATTTACACACATCACAGCAGCATGGTGGGTCAGTGGTTAAGATCCCTGCCTCACAACTCTAGGGTTCAAAATTCAGTCCTGATGTCAAGTCCTTGTTTGTGTGGACTTTACATGGGTTTTCTCTTGGACCTCTGGTTACCTCACACCTCATAAACCATGCAGGCTGACTGTCACTGTAAAACTAGCCATATGTTATTTTTAACTTTTTCCCTGTGGCCCTGATCACGGCTGTAAAAGGTCTCAAATAGAGCAGTTAATTTGCCCAGCTACCTGGTTAGGTTAATTTATAAACAAATGCAGATTATTCTCTAGATTTCATGTTTTGTTCAGGGCAGGAATAACAAATATTAGTAGAATGGATTTAATGGTATGGCCCCTGCCCTTAGGGATTCAGTCTATCAGACCTCTCATTAGTTCTTCCATCACTGAGAAGTTGTAGTACTGGCCTGTGTTGGCCAGTGCTGGCTGTTGTGTTGAAAAGCAGCAGGTGTTAAGTCCCTTTTAGTGACGGTGTTACTGGAGGGAGATGCATCTTTGTTCCTAAGAAGTCATTTTACCTTCCCACTCATAAGCCAAGAAAATGCCCTAAATAGACCTAGGTACCATATCATAGCCAACTACTGTACCCCCTCTATGTCACCTGCAACCCATGAGGCATATCTAAAGAAGCTGACATCCCTCCCTATTGAGCCTACCACTGTTTTCTTGAGAAATTTAAAGTATCCATCCATTAAGTAGGAAACCTACACTACATCAAATAAATATGCACAAAGATTGTTGAATTTCATTAATGCCGGCTCCCTAGTTCAACTTCGTCACGTCCTAACTTGGGGTTTACAAATATTGGACTTAGTTGTCAGCAATATAATCATCATACACTTAGCACCTACAGTTACCTCTTCACATGTTCAGTAACACTCACCATGAGTGCTAGAAACCTCCAGAAGGCTAACAGTAAGAAACTTTAATATCTGAGCTTAAAAAAAATGATCTTTATTAGGTAAGGGTAGTCTTGATTGGGCCTTTTTCCTGTGCTTACTTCATTTACACACACCTTGGCAATGTGGTGTATTAGTGGTTAACATACCAGCCTCACAGCTCTAAGGTATCATATGGCTTTGGTATGATACATAGCTGTATTTACCATGAAAAGGATATGGAGGAGTTCAAGGACATTGTCTTGGCTTACCTGAATTAGCACACAGCTCTTCTGTCTTTAGAGACTAATTTAAGGCAAGCCTAGTCCAGCTAACTGACAACCTGAAAAAAAATTTAAGCACCCTCTTCAACTAGTGACCCTATTTCGCATGCTGCCACTTTTGCAGATAATTTCTGTCCTCCTCAAAACGTGCATTGTGGCATCTTTTTCCCATAAGACAAATACAGCACCAAATTCAGGAAAAAAATCCCTAGTGTAAACAAACCATGCAAGAACAGGGAGAAACTCATAGCCCATAAAAGCAAACTTAATACTCCATTAACATCAACAAAGCACTCAGAAACAAAATCAAATAATAATTGTGAATTGCCACATCTACATGGACAACTGCAAATCTTTGTTCAGTTCTTTCAGAACCCTTAGAACTAATGCCTAGCAATGTTCAGAGTTTATACATAACAACAACACTAACTTGACCCCAAAGGCATAGCCAACATATTAAAAAACAAATTAATCTCTAACTTTACTCCATAATGCCTTCCTAACATCCCCCAACTTATTAGCACACCCACAGCACCCTATCAGATCACCTCTAAGCAATTCCTGAATGCTTTCTCTCAGTCCAAAAGCACTAACTCCTTGTGCGTGATAATGTGCTAGGCTGCCTTCTTATCAGCTTCAGGCACTTATGATATCTAATGACTGTGTTGTTTATCTTTCTGCTTTGCCTTGCAGCCTGATGAGAGTTTCTTTGTGCTGTCTTTATTATTACTTTCCAGAAGTTGGTAGAGTGCCTCTGATGCCTTGTTGTTTGCTATTGTGACTGCTCTCTCAGCTTCTTTTCTATCCAGTCAGTATTCATTCTTAGCCTTATCCATCTTTTCTATCTCCCACTTTTTCTGCATGCCTTATTTCATTTGCTAACTTCTTGGACTTCTGAATTCTACCACCAGCTTTCCTTATGTAACTTATTTCCATGCCTATTACAGCTGTATATCTGTTTTATATCCTTATATCCCTCACACAAACTATTTTGAGACAGTGACATTCTTTTTTGATTCCACCTGTTTCCTCTTCTTTTTGAGGTGCTAAAGCCCTGAGTATTTCCTTGAACTCTCTTGCTTTCACTCCAGTTGATTTCCAGGTCTTCAGCTTAGTAACTAATGGATGAATGATAACATTTACATCAGAAAGGTCAATGTTTTTTTACCAAACTCCTATACAAGCATGTTAATAGCTGCATAAAGGCAGCTGTACCCACCAGGAAGAAGTACAGAACTAACTCAAAAAGCAAGCCACCCTGGTGGAATCACAAAATCAATATGCTGTATAATAGAAGTAAGAAAATCATGGCAAAAATTAGGAGGTTCAGCATCCAATAAGATAAAGTCAGTCTCATCAAACTAAACAAACAACTCAGAGGGCAAATAAAATCTACCAAAGCCAAATTGGGGGTAAATTTGGCCTCCCAGGCCAAGGACAACCACAAGGTATTCTTCTGCTAGATCAGCAACCTAAACGGCAATACACAATTGTGTGCAGAGCTCATTGTAAGTGGAGCCACCTATACTAAGCCGGAAGATATAGCAAACCTACTCTGACAAATGCAGCTCCAACTTTACCCCTCTCTCCCCATCAACCTTCCCTTAGGAAATACCATCAAATATAACTCCCCCTACAATCACTAGAGAATAGGTCTTATACGCTCTCTCTAAGGCCAAGAACACTGTATCAATGGACCCAGACAATATCCCTGGAAGCCTTCTAAATAGCATGAAATATCACCTATCAGGCCCTCCGGAACTGCTGTTTAGCTGTAGCCTCCAAACAAGTTTCATGAATGGAGAACAGTAACAGTCATCCCTCTGCACAAAGCTGGGCCATCTACAGACCCTGGAAACTACAGACCCATAAATCTCACTAGTCTTATATGCAAAGTGATGGAAAGAATTATCATGCAAAAGATCTGTAATGCTATAGTAAACCTCCAGACACTGGACCCAACCCAGTTTGGTTTCATCAAGCGCAGGTCATGCCTATTCAACCTGGTGGACGTCTTTGAGAAGGTCACCAAAACAATGGATGAGGACAAAATGGTTCACACTGCCTACCTTGACCAGTAACTGGGTGTGTTTTTTCTCCAAGGTTTGTAGCCACTTGCAGGGGTATGAATCTGGTCTACCTAGATACCTGTTGCTCTTGCAAGTAAAATGCCCTATGCAGACCTCCTCATGGCCCTATCCCATGTATTCTGTATTCTACAGACTGTTGAGGGGAGATCTATGCCTGGCATGCAGGTCTTTGTCAGACTCCACTCTGATGGACCTTCTGCAAATCAGCAAAACAAACAGCACAAGAATTACCCATTCACAAGACTTAAACCTTACCTGTGATATAAATAGAACCTGCTGGAGAGACAGGTATGTACCCCAGAAACTACCCCATCTCTGGAACAGACTCCTCCTCAGTGTGAAGCAGAGATCCTCCCTAACCCAATTTAAGTGCAACTTGGACAATTGGATGGGGTACAGGAAATTCATCCCTGTCTTAGCACCCATGTCTCTAATGGACATGGGCAACCTGTAAATGGTTCATCTCTCAGGCCCCTGCTTGTAAATGATTCATCTCCCAAGCCCCTGCTTACACTTATCAAGGGTACCAGAACTTGTCAGAGATTTGGGATGCATGGCTAGGCTTAAAAAGGCCCTTGTGGTCTTTAGCCTAGTAAACACCTATGAACAAACCTTCAGAATAAGATACTTTGATTGTTCTGGGATAAATGTCTTCTTGCATTCTGCTGGTCCCCTGTGTAAGACTTCTAAAGAGAAACATTCTGTGTATCTCACACATCTGTAGAAACAATCCACAGGTCCTTTGAACATGAGAATTTCTACTCCTGAATGCATAAAGAAGGGATCCCTGTAGTAGACATTATGACAGACATAGACATTAGAGTGATGTTACATTCCCCTTCTAAAATCTGGGATAAAACAAGTGTACTCTTTGGACTTTTCTTGGAAAACCAGTTTCAGTAGCACGTCAGTGCGGTGCAGTTTTCTCAAAAGAAAAGATCTGGTCACATCACCTTGAAGATAATGAAAACAGTTGACCGAGTCCTGACAGCCTTTCAGGACAGTTTTCAACCAAGATACCTTCAGATCAAAAACAAACAAAAAATGCTGTAGTAATATGTTATATAAACAAACAAGGCAGAATCCTATCTTTTCAACTGTACAAATAAACCATTCATCGGAGGAGGAATTAGAACTCAACCTGAATTTGTCATCTGTTTAAATGCTTGGTATACAAAATCAGATAGTTGGTACTGTAAAAAGTTAACTAAGATTGGAATGCAGATGGAAGCTGTGTCCACATATATTTCAGAATATTGTATAGATGTGGGACCTTTCAAAAGTAGAACCTCTTTATTATACATTTGGGTCATGCATCCTTTCTTCCTCATTCTTCACAACACAGATTGGAAGAAACATGTTCTCTCTTAAATGGACACATACCTTAATGTATCCCTTCTTTCCCTTTCTTTTGATACTAATCTTGGATGAAGTCAGTCAGACATGGACAAAACTAGACAAGGTTATTTTAATAGCTTCTTTTGGCCATGACAACCATGGCATTCCCTGATGGTGACCATGGTCTGTCTTCTACCATGACTGTTATTTCTGCACAGCAACTGTGCAAGGTACTACATTCCAGTCTCAAAAAACTGAATCCATAAACCTATAGGACTACTTTTTATCTGAAAAGTAGCTGATGTAATGGGATCCTATCTCACCTACATTCATAACTGATGGGTTCGGAGCCGATCCATCGGCTCCGACTCGGCCACTATATACTAGAACAAAGTCTCTAATTGGCTGGGCTACCCCTTATCCCAGAATGCACAACGCCTGCTTCCCCAGATCTCATTTGCCGCTTTTCAAGCTAGACGTGGTCTCGACTTGGCTGGAGCTAAGTGGTCTTTTAATTACTTTTTGGTCTTTTGACCTAGGGTTTTCTTTACAAATTTAACAAACAGCTGTTTTAACAGCTTTACGTGTGTGTGTGAACCTGTTTTGGTGTGATTGGTATTTTTTCTACATACCGGGCAAGGCCCATTTAAGTTAGAGGGCCCTTGCCCTTATTTGTGTGTGGGTTTGTTGATTTTGTCTACTTTAAGATTTGCTTTTCGCTCTACTGTACGTCCTGATTTATCGGGCTAAGCCTGTTTAAGTTAGAGGGCTTCTGCCCATTTTTGTGTTCTGTATCTCGGGCCAGTCCCATTTTGAGTCAAAGGGCTCGTGCCCTACTTTAAGGTTTGCCTTTCGTTGTGGGAAATAGTGGTGTGACAGGATGTCGAAAGAGCAGAAGTCTGGTTTTAAAAAGTGCACCAAGTGCAACTACAAAATGTCTCTTACTGATAGCCATGCTGTTTGTGTATATTGTTTAGGACAGAAACATTTGCAGGAAACATGTAGTGTTTGTCATGCTTTTTCCTCTAGGGTCCTTCAAGAACGAAAAAATAAATTGATCCTTAAGGGCCTTATTAAGCCCTCCTTTGAGGAAGCTTTGGCTTCTCCTTCCTCTCCAGCTTCTAAAAAGAAAAGGTCGTCGGCTCCGACCAGTCTGTCGGAACCGACTTCCAAGAAGCATAGGTCGACCTCTTCTTCCTCGGCTCCAATGGCTTCAGAGCCTCAGGTGGAAGGGTCTGCCTCGATACCTCTTTCCTCGGCTCCATTGGTGTCGGAGCCGCAGGGTGGGGGATCGAGAGGCGAATCAACTGCTTCGGCTCCTTTGGTCTCGGAGCTGTTGGAGGTGTGCAGCTCAGACTCTCCCCCCCAGCCCCGAAGTCCCCTTCGGCGCCGATGCTTATTCATATGGTTCCGGATCCGGTGCCGATGGTGTTGGAGCCGTTTTGGAGCCAGTCCCCTGGTCTATCGGAGCCGAGAGAGAAGTCGTCTCGGCCCCCATCTATTTCCTCTAAATCCTCCAGGTTGTCAGACTCAGATTTGGACAGAGTTATCCAGAGGCTTTTCCAGTCCCCGGTTTTTGCAAAAATGGTCTTGGCTCCAGCCCACTTGGCTCCGGAGCTGGTCCCCACTTCGACGCATCCGATTCCTCCTCCAACCTCCTCGGAGCCGTTGGAGTCGGTGATGGTAGAGCGGAACAGAGTTGTCCAGTCGGAACCGAGACTCCCTCGGAGCTTCTCTGTTCCGACCATCATTCCTACCCTGTCCTCGGCGTCAGGGTTCGGTACCGGGACTTCCTCGGTCGGGGCCGAGGGGAACACTTTGGAACTGGTAGCTTCGGTGCTTAGTCTTCCCCGCGGAGCGTCGGCCACAGGGATTCCCGGTACCGTCGTGGTCTCTCAGCCGGTGTCCTCCATAGAGTCTGGAGGTCCTGCTTTTGAGGCCATGAGGAGTGCGCTGGCCATGTCCTTGCCGGCTCAGCAAGTCTCTACCTCACCGTCCCTAGACTTGGGAACTGGTGCTTCTGGTGTGCTTCATTCTCACGACAGCGGGGCCCCAGGGCCTGAGGATACCCCCTTGGGGGGTTCCCTTCTCCCGGGAGGTCCTTCTGAATCCGCTTCAGATGAACCTCCAAGAAATAAATTGTGCAAGAGGAAGCACATTGACTCCCAGGATGAGTCTATCACATCAGATACTGACCTCGATGATGCGGAGGGGTCCCCAAAATCGTCCTCGGATGACGTCTCATTCTCAGATATCCTCGAGATCCTGAGACAGAGAGGCGATTGGCAGTCCAAAACCCCTTCCGCAGAGGAGTCAGTCTTCCTCAAGGCTTTTGGGGCCCAGCCCTCCACCTCCTGGGTGTCTCCACCCTTCGATGAATTACTAGATTTAGTTTCTCGAAGGGTGTGGGAACACCCTGACACTGTAGAACCGGTGCCCGCCAGGCCTAACAAGTTCCTCTCAGCCCCTCCTCAAAAGGAATTTTTGACTAAAGGAGTTGCAGTAGATGCGATGGTGGCGGCATCTGCCACTCAGCAGGACGTGGCAGAGGCTTCAACGTCTATTCACCCTCCTAATAAGGATTCCAGGAGCATGGATAGGTGGAAGCGTACCCTTTCTTCAGCGGCCTTTACCCTGCGGTCGCTGAATTATCTTTGTCATTTTACCAGGCTCCAAAGGGACCTCCTCAAAGAGTTAGGTGAGTCTCTTATGGGTAATCTTCCTGAGGTGTTAGCCCAAACTGTTGGCGCCCAGATGACTACCCTATCTTCGATAGTTAACTCGTCCATGAGGCTCATATCATATGTGGCCGAAGGGGCGAGTAGAGCAGCGGGAACAGGCGTGGCTCTTAGAAGACACGCCTGGTTACGCTTGTGTCCCTTTGCGGAGGCCTTTAAGTCTTCCTTCACCGATGCCCCCTTTGATGGGTCCTCCCTGTTTGGACCCAAGGTGAAGGACACACTGACTCGGTGCGAGCAGGAGGGCAAGACCTTGACTGCCGTGGGGGCCCGTTTTTCCGCTCCCTCTAGACCTTACCCCAAGGCCCAGAGAGGAGGGAAAATGTGGTTCAGGAAATCTCAAAGGTCTTTCCCTACTCCACCGAGTGATCCCCCCTCTAGAGGCGGGGGGGATTCAGGAAGACGCCGCCCCAGAGGCGGCAGAGGCCCCCGTAACTCTGGAGACCGCGATTCCTTTCGTGGTCCATCCTACGCTCACCGTCCCTGAGACGTGGCCCGACTGCGCATCTCCGGATCCAGTCGGGGGTTGATTTGTGGAACACCTGCAGGCTTGGGAATCTGTCACCAAGGATCAGTGGGTGCTCTGGACCATAACTGGATGCTCTCATCCCTTTCATCAAGAACCCCCCTCTTCCTATCAGGAAAATCCCGGATGTGCCACCCAGTCAGCGGGATCAAGCAGCGGTCGAGGTTTCAAAGCTGCTAAGAAAAGGAGTCATCCAGCCTGTCCCCGCCGACCAGATCGGATCAGGAACTTACTCAAGACTATTTTTGGTGCCAAAAAAGACAGGGGACTTAAGGCCCATTTTGGACCTCAGATCATTGAATCGCTTTGTAAAAAAATCCAAATTCCGAATGGTCACCCTTCAGTCCATTCTCCTGTTATTGGAGAAGGATGTCTGGATGTGCTCCTTAGATCTCAAGGACACTTACTATCACATTCTGATAAGTCAAGAGTCCAGGAGTCATTTACGCTTCCGCCTGGGAGCCAGTTATTTCCAGTTCCGAGCACTGCCCTTTGGTCTCACCACAGCCCCCAGGGTGTTCACCAAGTGTCTGGCAGTGGTGACAGCTCACTTGAGAAGTCTAGGATTCCAAGTGTTTCCCTATCTAGACGACTGGCTCCTTACTGCCACCTCCAAGCATCTATTAGTTCGGGCGCTTATGATCACAGTCAGTTTGGGTCATTCACTAGGAATCACGTTCAATTGGGGAAAATCTGTGCTGCAGCCGTCTCAGCGTATTACCTTTATAGGCGCAGAGTTAGACACAAGAAGAATGCGGGCATTCTTGCCGGTAGAAAGGATTCAGGTCCTGCAGTCTCAGGTCCAAACCTTGTTACCCAGATCACGAGTTCAGGCCAGACTGATTCTGCAGTTATTGGGCACGATGGCCTCGACTATTCTTCTAGTCTCCTTAGCCAGGCTCCACATGCGGGTGCTGCAATGGCTACTGTCGGTTCAATGGTCCTTTCAGGAACTCCCCTTGAACCATTTGGTCCAGATTACGGAAATTTGCCGTTGGGACCTACGTTGGTGGCTGCTTCGGTCCAACCTGGACCAGGGGCGACCCTTTGTTCTTCAGCCTTCCGTCGCCACGGTGACCATGGACGCCTCCCAGATAGGGTGGGGGGTCATTATCTGGACAGGTCTCTCCAAGGCACGTGGCAGGTTCACGAAACGCACTTACATATCAATATCCTGGAAATGAGAGCGGTGCTACTGGCATTGCAAGCACTTCATCATGCTCTTCCCCGGGGTACTATTGCGATTCTATCCGACAACATGTCGGTAGTCTGGTACATAAACAAGAAACCACAAGTTGCTTCGGCACGATTCGATAAACACAGTCCAAACAGATAAATCAGTGTGACTTAACACTGATTTATCTGTTTGGACCGTGTTTATCGAATCGTGCCGAAGCAACTTGTGGTTTCTTGGTTTTAAATTATTTAGTCTGTGTATGGTGGTACATAAACAAGCAAGGCAGAACCAGGTCCTACCCTCTTTGCCGAGAGGACATAAGAGTGTGGCATTGGGCGATTGCTACCCAGCGTTTCCTAGTGGCAACGCACATTCCGGGGAAATCCATTGTGATTGCAGACAGGCTGAGCAGGACTTTCCTGTTGCCCCACGAGTGGTCCCTCAACGACAGAGTGGCTGCAAACATCTTCGCCAAGTGGGGCCTCCCTTGTTGCGCCTTGTTCGCCAGCCCTCACAATGCGAAATGCAGGGAGTTCTTCACTCTGACTCCCTCTCAGGGGCAGATTCCCAGGGACGCCCTAGCTCACAGTTGGCCCCCCCGGTCTACTTTACGCCTTCCCTCCGGTTCCCCTTCTCCCGAAGGTGATACAGAAGGTGATTTATCTAGGAAGCGACATGATTTTGATCGCTCCACACTGGCCTCGTCAGGTTTGGTTCCCCTTCCTTCTGAGGTATGCGGTGGAAGGCCCATGGTTTCTGGACCTGGTGCCCGACCTCTTAACTCATCAGTTGGGACAGTCTCACCCATCCCTCAGGTCCTTGAGGTTGGCCGCTTGGTTACTCCACTTCCAACCTTAGTCAGAGATAACTCTCTTTCTCCAGACGTCATCCACATTTTGTCCTCTTCTCACAAACCTTCCACCATTAAACTGTATTCCAGCAAATGGAAGAGGTTTGCTTTTTGGGCCCAGCAATGAGGTATAGATCCCCTTACCGCCCCAGTACCTCAGGTTTTAGAATTCCTGGCTTCTTTGTTTTATTTGGGCTCTTCAGTTTCCACAATTAAAGTCCAACTGGCGGCTATCTCTAATTTTCATGTCTCTTTTGAGCCTTCCTTAATGGCAAACAGGCTTTGCAAATCTTTCCTTAAAGGAGCGTGGCTCCTTCGGCCCCCAATAGCCCATCCTGTGCCCCCTTGGGACCTGAATATGGTTCTAGCTTCTTTAACTGCCTGCCCCTTTGAACCAGCAGCTACTTGTGATATAAAATTTCTATCTTGGAAAACCGCCTTTTTGGTGGCAATAACCTCTGCCAAGCGGGTCTCAGAGCTTCAGCCTCTCTGTTCTAATCCTCCTTATTTGACCTTTCACAAAGACAGAGTGTCCCTCAAGTTAAATCCCTCTTTCTTGCCCAAGGTAGCATCCCGCTTATGCATTCAACAATCCTTGGAGCTCCCTGTGTTTTTGCCAAATTCTCCAATAGCGCAGAATATATTTTCCATCAGTTGGATGTTCACAGACAACTGCGTTTTTATTTAAGTAGGACCAATCAGACACGAAAGTCAGATCAGCTGTTTGTGTCCTTTGCGGAAAATAGGTTGGGTCAACTGGTGGCTAAAACCACCATAGCCAAATGGATTAAAGATTGCATCTCCTTCATTTATTCACGGTCCGGCAAAGAGCTACCCTTCCCAGTCAGGGCTCATTCTACCAGGGCAATGGCTACTTCTGTAGCATTCCACTCCAAATTATCAATAGATGATATCTGTGCGGCCGCTACCTGGACTTCTCCGCACACCTTCATTTCTCATTACAAGATAGATGTGGCTTCTCGAGGTAGAGCTTCCTTTGGTTCCACAGTTCTCAGGAGTGTTTTCCAATGAGCCACCCGGGATTTAGGTGCTAGGGACGCTATCCCATCAGTTATGAATGTAGGCGAAATAGGATCCCATTACATCTTTTAGTTATGTACTTACCATAACTTCGGATGTATGGGATCCATCTCGCCATTCATCTGCACTCCCTCCTTCCCCCTTCCCATTGGATTTAGAGGGAATGTTGCTACTTACTGAGTTTTTCTCTTGAAGGACTTTAGTTTGTTACAGTTGCTGGTATGTCTCTGTGTCTGGATGTAGGTATGAAAGCGAACAAACAAGATCTGGGGAAGCAGGCGTGGTGCATTCTGGGATAAGGGGTACCCCAGCCAATTAGAGACTTCGTTCTAGTATATAGTGGCCGAGTCGGAGCCGATGGATCGGCTCCGAACCCATCAGTTATGAATGTAGGCGAGATGGATCCCATACATCCGAAGTTATGGTAAGTACATAACTAAAAGTTTTTCCACTCAAGCTTGAATTATCTTAAAGCAAACTAAGTGACTCAACACAAGAAAATTATACATTCCACAGTGGAAGAGATTTGTATCTTGAACTATGTCACTTTGTCCTGATCCAATACATTGCCCTGTCCCAATAGTTTTGTTTCACAGACTGTATCACTGGGACTGAATCATTTACATTATTTCATCCCAAGACTAGTGACTGACTTTAATTAATTTCAGTGTAGTTTGTTTCTTCATCAAAGTGCATGTTTCAGCAACATCTACCAATGATCTGAAGTAGTTGATTTCATTTCATCTTCAAGCTGTGGGTTACGGAGCTGTATCAGATCTGACTCGGCCGCATAACTAGCATCTGATCCAAGCTCTATGCTTCTCCCATTACCCACAATACCCCCTGTCTCCTTCCTCCCTTCAAATCGCGTTGGCTGCTCAAAACATAAGACATACCCAACCCAACAAGACCTTACCACTACTGGCAACCCATATTTCCTGAGGCAAAGCATGGCAATGAACATCCCTGAAGTGTCCACCTACCATATATATAGCCAGCACAATACTGACAAGGTCAGGGGAAGGAGAGGGGGTGGTTGAAGACAAATGAAGTACAACTACTCAGATGGAACATTATGGTGAGTACATAACTTCTTTATCTGAAGTAGTTGACTTCACTTGGTCTTCAACCTGTAGGACAGAGTCCTCAGCTGCTGTACACCTAGGAGGCCCTCATGGAAGGATATTCCAGAGCATGGCAGAGCCAAAAGATGCCCTTTTCCTGGATGTGATGTCCAATTTATAATGTGAAATGAAGGCATGAGATGAGGACCAAGTAGCTGCAGAACAAATATTATCCAATGACACCCTGGACCAAAAGGCTGCTGAAGTGTAGCCATAAATCTGATAGAGTAAGACCACAGGTTGAAGACAAATGAATGACACCTACTAAGATGGAACGTTATGGTGAGTACAGAACTTCTTTTTTCCTCTAATTAGACCATATTCTTTGTAAAGTCCTTTCTTTATTTCTTTAAAAAATGTTTTAGGCTCAGAGGTAGTTACTGGGCATGCTGTGTAGAATGTGAATGAGCCTAGCCTAGTTTCTCAGTTGTCACAGAGCATTGCCTGGTTAAGTGACTTGCTCAGAGTGACAAAGTAGGCAAATGTATGCTGAGAGGATCAAGTCACAGGCTGCAAAAATCAGTTGACTTACAGCTCAAAGTTTTAGTCCACCGCACTGTTGTATAATTCAAACATATTTGCAAATGCCTACAATTTAAAATTTGAATTCACTTATACAGTCATGTTAAATTATTTTTTTGTAATAACTTATTGTATTTTCATAACACAAATAAAACAGTTTAAATATGTAAAAATATCAACATATAACTATTTACATAAGGGCACAGCTGGTCAATATATCAAGTCATGCAAATCAACAAGTTAATAGTTTTCAAGCAAATCTTTAAGTTTAAGTCAAGACTTGTATGAATGTGTAAAATTAGAAGTTTTCAATTTTATAGTATACAATTCATTACAGCAAACAATTTTTGCCATACTGATAAAATTCAACATCAGAGGGAGTAACTTTACTTTTCCAGTTCTTAGTTATTATTTTTCTAGGTATTGCTAAAATAAGCCCTTGAGTTTTTGGAATAATCTCAGAAATCGGAGAATTAAATAAGATCGAAGATTTAGAACTATTGCATCTGTCAGACCATAGTCTTGAATTAAGTTATTAATTTCTTTCCAGAAGGGGGAAATAATCTCACATTTGTTTATCATATGAATCCAATCAGCTATTTTTTCAGAGCCACATCTCCAGCATTTAATGCTGTCTGACTTATACATAATTATAATTTTGTTAGGTGTAATAAACACTCTATGTAAAAATGTCCAAGTGAAAATAGTGAGGATGTTGTTTTTTATGCAAACTTTAATATTATTTTCTTATTATCTTCTGTGAAGTCTTTATTATTTATTTTTGAGGAGTAACAGCACAGTGGTGCAGCGATTAGCATTGTCGCCTTACAGCAAGAGGTTCTCCAGTTCAATTGTCAGCTGGGGTGCCTTCTATGCAGAGTCTCCATGTCCTCTCTGCATTCGTGTGGGTTTCCTCTGGGTACTCAGGTTTCCTCCGTTATAAAGACATGCATTGGAGTGTTTCTCCCTGGGCCTCCACTGAAAATTTGCTTGTTCCAAGTCGGACTTTTCCAGTAAACAACTGTTAAATAAAATAAATAAGAATTATCTAAATTTGTGTGATCTAATCAAAGAATTCTGTAGATTTGTGACAAATATGATTTAATTTTCTTTGCATTATTATTATTATTATTATTATTATTATTATTATTTGTTAAGAATTCCAATTTTGGGGTAAAAGATTTCTTATCTAGATTCTGTATCTTATTCACCTCTATATTCACAAACTTTCTAAATATTTGTAGTGTTAAGTTCTTAGTCATGGTCATATCTAGATCTATTTTCAACCAAATGTACTGGGTCTATATTGTGCGATCAAAGAGACTTTTCTTCAAACGCATAATATTTGAACCCAAAACATTGAAAACACAATCACAATTTTTTTCCTAGGGAAAAATTCACAAGGCCGCAAACAACACAAACTTCACAATCCTAATTAAGTGGGGGGCTTCTTCCCCTACACCCCTGACATGGGGGGGCTGTGTCCCCCACACCGCCCCTAACTAAATATACCAACTCTGACATCACTCAATGTTGGGGAAAACGGCAAACTGTGAGAACAGCCAACTGAATTATTCCCTAGGAAAAAATTTGCAGACGTGGCCATTTGACGTTTTGGGTTTGAATATTATGCGTTTGAAGAAAAGTCTCTTCGATCGCATAATAGGGAACCTATGTACTTTGGTACCATTCAAGAATTGATGCCAATAAAGTTACTTTGTTCTTTCAACTCCATCATTTTGGTGAAGTTGGGATTTCTACGCATTCATTTGTATATGCTGTTGGTAATATAGAAAAAAATTAAATCTCTAGTATAATGGTTAGAATATGTGAACTTCCAGAAAAAAAGATAGAATATTATTTTTATAGGGAATTTGATTAGAAGTATTACCATTAGCACAAAAATCTTTTAACAGCCAGATGAAATCATTAGGGACTATTTGTTTATAATTGGTTGTAATATATTTATTGCTTACAGATAATATTTCTTGATGTATTTTTTTCCATTTTGCATCATGTGAAGAATTTATCCATAAAGCAATAACTTTTACAATTGATGAAGTAGCATAAACTCGAATATCAGGGAATCCTGATATTCAAGTATATGCTATGTCAACAATTAGCATATACTTGAATATCCGGGAATCCTGTCTCCATTGTCCCAACCTTTTCTGTGCTAGTCAAAAGAAACCCTTGGTTTTTAGGATGCCAAATAAATTTACATGCAATATTATTTATCTTCTTCAATATTTTTTTTTGATGGAGGTAGTATTAACGTTTGAATGACAAATAATATTTTAGGGAGAATTACCATTTTAATTAACATTAGTCATTCTTCCATAGTGAAGAATAACTTATTCCAACTTGTAACTAGACTTAAGATTTTATCAACTACCAGTTGAAAATTTGTATAATTTCTTTACAATTAGACTTTATGGTTATACCAAGATTTTATCTGAGTATTATTCCAATTAAAGTTGAAATATTTTTATATGAGCTTTTTAATTTTTTATTGATTAATATTGTACTTGTCTTATCACAGTTAAATTTTAGGTTTGAGATTTCTTCAAACAGTCTCATGGAACTGGTTATATGTTCTAAAGATTTTTGTGCATTTGCTATTGTTAGTAAAATATCGTCAGCAAAGAGTTGTATCTTTACTTCAAAATTGTCATTTATTTTGAATCCATTGATATTTTTATTGGATCTAATACTATTAGTAAAAATTTCTATAGCTAATGCAAAAAGTAAGGGGATAGAGGGCAACCCTGTTTATTATCTTTCTGTAATTTGAAAGAATTAGAAAGAAAATAACTTATTTTAACATAGGCACAAGACTTGTTGTAGAACTTTGAAATTAATACAATTAGCTCATCTGAGAAGTTATATATTTTAAGCATTTTAAATAAGAAGGACCAACTGACAGAGTCAAAATACTTATCTAGGTCAAGACTAATTATGTAGAGTTCTTTTTTATTTTTATTTGCATAGTCTGTCAGTGTATGTATTATTATTATATTATCCTGGACTTCTCAATTTAAAATAAACCCAGTTTGGTCAGTATTAATTAAATTAGGCATTGGAAGGTTAATTCTACTTGCTAGGATGGACATGAACATATAGTCCACATTTAAAAATGAAATGGGCCTATAAGATGAGCAGTCTGCAGCAGCTTTATCCCTTTAAAATAGGAGATATAAGAGAACACTTCCATTATGGTTGAAATCAGCAATTGTTTTTACTTCTTATAAACCCGATCTAGTAATTTAACAGAATCATCCAGAAGTATTTATATACCTCCAGTATAAGACGATCTAAGCCCAGCACTTTATTATTTTTGTAACAATTTAATTTGTTCTTTTACTTCTATTAAAGTGAATGGTCTGTCATTTATGTTTTATTTATTCCTTCATTAATTTTTTTTTTTATATTTGCCCTTAGAAGAGTTTCAACTGTATCAACATTGTCTGAATTATGTTCTCATTCATTCTTTCACAAAATATTCTAAAGCTCTCAAGTTTACCTTTAATATCCATTTTACTTTCTTTTTTTATTGGTGTGTGTTACAGTTTCTTTGATATGATTTATTTTATTAATTTTCCTGAATCTAATGGCAAGTTTATGTAAGCTTAATGGGTTTACTGGATATGGTTGAAGTTTACATTTTCCAGGTTTATTGAAACTTTATGTTTTAGAATTTCAGCATATTTTGTATTTAAGTTCTGACTGACTTATTGTATCATTTGGTTTTGGGTTTAACTTTAATTCATTGATTTTAGCCTTTAGGGCTATTAATTCTTTGTCCCAGTCTTTTATTTTACTAATATAGCAACTTATAACTTTTCCATTTAAGTAAGGCTTCAGTGAGTCCCACAAGACTATGTCAGACACTTCACCATTCATGTTTGTTTCTAGGAAATATTTGACCTGTTTAACATACCATTCCTTAAAACCCTGTATTTTAACAAGCTGCAGTGGCAATCTCCTATGATGTATTAAGCTGTCAGTATTTAATATAACACTGACTACAAAGTCATGATCTGATAATGAACATGATACTATTGAAAGTTC